>NC_141397.1:34764339-35141414 GCF_034619465.1 Leptosomus discolor | reverse complement strand
TGTGGTATTTTCAAAAGTGTGAGACATATGGATGACAAGCATGCTTTTTACCTTCCAAAACTTGCGCCACCGCTGCTCTTCTTGGCCAGTGACACACGAAAAGCACTCTCGTGCCTTCCCGGTGCTTGTACTGCACACAGGGAGAGCTGGAAAGTGGCAGCTGCGGCTGGGGCAGCAAGCCTGGAGCCCTTCCAAGCACAGGCTGTTGTGCACAAGCCAGAACCCCTGGGGAAGTGGAGCCAAGGGAAGAGCAGAGCTTGCTCCTGCTACCAGCTTGCACAGGGCAAGAGAGCCCGAGAGAGCCAGGGCACGAGTGGTGCCTGGGAGGGGCAAGAGCAGTGGGCAAGAACGGAGCCGAAAGGGCCCAGAGAAGCCCTGACAAGGGGCTGTGCTCAATGCTACAGAGGAAAAGAAGCAGCTCCCAGGGACCACCATGAAGGCTTGCCCTGGGGTTCAAAAAAGCTTCCTCCCCCTGGATGCGGGGCACGTGGGCCACCTTTGTGGAGCACGAGCAGCAGGCGGCTGGCCAAAATGGGCCAGAGGAGCCCTGGCAAGGGGCCATGCTCGGTGCTGCAGAGGAAGGCAAAAACCCCTGGGGACACTTAATAGTCCTGTGGGGGAAAAAAAGCCTTCCTCCCCCCAGCTGCAGGGCACGAGAGGCCATCTTTGTGGTGCATGAGCAGCAGGCAGTGACCCAGCCACAATGGACCAGAGGAGCCCTGACAAGTGGTCCTGCTCAGTGCTGCAGAGGAAGGCAAAAAACCCCCAGGGGCCCAGTGCCAATCTGCCCGTGGGAAAATTCCTTCCTGACCCCAGCGCTGGCTGGCAATCGGCTACTCCCTGAGCACCTAAGCAAGACCTGCCCCCTCGTCCCACAGGCTGGTTGCGCCTCCCCAGAAATGCCCAAGCCCTGTTCTCCCTCAGCCTGGAGCCACCTCGGGGATTCTGAAGGTGGCCAAATGACCCCAGTCTGAACAACCTTGGGGACAAGAATCCTTCCTGTGCCTGGTAGGGCACCAGTGGGTGCTCCAAAGCCCAGGGACCCCTGCCAACATCTCTGCATCCCTTTTCTTACAGCTGCTGCCCCTGGCTCCGCAGAGGATGAGGATGGTGAGCTCTGCAGGGCTCATCAAGAAGGCATTCCTCTGGTCTGGCCATGGCTGTCCAGCTGAAAAGGATTTCCGACCCTCAGATGAGTGTTGAAGGTGGCCCCACCAGGAGCCATCCTTGCAGCAGAGAACCTTCAGCAGCCTTGTGCTGCCTCTGCTCTTCCTCCCTCAGCCGCTCCAAGTAATCCCACCGGCCCCTCAAGGTCTCACTCGGGGATGCCTTCGGGCTGCCCGCAGGCCAGCTCTGGCAGGGGACACAGCAGGGTGCTCCCTTTTATCCTGCCCTGGGGCATTGTGACTGCTGCGTTGCTGGCTGGTGGCACTGTGACATGGGGGTGATGGGGCCCCTCACAGAATCACTGCTGAAAAAGTTTGTGACCACCAGTTGCCTTAGAAGGTTGGGAAATTAGATAGTGTCAGGAAGTGATTAGAACAATTTGGGCCACAGATCCATTACCACGTATTAGAGGGAAGTATGAGCAAAAGAGACTGAAGTTAGTGGCTGGGTTTACATGCTCTCCCTAAATAACATCATTTACTGTCACTGTCCAAGACAGAACAGTGGGATGAATATCATGTATGTTCTGTCTTGCAAATAATTCTGTTAGAGATATGATTTAGCCAATGACGGAGCTGATCTCACCAGTTCTAGGTATCTGATGACTTTTAGTTTCTATGGCAATCTTTCTGTTGGTATCCCTTGCATGCTCCTGTTTTCTGAGTCAAATGAAAAGAAAGTAATTTCCAATGTTTTTCATAGGAAAGCAGAAAGGCCATATTTATTAAACTACAGATATGCAATTAAAGGTTGATGTTTTCCAGAAAGTTGATCAATTCTGCCTGAAAGGTTAAGGTCAAAGGACCTGAACTGTTATGCTTTGTCGGTTGACCTGGAAGGGTCAGAATGATTTTCAAATGGATGCTGGCATGCTTTTGCAAGGAAAATGCTCTCCAGAAGTGACCATTAGAGCCACAATACATCAGCTTGAAGGTCACAAGCATAATATCTGTGTTGATTCACTTGGCACAGCAAAGCCTATAACAGATATGTGAATCGTGAAACAACAAAATATAAACCTAATATTGCACAAAGCTGCATAGTTGTCTTTGGCTTCAGGTAGCAACAGATTGGTTTCTTGCTTTCTTCCCTGGAAAGGAAACATGTTAATTATCATAGTAGATTATTTCCCCTCATTTATTGAATTAGCCTTGCTTTTCTCAACCTCATTAATGCATGTTATCTAGAAGCTAGATCTAGGTGTTTTTACTGATCACAGTCAGGCAAACTCTTAAAGCTGTACTCTATAAACTATATATTCAGCCTTAAAGGAAAAGTATTACTATTTTACTTGCCAGCTCACAAATAAACAACTGTTTACCCTTCAGAAAAAATGTGAAGATAAAGTTGGAAAAACTCAATGTTGTCATAATAGACAATTGTCTACTGTTGCAGATAGCATACAGATTGAAATTATTTCTGAAATTATTTCAGAAATTAAGATGTTCTGCATGCCCTTGAGAAAGACAAATAATGGGGAAATACAGATTTGCTTTTAATTATAGTACATTTTTTATTCTGTTTTTTGAAAACTGAAGGGTACTTCATATTTTCTCCAATACAATTAGCACTGAATGCATAATTCATGAGGTCAATATGAACACCTTTATGAAATTAATATTCAAATTTATAGGCCTTTTTCTTCAGATGTTTCTTAATCCATTTTTCTTTAACTATTCTGTGCAAATATCTCGCAGAATACAGTAGCATTCTCAGTAGGTTACTTATGTAAAATATAATCCCTGAAAACCATCCACAAAAATATTTTGTCTTGGCCTGAATATTTTCTCTTATTACAAACCTGGGTGCATATTTACTCACTTCAGTATCTGTTTATATGAAGCATACACCACACTATGAAAAGATAGATGGGTAAGTCATATTCAGGCTCTTCACGTGTGTAAGTAACATTAATAAATCTAAATTATCAACAGTCATTCTTCCAGGTAGATAGCCACCATGTTTGATTTTCATAACTACTAATGTTACCCCAGGTTTTCTCAAATGCATGTTTTCTAAAATATAAATTCCCAAGAATCTGGAAAGATATTTTTGAAAAATAGTATTTCTTGTATCTTACAAATCCATTGGTACAGAAAATGATTTGTCTATACTTAGAATGTTTGTTCTACAAGAGGCGAGGTAATATATTGTCCTTAGACTGACACGTAGGAGTCAATTGGTGGAGGCCTTTAACCGGCTGTGAGAGCTGTGTCTTGCTATCATCCTATAGACAGGCTATCGTGTCTGCTGCTTCATTTGCAATTCTACAGATGGATGATTTGGCCCGTAAGTGTTGCCTGTAGCATTCACAGTCCTTGTTGAATTAAAAATAAACAGCAGATCAGGACACGTAGGAAGCAAGACTATGTTCCTGGTTCTGTGAATAGATTCTCCAAGTGCATGGGAAGAAGACAGCAACAACATAATCAAACTTTGCACTGTCAAGAGTTCTGTATTACCTTTGCAAGGAGGTAGAGAATCGTCACTGGAGTAAGTGCAAGATTGAAAGATTAAGGGATCCACTACATATGTAGGGATGAGAGGTGATCCTAGTCAGTTATGAAGAACACATCTTTTTCACTAAATATTTTCACAACTGTCTTCCTATTTGTATTTCTATATGTGCTCATTTAGAATATATGTGACTTTCCTTATATGATAAGGAAATGTAGAAAATTCTCCCTCTCATTTTCAGAAGCTCTGTAGACACATTGGCAGTGTGCTGGCCACAACCCCAAATAACCAAGAGCTATTGTGTGGATATTGAGATATAAAATGAAATACGAAAATATTATTTTAAATTACTCAGCTTAAGCTGAAACACTGTGTTTTGACAATGTTGTTTTACTAGTTCCAAATCGAATTTAAATGTATACATTAAAAAAAAATTGTGTTTTCTTTCTAATTAAAGAACTTCAAAGTGAAATGTTTTTCTATGAAGTGTCAGCTTATTCTCTTCCTTATACCTTAACTGATATGTTAATTTTAGTATATTATTAATCAATTGGTTTTCAGAGATAGTTTTGATAGATAAAAAATAACTTTAGAAGAAAAGCCAAAGTTGTCTGAAAACTGCTTTTGAAATACCTTTTCCCAGGTATTTTGCTGGTTTTCAAAATACTTTTTGTATCTGAAATCTTAAAACTGTTCAGTATTCCTCAACCAAAATCTGTTTAAATATTTTTTCACAAACATTATTGTAGCAGATCAGAATGTTTCATCTGTGAAGGTACTTGCACCTTACTCTGCACTATTCTTGCCATAGCTGAAAATTGAAGAAAATAAGTGATTCTGAAATGTCTATGATAGAAGTCGGTGACAACATTTTCTTTGATGTTAATTCAAGCAATCTCCTGAATTAAAAAAAAAAAAAATTCATATATTTTCTTCAATAATGTACATCTTTAACTTTGGAGTGCTGCTGGTGCAGAAAGAACAGAAAATGTTAAATGGCCTCAAGGGTAATTTCTCAGATACAAACCAAACAATGTTGTCTCATTATATGAAGCATAAATAAAGAATATTCACCTGGACTGTTGTTATTTTGATTGTGTATGTGAGATAGTCAAACTTATACCCAAATTTCATAACTGTTTGTGCATTTTGGTATCTGACATTTTAAAAGTGTAACTGTTAAATTTGTTTCAGGGAATGGAATGACCTTATTAATGCTATGAGACAACTTAAACTCTTCCAGACAAAATGTGAATAGCTGCAGTGGCTTCAGGATTTATTTTTATTGGTATTTTTTTCAAGACAAAGAATAATCCATAACGTTCTGTGCACAGCACAGCTGGGCTTCCAGCCTTATGTTGGATGCAGGGTAAATCATTCTTTTAGATCAGCAGGTCTTCCTTGTAAGGATAGAACACAGTTAATGCTATATATTGCTGATATGTTCTCTTAAGCAGCAATACCAGCATAAGAGTTTTACTTCTACCTCATAATCTCCTTTCTTACTCTAATTCACATTCCTAAAATCATCCCACCATTGTGCATATCCAATTTTTAAAAGGGTGATGCAGACAAGCAAACTAGCAATCAAAATGGCTTTGTAAAACTACAGAAAAAATCCCTTTAATCCTAGCAAAAATTTTAAATTTAATTCCCATATTCAGTTCACAGTGCCATCTTGTAATTACAGGAGGTCGGAGTGAGTCCTCATCATCACTGCCACCTAAGAGTTTGTTTTGCTTTCTGTATTTTAGCTTGATGGTGATCAGCTGAAGTGAACTAGTGCAAGCTTTGCCTTTGAACATAACACTTCTGCTGCCGGTGACTTATTAAAGAAACAGCTTCTTTCAAGTTTTTTGTATTTGGGGATTTTTTTATTTAGGTATTCAAAAATAAATGTAGGTACAAGTGGAAAGAAAGATTATTTTGAAATGTAAAACTGATATCATATTAAGATGCTGAAAGAAAATGGTTTTCTTAAAATGAAAACAGTTTGTTACATTCAGCTGGGACAGATAAATCAGTCAGTTAAATTTATTCAGTTAAATTTATACCTTCAGCAATATAAAAAGAAATATTATTTTCTTCCTTTCCTCTCCTCCACTTTCATTTTCTTCCACTTATAGTGGAAATTATAGCAAAAGAAAAACTTGGGCAAGGAGGCTTATTAAGTCAGCCTTTTTCTATTAAATATGAGAAATGAAATTTAGTATACTGATAGATACAGAAAGGAACAGAAAGAGTTGTGAGGTAAAAGAATTTACAAAAAAACTAGCTTCTGCTCTTATTTTGGTTTTATAACAAAAAAATAAAATCACATATACATAAAGGAATGAGCAAAATATATGGGAAAACTTTCTAGAGCTTAGTCCCTTTCATTGATAGTTAATTTTATTACTACATAACAAAAATTGTTGGCTATTCCAGATATAAATCCAAATATAAATCTCAATTATCTTCCACTCTTAGATAGTTTGAATTCAAAAGGTACATCCCAGTCTTTCATGTAAAGTTTAGGCTCACTCTAAAATCCATCCTGATTCTGCTAAGAAGCAGAAACCCGTCTCTCTTTAGTCAACTAAAATCTTCAATATCAGGAAGTTCTTACTGCAATCAATAGGACTTAAATGCAGGCTTAAACACGATGCTGTTTTCTGGCCTAAGCCCCTTAGCGGGTCCTGATTAGCCCATGCCTATTGTGATATGATTATAATGGAAAAGCCACCCTATTTCCACCAGTTGTAAATGTAGACCTACTTTTCCAGAAATGTTGTACCTACTTTAGTTGGCTATTTTTTCAGGTATGTAACAGCCTTCTGGGCTGTTATCTTTTATCTTTTAAAAGTGTGTGTTCCTCTTGCTCTCTCTCCTTAAAAAAAGATTAAGTAAGAAAAATATATGAAAAAACTATGGTAAAGCAGTAAGGTTATATACTATGGCAAAGAAAACAGAATTCAGAAAATACTTACTTCTCTCTATACCATGAACACTCAGAGAAACTTGTTTGGCTCAGAATTTTCATGCCATGTTATGTTGCTTGTGTTGATCTAGGTATGGGTATTCAAACCATGCATGGGTATTGCTGAAAAATGGAAATATTAGCAATACAGTGTTTTTAAAGGTGGATTAAAGAAAAAAAATAGAGATGATGTAGAGAATTCATGATACAATTCGTGGTAAAAAGTGGTAGTCTAGACAACTGCTTCAACACTGTTTTGACAAAAGACCAGACAACCAATATGCAAAGATGATAGCTGTGGGAGACAGCAGTTTTGCAGGAGGCAATGGCTGCATCATGTCCCTTTAGCTCTGTCTGGCCACCTGTCCTGTCCACGTGGTGCTCTGGCTTTGACCTAGTGGCGTTGCTCCCAGCATACATCAGGCCTTAGCACGAGCTGGCTTAGCCAAGATCTGAGCAGGAGTTAAATGAACAGTCATAAATCTACAACACGTAGTCCAATGTACTCCCTATTCCCTCTGGTCAGACTGTCTCCTACCACCTGTTTCTAACACTAATGAAGTGCTTAAACTAATCACCTTCATCTTCATTGTTTGTATTTGAATATGGAAGCAGAACTTCTTTCTATGAAGAAGGTCACAGATAAGAGTGCTTTTCCTTAACCATAAGTCTATAGGACTTTTTGTCTCCTTCTGGAAGGAGAATATTGAGGTTAATGACCTAATGTGTGTGCCTTTCTTAGTGAAACCTGTATTACCTTTCTCCTTTTTCCTTAGAACTAGGAAAGCTTTACATTTTCTAGCTTTTTCCCACAAGTAGATAAGAATTTGACAAAATCCAGCAACTAGAATGCTGATGTTGTGCTATTTATAGAGTGGTTGGAAACAGGAAGTACCAAGAATCTGACAATGCTTCCTGACCTGGCACTTCTGTTCTAATTCTGAAAAGCTAAAAAAATTCTATTAGTTCTAGTAAACATGAGAAAATCTTCACGCTAAGCTCATGCAAATGTCTTCTATCTGGACAGTCACCCAGTAGTCCTCATAAATGACTGTTGGATTTGTATATTTACAAGATTAAAAAAAGTAATTAATTCAGATTTTTAAAAAGTTTTCACTTCAAAGTGATTTATGAGTTTGGCACCAAATCCCTCTTCAAGTGTTCCAAAGACCTTATGTACATGAAAGTACTGTCTGTGACTTTGTGTGAACTATAAAAAATAAAAATGTGAACCTCTTTTCTAAAAGTTGTCAGAAAATGAATAATAAATATCTGCATATTAAAAAATGCATTCACTTAGCTTTTGTAAGTGCAAGGTTCAGTTTATTTCATGTAGCTTTAATTATAAACAAACACACATCAGAGGCATCTAGCAGTGCCTGTGGGTTTTCCTTAGCATGACCATTAGATTATGATTTGGCTCTTTTCAGGGGAAAGAAAATGATGAGCTAAGACAGATGGGCTAAAGGAGTGAATAGCTTATTTTAATAATTGGTGCTATGCAGCATACTGTAGGCAAACATACTGAAGTAAGATATACTTATCTATTTCTTTATGGCATATCACACCTTGTTTTCTGATTATGAGCTGCAGTTTGGCAGACATAGGTAAGAAAAGTTTTTAAGTGGAGTTATGGTGAGAAACTATGTCCTCTAAGTGTGGAGGCAAGTCAGGTATTTAGGAAAAGAGAATCTGTTCTGGACATTGGACTCATCATGTGGAAAGAGATAGAAATGGACAAAAAGGAGAAGACTGGGAAGAACATGAGGTGCAAGGTATTATTTGAGGGTAGATTGATGATGGGTAGGTGATACACATCTGTGTAAGGGAATAAGGGAAAGATGCAATAAAGTGACAATATGACTGAAAATTGTAATAAACCTTGTAAACAGATTGAGGGAACAACGAACACAACAGAAGTAATCAGAGAGAAACCCGTGAAAGAAACAGAGGTCATTAGGTTATAGAAACCATCACAAGAGACAAACCAGACCCAAAGAGACACGTTAAATATGAGAACTAGAAAGTTAGCTAAAAGGAGATAGAAATGACTGGGAGGCAGAGGGGATAGTAGAGCATTAGTGGACACACAGAAGTGAAGAGGAGTAGTAGCAGGAAGCCAAGAATCAAAACCCACAACATTTCTGTTAAGCTTTTAGACCATCTTAAATAAGTCTTGCTTTACTTAATAGAAAAAAAAAACCACCTTTTTGCATTAATTTAAACTTCAGGTGGCTAATTTGAATTTTAGGCAGTCAGTATTTTTTGAAAAGTCAAATCAAATCTTCCTTTGCTGTTGTTTTCAGTTTTCCGTGACTAGTGGCCACCTTCCTAAGTCTGCTGTAGACTTGCAATACTTCTAAAAGGTTCAAGCTTATTCTGTCTAACAGAAGTAACTGTAAGTTAATAACATATTTTAGAAAAAATTTGCTTTGTGTTCAGCTATGAATATTAATGTTTAATTGAAAATTGCAGCCTTGTTAAATGATTTCAAATGCTATGACTACTTGTTGCAAGAGCTGGACTCATGTTATGGTGCTCTTTATTTGCTGACAGCAAAGAAAAAAATTATCTCTGCTGAATGTAAAAGGGATGTTTACCTAAATGGGTCTTTCAGTTTAATTAATTTGGAAGAACCTCTGACATCATTACCTACAGAACATCTTTGCTCATATGTACTTACACATTAACCAGTGAGCATATGAAGCAGTCAAACTATATAAGATGCTTAATATTTGTTTCCTGATGAGACAGATACAGTTGTCATAGCTGGGTAAAAGGCTCGAAGTTCCTAGGGTATGGATTTCTTGGAATGCACAGTAGTAAGATGAAATGAGTAATGATAAAATTAAATTAACAATGAGTGAATGTTATATATGTCAGAAATTCTCCTCATTGTTCACCCTAAGGTATAATTCTTTGAGAATTTATTTTTCTGTAAGATCTGACTAAGAATTTATTTCCTTTGAATATGTTGTTTGGATATGGGTTCCTTTGAACATGTTGTTTGATACTGCTTTAAGCTATTTTTTTTTTCTCTTCTAACTGTAAAGTAGAAATACTTTGTCTTTTTCCATATATGAAACCTGATGTAATCATAGGACTTCAGAAGGCCAGCAGAAAGAACATTAGTGTAATGAACTTTGGGGATCAGATGATCCTTCTAAGCATTTTTTTGCTTTGCAACCTCATCTGACATTTTTCTTGTAGGTAAAGGTAGATGAAGGATAAGGACAGATAAAGAATAGAACAAGCTTGATTCAGTTTTATGCTCTATCAGACTATGGTTTTATAATTCTGTTGCAGAACCTAGTTCAAGGCTTTAAAAGATTTTTAATTTTAATGTGTTACTATCATGCAGATGGTACTATAGCTTCCATCCCAAACTTCCCAGTTGGCACTACAATCAAGTTACATCTGGTTGTCTCTTTTTTGATACTTTAATGAGTCAGGAGTCATTATTGTAATTATAGCTGAGAAATATATAAACATGAGAAAGTATTTATTACATTTTGGGTTTTATCTTTTCCAGACACTGTGCTGATAGAACACAAATGTCCCTTGCAAGACAGTGAAAAAAATGTGAATACTGCTTTGTAACCTTGTGTAGCTGCTTAATGAGTAGCTATTTGCAAAAAAAGTAGTGGCAAGTCTCAGTGATTTTTAAAATACTATTCTGGATTTGTTGCTATCAGATGATATATAAAAGAATATAACACTTCAGAGGTGAAGAGAAACCTTTTTTGTTGTATTGGTTGATACTGTTCTAGCTAGAAACAACAAAATTCTGAATTAGCTACAAGGAAAAAAAATAACATGCTAAATATTTAAGAAGGTAAAGCTACTAGAATGCTTCAAGTATGCAGCTGTTAATAAGAAATTTTGCTTTCAGTCTTGTACTGAAGACCTGATCTTTGTGAACTTGAGAGTTTGCATTTAGGAATTTTCCTTTCCTTGTATTCCCACCACTCCCACAAATTATATTTGTTGAACTGTACAGGACTTTTTCTTCCTTTTTTCTCTTTTTTCCTTTTTTTCTCTTTTCTCCTTTTTGTTTTCCTTTATCTTTTCTTCTTTTCTTCTTTTTTTTTGTTTTTTTGTTTGTTTGTTTGTTTGTTTTTTCTCTTTTTTTCTTTTTCTTTTTCTTTTTCTTTTAGTTAGGCCATCTTATTTAAGGGAGTGCTTTAGAGAGCATTTTGTAAGGAATGAGTTTGTAGATTTAATTTTTAGTGCATTTGGGGGTCTTTTTGTTTGTTTGTTTGGTCACTGAGCAGTTTAGTTATCTGTAGATGATATGAACGTTTCCTAGTATTTTCTTAGCTTAAATGTAAATGTTCCTTGTGTTGCTATAAACACAGACAAAATTCAGCGAATTAGCTGTGGTGTTATCCTTTTGCTTCACTGTGTATTATATTCACTGACCTGGCAAAAATGTCAGAAATATTTTGAGATAGGCTTCTGTTACTTTTTGTCAAGGGTTGAAGCTGGGCCAGCCACTAACAAATGACAGAGGCTCTCTATTAACCCCTCTCCCCTCCCAGAACAGCAAGGGACAGAGAACAAGGGAGAGAGAGTTTACAGTTTGGAAAAGAAAACTAAAACAACTTTAATGAAACAATAACAACAAAAGAAAATATAATAATAAGAAAATACTTAAATATGTACAAATAGATACAAAACAAATACCGAACCCAGGTCCCCTCACCCTGATGACGATTTGTCACTGCTGATGCTGCAGGGCTGGCCCTGGGGCAGTCCCAGGCTGGACTCGGGAGCAGACAGGGACGGGATGCAGGAGCTGGACTCAGGCACTGGATTCAGGGATGCATGGATCAGGATCGAAGACAGAAGAACAGACAGAGTCCTCCTCAGATATCGGCCATCAAAGAAGAGAGATTGACCCTCGTGATCCCTCAGCTTTATACTGAATATGACGTATATGGGATGGAATACTCTGTTGGTCAGGTTTGGGTCACCTGTCCAGTTTGCTCCTCCCTGCAGGTGCAACCTTTTTCGTGCTTGCGACCCTTTTCACTCATGGCACCCTGTCGGAGATAGCTTGACTGAGGAAGATGAAATTGGCCTCGACAGCATCCCAGTATACCCATGAGAAGATGAAAGAAGTGGATGAAGAATGTTGTAAACAGGTCTGAGGAAGTGATAAGAGACTGAGCAAGAACAGACTAAACAAGTGAATACCACAGAGCAGAAATTTGGCAAGAGAACAGTAGATGAAGTGGGAAACACAGTTGGAGCTCCAGCCAATCAGTATGTGAGTAGAGGTGAACGGACAGAGCTATTGAGTGAATCATTTTAGCAGCCTTAGTGCATGAACCGATGGACAGATAAGAAAGGCTATAAAAGAGTATGCTTTTTCTGCTGTGCCATCTCAGCCATCTAGGCTTTTTGTAACTTAATAAAGATTCCCTTCTTATATATATATTCTTGTCATGTCCCGTCCCAACCGCAACAGCACCCCAACACGGAGTATAAGATTTAGCAGTGACCTTGGTCGCTACAAGAACAAGTATAAGCAAGGGCCTCTCTGCATACCTTTCCTAGGTACTAACTATAAACATCAGGCCTTATCACTGCTAGAAGCAGTCATTGTCTGGAAAAACATGCTGCTATTTCAGAAATCGCTGTTAGTTAGAAGAGACTTAACTGAAAAGTAAAAGCACTCAAACAGAATTAGTTCTGGTTTAGCCCAAATCAGGACACCTTTTTACGCACAGATAAAAGAGAAGTTAAGTACGTTAGTTCTGAGACATTTTATTTAATAATTTCTTGAGATACTTAGAGGATTAATTCCAATTTGATATATATGGAAAAAAAAAACAAATATAAAACCTTTTATTGTAGCTCAGGTTCAATCTACAGAAGTTATTACCTGTTCCACATATGTCATATGACTCATGGCCTTCTGCTTTGTCTTTAGCTAAACCTGAGGAAACAACAGTTCTGGGGACAAATAGCTGGCTTCAGCGTATATATTGATGTTTTACAAAGAGAGGACCTGGGGTCCAAGGACAAAATACATGACCTTTACTTCTAGCACTGTAAGAGCAACATCTGAAAAGCGTCTGAACTTCCTTTTTCTATAAACCACATGCCACTCCTACTAGCAAGTGAAGTCTGAGACTGTCTAAAACCACATGTCCACATGATTGACTTCCTGACAAGAGAGAACGGGACAAAAGCAAGTTGAATAAAACAAAATGTTCCTTGGATTGCTTGAAAAAAATCGCTTCATTTTTTGTTTGCTATCATGCTATTTTTTGTGATCCTCAAGGCAACACTCTTGTTTTAGCTACTAAGTATATTAGTTGGATAAAGATTTTGCTTTGTTGATACCACACAGACTGATTAAAGACTTTCATCTCACTGTTTGAGACGCTGTTCTGTGATTCATAGTACAAATGGATAGGGCCATGTGTACCGGCCTTTGTGTGTACTTTCTGTTTTTCAGCTCAGTGGACTCAATTCAGCACTTGTATATTACACAGTCAGGAAGACCAGTGAAGAGAGATTTCTTTCCTTTCTGAATGCAAAAGGGGAATGGTGATTGTAATTTTACCTTGAATCCCAAACTGAATGTTTCCAGTGGTGGAAAATGTGCCAAAGATAGTTTAAGTACTGACAATTTCACTGAGCAAGGAAGTAGAGATTTTTTTATACTTACCATTTTTCATATTTCGGCAATAATTTCACATAGCTTTATGAATATTTCAGATATGTAACCCAACTTTTATTCCTTCCTAATACAGCATCGGTACCCTAAAACATTTGCTGCATGTACACTTTTGAAGCACAACAAAAAACCTTACAAAAGTAAATGTTAGACATATGATTCTATTTTTGGGAACTAAACAGGAGAGAAAATGAACCAATATCTGGCATAGTTATGTCAATTAGAACACTACTGACAGGTTTCACAAGCTACAGGTCTCCAAGCATGTTAACAATAGTGATGAAAGACTGGATAAAATGGAATGTAGCCAAATAAGCTCCAGCCATTTCAGAGAAAGATTTAGAACATGCAGACCAAAAACTTTGCAAGCTTCTTCAGTTCTAACATTGATACGGTATCCTATAAAACTCACTGCAAGTTAGCATTACACATTCTTCAGCTTCCAGATTCACACACGTTTATAACACTGTCATGCAAAGACAGCTTTTTCTATAGGAACATAACAGTTTATCCATCATTCAAGATTTTTTTTTACATTTCAATTAATTCATGGAAAATTTAATTCAAAAGAGTATATTCTCATAAAGAATACGAAAACAAAGAGTGTGGGCACAGAAGTTATGGTGGGGTAAACTAGAATGTAATCACTTTAAATTATTTTGATACAAAAATGTAGCAGTAAATGTAAAAATAAACAAGAGCAAAAAAACATGTGGTACATGGCCTGCTGATATCATTGCTGGAATTAGATTTATTACTGTAAAATATCCATTGCAATACAGCCAATACAAACCCACTTGATCTTGATCCAAATCCTCTATCTCTAATAACAAAATATTTATCTACTTACCAGACTCATTTGTGCTAAGTTGAATCCTAAATATTTATTGAATTATTAAAACAAATATCTTAATTTTAGTGATCTTTTAAAGAAAAAATAACTAACCTGCCATTCATGGGCAAGCCACATGGCCTGTTATGTTGCTACATGAGTGCTGTTCAGTGTCACGAAAAGTATTGGCAGAATCTTTCTCCAAGGAATGGCAGGAGATACTTGCAGACATCTTAGTAGTCATCTCAGGAGCTGAAAGAGAATTGTGCAAGTATCTGTTCACAATACTTCAAACTAAATTGAAATTTAGGAAAGGAAAACCGGCTTAGCTGGGAGTAAACAATTATTACTTCTCCACGATCACATGAAATATTTGATCCTGCTGTATCCAATCTGCAAGCTAGCAGTCCTGCTTTACAGTGTTCAAGGGAAGGCCATTTACTAGAAAAAAGTGTATTAGAATGCCTATATACTGAACAACAGAATATGTAGTTCCTAAGGCAGGAAGAAAGGAACCCTCCAAAGACACAGATGAACTCTGAAGGTTGTCTCTTTTCCTATATCCTCATTTACAGAATTAAGAACAGTATTCTCACTCCAATATTATTCTGTCAATTAGCTTTCATCCTTCAGTCACTCCTTCATAGCAATGAAGACAGGGAATCAAATATACGGTCCCAATACAAAAGGACTACAAATGTTGGAACTAGAATGAAAACAGAATTATATGTAAGGAAGAAGAATTAGACATGTCATTAATTTGAATAAATTAGTATATCCATATTTCAGTTTATCGACCCTTCAGTTTTTACCACACTGTGTTTCTTTGCTGAATTTAAGTATTGCACCCTCCATGAACAAATGACTCTTCACAGATGAAAATATTCACAGTGATATGCAGTATTCTTAGTAAAATGGACAATGATCCCTTCTCAATAATGTGAATCACACAACTGTATGGAGAACCAGGCTGATACAGTTTACTATTTCTTATAATTAAACTATCTGAAAAAGGAAAAACTGTTTTTAAAAAAAGTAAATCTAAACCCCAGTGTGTTGACATATTTATTTATTCATTTATTTGCTCCCAGCTCCTTGTAATCTAAATGAAAGTTTTCGGACTTTCATATTTTCAGTTTGGATGGTAGCTGTTCTTATTAGTTTGAAGAATTAGAGTCAACTAAAAATATCTTGAAAAACATGTAAATTAAACACTTTATATAGAACACCTTTTTCCATTCAACTTTAGGTTATTTAAGTGTTTTTTTATTTTATGATGATATTCTCATTTTAGATATAACTGTTGCAAATTATATATAAACAGAACTCTATCAGTCAGTGTGGTAACAAGCTACTAAATCCTTAGCAAGGCCAAACACAGCTTGTCCTGTTCCTTAAAAACCTCTATGTCACACAAATAACTGTGCCTCAAGATAATGGCAGTGATGGTGTATTTGTGAAGAGTATAATAAATGCTCGAACACATAGTCAGAGGTAAAGCACAGTTAATGCGAAATGTACTGATTATGAAAACACTTCACCAGATAATGTGAAATAGAATTATTAGTCATTATTAAGAGTATTTAGCAAACCTCTCAAATTTGCATGTAAACATTAATTCTGCTCTTGTCCTTCATTGCCAAAGTTTGGATAAATTATCCCGGCTGAAACAAAGCATTTTGTGAGAAAATGAGAAAAACTCTGAGCATCTGAAGCAACACAAAAGCTGAAAGTGGATAATATTTTCTCCAGGCAAGGTAGCCAAACCTTTCCCATTTATTTTTTATCTTACCTTAGGTATCATTTACTTGACAATGTGCATAAGATCCATTGACTCTCAGTGGATACTCACCTGCATGGGTAAACTAGCCAAGATTTCCCTAACTTGATTTTTGACTAACCCTAGGAAATGCTTTGTTCAGAGGATCTTCTGGAGAAAAAGACCCAAACAAAACATTGATATTGAATGGGAATTTGAGCAACGAAACCTGCAAAAAAATCTTTACACTGTATGTCCAGTTTCACAAGCTGTTGGTTTATGGCATATCTTAAGGCATATGTTGATTTGTTCAAATCTATCCCTCAAAATTGCATCTATGCTGACTCCAGTGAACAGTGGGAATCCAAAACAAAAGGAAGTGTGAAACAATACGGAAAAAATAAGCATAGACAGTACTAATTTGTTCATTCTGTTCCACTGGGACCTAAAAACTGAAGTATTCTTAAAAGAATTAAAATTATGGGTAGAAAAAAAATAACATTGATTAGAGTGTTGGAATCACTGGGCAACGGTTTTAGCCATAGAAACAGATTACTTGTGAGCCAAACTGGCAGTGGCATTTTTGGCCTGAAAAATAATTCACTGCAATTGTCAGGTTTTTATGACTCTTTTTATTTAATTAGAGTCACAAGTGAAATCTGATTTCAATTTAAACCCTGCAAGATAGGTCTCCAACTGGTACAAATTAGAATAGTTCCACTGACTTTTGTGGAGCTGTGTGAATATATCATCAAGCAACTCCAAAAAGCTGGTGCTATCGTCACATTTTGATGTTCTACAATGCAGTACAGCACAAACTTTGAGTGACCTTGAAGTATTTATTAGAACAAGTGCTTGAAATGACAGTGGCAAGCAAAGTTTGTTAGGAAAACTTGAGTCAGGATATTACAAAAGCTTCTGAGAATTAGCAGTTTTCATGAAATTTGCATTAGAACCAAGCAAAGAAATTGCAATTTATTTAGACAGTTTGTTTTTCAATATTTTCTGCCCAAGGAAGAATAAAGCTTATTTTCCACTCTTTTACCTGATGTTGAAACTGCTTAAATCCAAGTAATTTGAATGGATAAGAATTTTTGGTGACTGAAAAAGACAGTTACTTGTAGCGAAACAATGTTATTACCACTGGAGATTTGTAAGAGATTGCAGCCTTTGCTACTAAGTTTCACTAAAAGCAAGGAGAAAACTCTGTGAAGAAGCACATAATACTCGGCTGTGTCATATGGATGTCATAGCTTTACCAGCAAAACCTGTACCTGCATGTTTGTTGACAGAAGCCGGCATCTGTTGCTCACAGAGCAATGTAACTACATTGGCATTTTACTTCTCATGGCATGTCCTGTGTGTACACTGGAGATCTTCACTGACACTGCTATACTGGTGTGGCTATGGCAGTGGAAGTTTTGTTGCATAAACAAGGTAATAGGAGGTCTAAATCACTCCAGATATTCTCACACATGCACACAGACATGTTCATATCAACATTTGAAGGTCAATGACATGGATCTTTTTAAAATTAAGTGTCTTTGAATGCTGATAGATTTTTAAACTTTGTATATTTTAGTTTTAAACTGAACATCATATTTGGTGCAGATGCTGCAATTACATCCACATTAAGATGGAAAGAATTCTGGTGAAGACCCAACAAAGCTTCACTTCTGGCTGCTCTGGACTCCTGGAATGACAAAAAGCATTTGGGATTTGGCCAGAAGTGGGGAGACATTATCTGGTTTTACCCACATTACATTTTAAAGGCTAACAGACAAAAATCCCTGGACACCTTTACTTACACTCTGGACAACTAAATTCTTTATCCTATGACTGATTCCATTGTTGAAGACAACAGCCTGTTGGGATTCTTACAAGAAAAATTAAGATATAAAATTCAAAGCTCAATAAACTGAATGTTAATATTCTTATCCTGGCTATGCTAAAAAATTCACTGGGCATTTGTTTCAGCAAAATGATGAACTTTTCTTGAAGACTGTTAGATGAACAGCAAGAACATCTTTAATTCAGAATATTCTTTTTTTAAAGTTGCAAATCGTATTTGATTACATTAAAAGTATTGTTTTCTTTAAAGTGTATCAGAATTATAGTTACTGGGGATAATATTACCTGAATATTTTGACTCATGCAATATTGCTTATTTTTTAATCTTTTCTAAAGACTATTTTTAAAATATATTACAGAAAGCTGAAAGTTTAGTTTCTTTTAAAATTTCACCTACTTATTCATTATTTTCTATCATTCATTCAAATAACAAAATAGCAGTATATTTTTTGGATCTTGATTCATAACATGAAATTGATGTGACTGGTTTTGTACAGGTACACTCTAAGGTGCACACAGCTCTTGTCAGGGCACTTAAAGTGGGCTACTTGATGCAACGTATGTTTTATGGAAAAAAAAAGTCTTTCAAAAAGAAATGCATTCAACATGCCTAATTAATTTCTTGAAAGGCCTACTTTATTGGAAAGCATAGTATTAGTCTATTCAGGAATATGCAAACTTCATTGACATGGCATACAGAGTGACAACGAGGAGTACATGGATTCAGCACACTTTCTTCCAATAAGTAAGGATTCAGTTGTAATTGGGAGATTGTTCTCAGGAACTTTGGTGTTTCTGTGTGTGCATATACAATTATATAGATCTCCACTGCATATTAAAGCCCAGCCACAGATTTAAAGTATGCAAGACAGCAAATTTTGTAGTAGTACCTTACCAATAACAATTTGGATTTTAAAACGCTTTACAAAAAAAACCAATTTTTTTTTTCTACTTTACAGTTAGGAAGCCTCAGGAGGAAAGGTGGCTTGATTGTGGTATTCGTAAGGTCCAGAATTACGTTCAACAGGGTAACTGATAGTAAAATAAAATAAAGTGATCTTTATCATTGTACCAAAGAGAAAATAATAATAACACTTGATTAGGGAATTTTCTAAAGTGTCTCAGTCAATTTTGAGCATAATAAAAAGACTAGACACATCCTCATCTTTCTTGCACTTTTGCAAAACCCATTCTAGAAAGAAACAAAAGTCCTCAAGCTACATATAAAAAACCATTTATATAAATAAAAGCATAAATGTGCTAGGGAATGTAATACTACTAAGCATATATATATATTTACACACAAACAGAGGGAGTGAGAGTGTGTGTTTATTTATGTGATAAGATTGCAGAAGTGTTTGGTAATTTAAGACTTCTTGGTCTAGTATGGCTCGATAGAGTAGTGTAAACAAGCCCATCACTTTTAACACTAAGGGATCACTTAAATACTTTTCATTCTTGGAATAATTAGTCCCTTCTAGTTCACAGGAATATGAGTTGATGACCAACTTAAACATTTTTCCGCTCAATGCAGTTCTGCAAACTCATCCCGTCTTCAGTCTGTAACTCCTTAAAATTCTTTTAACTCTGAAAAATAGGCACAAGGACTGGTTTCATTTGTTCTTTCCTCCCCATTCACTGCTGACAAACTTGATCCAATGAACTTGTTTAGCTCTTTAGTCCTTTCACTGCTTGTTAAAAGGGTTGGCAGGTGACTGACTTCTTTAACAGAGATGGAGTCAGATCCAGATGTAACTAATCCTCAGCTCTTTTCCATCTGAAGCAGTGCAACTAATGACTAGATAAGAACTGTTTCCAATAAAGTTTAAAAAAAGGCTTGGGTTGTTTAGAGTAAGGAAGGCTGTTGCAAACATTTATTTGACTGAGCAATAGACCCTTGGCAGTGCAAGACTTCAATGCGTGTCTGCCATTTTGAGGAGTGTCTTGAACTTCTGTTGACGTTTCAGGGTCAGGAAATAATACAGAAAAAGGAAAAGCAGGGAGAGAGAAAAGCCCTGCAAAGTTTAGCTGCCATGTGACAGAGGAAGTATGAAATTGTGGCATGACAGTCAGATGTTAATTTAAATAATTGACTTGGCCTTGTGGGAAGGGTGCAGGGGAGAAAACGGGTAGTGTATATTTCATCATTTTCTGAACCATGGACGAGATACGTTTGAGCCAGTTCAGTCTTGAGTAGACAATTCTCCATTGTCCAAGTGCTGTGCAAAGCTCTTAAGTTAATCTTGAGCATAGTCTAGTTCCATCAGGACAGTCATCACAAGAGGGCTAGTTGGCCTTCCTTCTTAATGAAGTGTTATCCTGGTATAGCATTGACACAGCTTCCAGTATTTTATCCATTTCTGAAGCTTGTGAATACGCCCTTTCATACATGGGCTGTCAATTTTCGTGGGTTAGTGAGGCAAAGATAATGAAGGATATTTGAATACAGCACCTCAGTTAGCAATCTTTATTTTTCACCGGCAGTATAATTGTTAAAAATGTGTGCTGTACAGCAGAGAGCAAAGCTGTATCCTTATTTATTTTTAAAGCAAAAATAATCTCAATACATGGAAAAAATCCAGTATTCACTTAAAAATAATACTTTAAACTCAGAGAGGTTATTACCATATTGACCGCTACACTCTGGATCGGTGGGGCTCTCTGCACCAGGGGAAGATTGGGGGAATTGTACCCTTGCAGTGGGGAAAGTGAGCACACTGTGCTGGGAAAATGGGAGGGCAGGGATGCTGAGAGAGAGGAAAACAGCAAGCAAGAAGAGCAGGTGGGAAACTCCTGTGTAGGGACAAATGAACGTCAGGAAGCAAAGGTCAGAGTGAGTTGCGCAATCCCAGGGGACCTGTGTAGATACTGTCACAAGTTAGTGACAGTCGTTGCACTTAATGACTAAGACCAGAATGTCCCAGGGCACAATGGACAGGGAGCAGATTTCGATCAAATCCAGCTGAAAAATGCATTTGCAGAGTTTAAAACATTTTTGGTGAAAGGAATGTCTATTTCGGGAAAGCCTGGCAGCACTGATTCTCAAACACAAGGGATCCTGGCTCAACTTGCCCAATGTGTAGGTCAGTCATCAAGAAAATACTAAGTCAAGCCTGGCAGACAAGTTTCTGATGGACTTCTGCCCCTGGGTTTACTGGGGGTTTTGTGGAAGTAAAATGACTTCCAGGAATGATTTTGATGAATATGAGAGAAACTCCCTCCTTGTTAAAGAATTCCAATGGGCTGTGCTAGTCCATAATATGTTAAGCAGGAAATAGCTGAAATTCTGAGGCAATTGGCTGCTTGTGTTTCTGTCTCTCTGTTTGGGATATTTAAAAGTTCATTTTTGAACTCTAAATCTAGTCTGTGAAAAATCTAAGTCTTAACACTTACTCCTCAAGAAGCCACCTCCATCTTTTTGTGGATTTTGAGCTTATAATCACATTTGAGGTTGTTACATTTAACAGTTAAAAAGACCGTGTTTGCCTAAGACAACCCATAGATTCTGCTATAATATCTGTATTTTCTTAAACATCTTTCTTGTACATGCACATATGTGTGTGTGTTTATAAATATGTATGTAACATAACAACTGTTCCACACTGGACCAAAGTTATATTTAGCTTAGGATCCTATTCCTGATAGTAGCCAATGCTTAGAGACAGCACGTAGAGAATAGAGAACGTTCACAGCTAGGCAGTGATCACAGAAACAAATCCCAACCCTATATTCTGATAGTTGGCTGTTTGTTACATTGCCTTTTTTTACATGCCTTCCTCAGGTGGGATGCTGAAATATGTTAATGTTGGACAGGAAAGAAGAGCTCAGGAGAGACACTGTGTGCAGAAGGCGACAATACTGAGATGAGGTATTCAGCAATCTGCTTTCAGTGCAAACTCAGCCATATATTGAAGAACAAACAAATCCTTTAATTATCATTAATACTTTATAAATCTCAGTAAAAGTTGCTGCAGATAACCTGATTAGCATGCAATGTTACTGAAGGATTTTCTTAATCTGCTGACCACAAATGTGAACTTGTTCATACGAAAATAGATTTATCTTTTTGCTTTTCACCATCTTGCTAAATACAGATTGGGATGATGTATCCTATGAGAAAAAACTCTTTGTCTATACACTAAGGTCATTATTGGAACTTTTCCATTATGCTGATACTTTACTTGGCATAAACTGAAAATGTCTTTCTAAAAGATTTATTTTTTTTCCCTCATTGTTCCAAGAGCCATAAAGCAAAAATTAGGGTTTTGAGAAATTTTTTGCCTTTCAAAATTGCTATTGTCTTGCTAGTATTAATGAAGTAATAACGTTGGAGTCTAACATCTATTTTTATTGGACTTGCACATCTGTGTTAGAAGATTACATTGATTTCTGATATAAAACATAACAATGATCACCCTGGAACATGCACTGGCACTAGGTGAAACAGGTGTGAAACGAGCTACTTTGGGCTGCTGATTACAGCAGCATAGGGGTAAACTATACTGAAATGACTCCTTGGAAGCTGTTTTAAGAATAAAACAAAACAGTTCTCCATATACACATCTCTTGAATTATGCTTCCTTACAAGGTCCAAAAAAAACCTCACTGAATAATTTGGTTTGTATTAAACTTACATATAAAATTTTTTCTTAAACAACAAAAAAAGCTAAACTCCTAGATGTCCATTTTGTTTTCTTCTTTCTCTGAAAACCAAGTAATCGATACACTGATCCTGGCAGAACAAATGACAAAAGGGACAGATGGGAAAGTGCACGTAAGGACAAAAATGCAGAGCAGATCACTTAGGCTGCAAAGCTAATACCGAATTATGCATTTGAAAACTGCCACTTGCCAAACTGAACATAGCCTTTCATCACTTCTGTTGATCTGTTTCTGTTTTCACATTAAGTCACACAAGCCCAGTAGTTCTAGTATTTCCGTGGTTTTGCTCTTGCTTCAACCTCCCAGATATTATTCTCTTAGAACAAATATAGCCAATTGTTCCTGTTACATTTCATCCCAAAAGAAAACTATTTGGAATTCCGATTCTATAATCTGATGGACAGCAGAACATATTACATATGTTCTTGCTTCTTTTGTTTCTCAAAGAGGTAGGAATATGACAATGAAATCCACCACTTTCTGGCAAAACTTTTCAGACTGTTATCTCTCTTTCCATTGTCTGCATATAAATTATAAAGATTCTCTATTCCAAGTATTTTTCTTGTAAAGAATTTCTGATATTTTGAAAACATTTATTTGACCTTACGAATCATTTCTGGCATCTTGGAGATAATTCTTTGATTTTTTTGTATATTCAACAAATTATGAGTTCAGTTTGTCTGAAGACCTCCTTCATTTAAAGCTGACTCATTTTTTACCAAAACATCTTTCCCACCCAAGAATTCTAAGCTGTCGATTAAAATGTTTTTCAAGAAGTGGTCATATTTGATGAATGATATATCTTTGTTTCTTTCAATATGAAGAGACAGTAATAGAATTGAGAGCAGCAAATAACCAGGCTATGGCCGGAACATCTTATAAACCCAGATCACTTTTCTAACCAGACCAAACCTTGAATTTTAGATAAGGTTCCTAAGTATCAAGTTATAGATTTAATCTCACATGTGTTATATTTGCAGTATAGAATTCTCTAGTATAGAAGTTCAATCACCAATTTCTGATTGATATAGTCCTGAGATCAAATCCTTGGAATAAACACAGTAATTTTCTTCTTAAGTGTGATTTTTCTTAAACAGGTTATTTCATCAGAGAAAACAGAGAGGGGAGTAGATTGTTACTTCAGTAGTTTAGCACCTCTCACAAATACTGTTTTTACTGTCTGTAGAAAAAGTCTGACAGGTGAGCTTGGATTGGATTTTGTAACCCTTCAGTCTCAAATATTTTAACCCATAAATGAGGTCTTTTTGCTATTTGCCTTGTGGAACCATGCTTCCAAATGAAAGGTGAATGTCTGGTAGAACTTGACTTGCATATAATAACCAGGCTTTCACTATTTTGGCAGTGTTTTTCAGTACTGAATCTTTTTTCCCTTTGTTTCTACCTGGCAATGATTGGCTTTTGATCTTTCAGGAGTGTCGTTTTTTCACATTTTTTTCCAGCTGGGAGCAATGAGGAAGAAAAAGAGATGTTTTCTGGTTTTGAGGAAAAAAAAGAGATGTTTTCTGCTTTTAAGGAAGGGCCTACTGGGAATAGAAAATTCAATGATCACTTTTCCAAAATGTAAAGTGAAACTTTGTAGAGTGAACAGCATTAAATTCCATAAGTCTGTGCTTCAGCATCAGAGCTGCATCATTTTTCCTCTGTCCATTGTTTGAAGTTTCTAAAGAAATTAGTGAGCATCATGGCTCATGGCTGTGAGCATCTTCTTTTCCCCCTGTCCTTATGCTGGCAGTTTCGGTGGAGTGCAGGACCTGGGAAGTACAACTGCCATACTTGATAACCTCCACTTATATGGTATTTTGTACACTGAGTGGACAGACTGGACAAAAAAACAATTTAGTTAACATTTCTGTATGTACTCCCGTGTTTACACAGTGGCATAGCTTTATCAATAGAAGGAGAGTAAAACAGTTGTGTCCTGGCCCCTCTGAGAAGTTAACAGTTTTTGTTATTTGATGCAGTACGTTTCCAGTTAGCTGCCATGTCAGCTTGTTGATGAGCCCTGCCTTCAGACTTCTCTTCTCATGTCTTTTTCTGGTTCAGTCCCATAACTAAACTAAGTAAGATCGTTATGATAACTTCCTTTATGCCTTGCCTGGACTGAAAGCTCACCTTGTGTACTTTATATATGAATTAATCAAAGAAAGCATAAATATGCTTACTCATCAGTGTTAAGCCTAGATCAAGGTGTGTACTGAATTGTCTCAACTAGTTGAAAACATTCTAACAAGGTCTAGGAATGCCGAAACTCACAGCCCTGGCAGGCACGAACTGACAAGCACACAGGAATCTTGCCCATAGTATTGTGATCTGTCAGACTTGGAGAATCTATTCTTACGTCAGTGGTGTATTTTCCTGCTCCTTCAAGGCACCTTTAATCTGTGAACTACAGGAGTCTTCCAAAATTAACTAGGGCAGGTGGCACGTTTTTCACATTACATGACTATCCAAATGATACGAGCAGGGAAATGTTTGCTTGCCTTTTAGGCTTTTTAGGTTCTGTAACATTCCTCCCCATTTGTTCTCACTACACAACATACACGTAAGCATGTATAAAATTATGGTTTGATGTACAGGTTTCTTAAAGAATATCCTTCACTGATTTTTAAACTGTTTTTAATAATTTTCTGCTCTGAAATGATCTTCTTTCTGTTGCTGCGATATTAAGTAAAAACATTTCACCCTTATCCCTCAACTAGTTTTTTGTGTATATTTGGCAGTAGCTGGTCTATACTCTTTCACCTATAATAGTTACTCAGATTTCCACTTGTTTGTTACATAATTTTTTCTTTTGTCTAGCATGATAACAAGAAAACAATTCTAGAAATACATAGTTACTAATCAGGGGTAGGCATAGCATGTATTTCAGGTAATACAAAACTCAAAAATATCGAGAAATACTTTTCCTCACAACCTTAGTTATATTGATTTAACAAGGCTTTTCTTTCTTCTCTCTTCAGAGCATTTCTACATGATTTAAATTAATTGTTCTGAGGTCATCATCTTCTGTTTGCTTCTCTGGGCTGTGTAACAGTGGGTATGATGGAGCAGTTGAAGCCAGGTTAGTTGAAGCTAGGTCAGTTGAAACTGTTACTGATTTGTTCTAAAGGTCATGTAAATGGATCAGTGAAACTCAGATTTGAACTGGTTCTGTTGTGGATTGTATTTATTAGTAGGAGCAGTTGCAACAGGACTTTTATGTGACACTGATCTTGCCATAACATATTGAAGGATGTGCTGTATTTTAACCGTGGAGGTATTCAACAATGTGAATCTGAAAAGTTCAGTTCTTGAAAAAGGTCTACTTTTAGTTTGTAAGGCTGTGGAGTTCATTCCTCTAGATGAAAGAATCATGTAAACACCGAGCTGCCATGCAGTCCGTGGTCCACCTTACATAGTGAGACACGTGATTACCACCAACCGATCTGTGGTTCCACCCAAACAAGCATCCACAAGGGTACTATTGAACACACGCTCCGTGTAAACCACCATAAAACAAACAGATGGGTTTAAACAACAAAGAATACCACTGTCTGTGGTGCAAATTAAACCAGAAAAGAGACATGATAGAAAGCCTTGAAGGAAAGAGGTTTGAACAAAGAAGGAACTCCAGCAATAGCTGCTGATCAGTTCCCGAGGCACTCTTTTTCTTGCCTCAAAATTTCTGTCACATGTTTATTTCCAAGGGTGGTGGCTGCCCTTGAGCACCTGCTGCCCAGCCACCCTCTCACTCCTCCTTCTCAGCAGGAGAGGGAGAGACAGTATCATGAAAAATCTTGCGGGTCAAAGTAAAAACAGGGGCACCAGTTCTCAGTTACACCAGTTCTCAGTTACCAACATGGGCAAAACAGACTCAGTTTGGGGAATATTAATTTAACTTACTTACTAGTAAAATAGATCTGGATGGTGAAAACAAAGACAAAAACTGAAACACCTTTCTCCCATCCACTCCCCACCTTTTTCTCAGCCTCAGCACTCCTCTTTCATTCCCGAGTCTTGTACCCACCCCTCCGCCTCCCCCCGCGGGGCGCAGTGGGCCGGGGGGCCGCAGCCGGTCGGACCCAGCCCCCCTCTGCCGCCGCCGCTGCCACCACCCCAGCGCGGGCTCCCCGCAGGCCGCAGCTCCCTCCGCAGGGAGCCGCCCGCCGCGCTGCCCCTCCCGCTCTGCCCTCGGGGCTTCCGGGGCCGTTCCTCACGCCGTTCCCCTCGCCCCTCGCCGCCGGGCAGCCTCCTGCCAGCCCTCGGCCGCGCTGTCCCCGAGGCGCCCGCCCGGGGCGGCGGGGCCGGGCTGTGCCCGCGGTGGGGCCGGCGGGAACCGGCCTTGTACAGCCCGGGGCAGCCCCGGCCCCTCCCCTCTCCCCTGACGGAGGCTGCAGCGGCAGCGGACCCCCAGCAGCACCTGGGCAGTTGCAGCAGGTACAACAAAAAACATTAGATGAACGTATAATAATTATTAATGATGAAGACAGTTAAAACCACAACTGTTAAGCGCTGTATACCTTCCCTGTTTTTCTGTACTTGTGCTCTGAAACAGTCGGCGCATGTACGAAGCTTCCATGGATGTTAATTGAAATTTAAACGTAGCTATTCACTGGTGATTTATCAAAAGGGGAAGAGATAAGAAAAAACTGCTAAATTAAAATGTGTGTTTAATTTCTAATAGGGCTGGTGAAGCATTTCCCAAAAGAGTGTTTCATCAGTCAATGCCCATCTGACACATTTTTCACAGCAAATGTTACTGAAGTTTTTTGAACAGTATTTTATTTAGTATGAATTTGAAATCCAGTCTTGTAGTAATGTTATTTTACTCCTACAATCCTGAAATAATAGTTTGTGATTTATGAGATCTTTTGGCTTTTGGTTCTGACTTTAGACTAAAAAAACTTATTGGAAAAGAAATTCTGAGTTTCATTTGCCTCTAGCTTTCGCCATCAGCCTCTGGGTAAATTAGAACAGCAGCTCCAGGTTCACAAAAGTCTTAGATGTCCTGACCTCATTGCACTCAAATGATGCAGCTTAGAGGTCAATCTTTCTGACCTCCTGTGAGTTTATTAATAGAAGAAAATTGGCTCAATAAATTTAATAAATACCAACACGTAACCCTTTGTCATTAACCCTCATAGTCTCTGTAAGATGAAGTACCCCGACTGAAATCCGACAGTTTTTTTTCTGAGTTAGCCTCTGTTTGCTGTATGTAAAACAGCAGATTGGCCCCGACTGTAGCCTAACACATGTGTTTTGTCGAGAAGAATTCCTCAGAGCCACAGCTTTGATCTGTGAATTGCTTGTACTCATAGCAGCATACATGCTAGGTTAACTTAGTTACCTCATGGTGGTAGAATATGAAAATGCCAGTTTGCTTCTCTGTGTTTTATTCAAGTATAATAATTGATAGGACACCTACCTTACAGAATTCCCAATTTTTAGAAGACACTCCTTTTCCCACTGTGTTTGCTTAAATACCTAATATTAGGCACTTAATTAAATCATTAGGTAAATGAAAAGTAGAAATGCAATTTATACGTGCTGATTTAAAGACATAATCACTTGAATACTAATTACATTATTTTAATGCTCATTTTTTTTAGCACCATGTTATCTCTCCTGTAGAGAGATTGTGACTTAAACAGTCTTGATATAACGCTAGAATATTATAACATTAAAAATCTGCTGAAAAAATATATTTTGCAAAAGAGATCTACAAAGATATAGAGAAAAGCTTACTAATATCCATACGCTTCAACAGAGATGGACATGGAGTTAGAGAAATTCTTAGAGAAAATAATTTTCTCATCTTGTACTTTACATTTCTGAGCATCACTTATAGCAAGATTTTTGTTAAAGATTCAGGAAGAGTACTTTTGTCTAGAATTCTGCTCACAAATATAGGCACCGACCTTGACCATTCACCTCCGGAGAGAACAGATACAAAACTATCTTTGCAGTACTACTGCAATGCATATGGAAAACAGATGTCTAAATGTTAGAAATTACGATGTAAAACAAATCAGTGCATTCCAATGCAACATTATAAATCAAATACTGAAACTGGCAGCAAAAAAGCTACACTAAAAGATCTTCCCAATAACGAGATTTTGTGTCATAAGAGTCTGGTTTTATGGATGCTTTCATATCAGCCTACCAGGAAATATTGGTAACATCAGCAAAACTAGAAAATATATCACTTTTTTTTTCAACTAGCCATGATAAAACTGAGGTCACAAGACCACCATGCGCTTCAAAGAGGCCAAGAATTGGTGTTATGTAAGAGAGTAATTTTCAGAGGTGGGAGTGCACATCAACTCCCAGTTGCTTCATCATGGGAAGATTGTATTTTTGTGCCTTATTATGGTTATTGATTTCTCCCAGTACCTTAGTTAATCAGCTTACTCATGTTGACCCTTTACCAATTCCACTGTGTACCTGCACCACTGAGATGTAATAGCCCTTGTAAACCTAATTCTGGTCTGGAAAATTCAACTGCTGGCCGCTCCTTGTAGGATAAGTCTTTGCAGATAGTACATACTACAGGAAGAATTAAAAGCAAAAGACGTGGTGCAAAGAAGAGAAGGGAATGTGGACCAAAGATTTGGGAGGACTGCCAGAACTTGCAACAGCTGCTCTACAACAAAGGTCCATTGCAGTATTGCTGTCGGCGTATATTAAAGGCATGGCTGCAATGCCGTGGAACTAATCCTGTAACTCAGCCTGCAGTTAATCCATGTAACCCCTTTGCATTCACTGGCTGCATTAATACTAGCAAATTAAAGATGTGTGGACTGTTTTCTGACATTAAGGCCTATGCCCATATTATAAAGACTCGTAGCTTCCAAAACAGGCTGGCTATATGCAAACTATCCACTGGGAATACTTCCTCTCTTGTTTGGGAGAATGCTAGTTGGCACAAAATTATGCAGGGGTTTGTTCTCACAATAAGCATAGCCAGGGAGATATTAATTCATAATTAGCAGCCTGTCTGGATGGTTTTATTTGTAGAGATTTAGTAAGTTTGAGTGATGTTTCATTAGTAGACTTTAGAAATTTATTTAACAAGAAAGATTTACTTTATATTAGACAAAACCGAGGGCCTCTGTTTTTGAAGGGACTAGGTTCTTAGATATCACTTTTAAGTATAATTCCTCACCTGCTCAGCTCAGCTGCAGTTTAACAATGGAAATGCTTAATTTGTAACTGGTCGTGTGATCTAGGTACACTGATTCCGACTCTGAGTGAACTGAAAACCACCAAATTGGTCAGTGACAGTACCAAATTGCTCCACATAAAACCACATCAAAATTCTTGTCTTGACATCCCTATAAGAAAGTCTGGACCTTGAGACTCCCAGGAGAATACCCAGGCAGCTAGGTCATCCATTCATTTTAATTCCCTGTCTAGATTAAGAAATATGTGATTATTTTATGCAGAACATAATTGCTTCAGCAACAAGAGAGTTTATGAAAGCCCTGTAGCTTATGTGACACATCGGTCACATATTTGTGACCAATGAAGATTCAAGAAGACAGGAGAAGGATTTTAGAGCACGTGTCGCATTCCATTCGGGTGTGCTAAGCACTGGGACACTGGGTGTAAAATGGGACTGAAGAAAGAACAGGACAGTTGGTCTTCTTGGGCTGTTTGTTTTCCTGAGCTAGGGTAGATATGATTTTAATACATACCTCAAATAGATGTCTAAGATTGTGTATTCTGCATGTATGAAGGCGGGGTGGTTGACAGAGGTTGCGGATTAGTTCAGGTGACTTTGCACTCAGTGTAGTGGGCTCTGCAAATCCCATTCGCTGACTCCCAGCTGTTCTTACCCATTTTGCAGAGAACCTGTACACCTGACTTTGGGTTTTATTTTCCAGTTTAACACATCAGTCGCAAATTAGGCATCACAATACCAAACATAATTCCTATTGTATTGATTTAATTGTAGATCACAAATGCAACTTTAGTGTAAATCTTAGATCACAAATGAAACTTCAGTGTAAATCATTAATATTTGCACATCACCTCATATTTACATGTTGTTATTATAATCACCTTGGACTTTATTAATATACTTATTTAAAATTTAGCAGTTTCTAATCCTTCAGAGCTTTCATGCCAAACTACACTAGAAATGAACATGAGTATACTCCAACCAAAGCTGTAGAAATTTTTTAAAATACCCCATAGTACTAACTTTGCAAGCTTACAACACAACCATTTTATTGATATGCGTTTTATATGTCTGTGAGACTCATTGTTATAAAATGGATTGCAAACTTCTTTTAGGTACTAGAATGTCAGTGACTTTATTAATACAAAATGTAAAGAAAGCAGATGGTAGACTTATTGTAAGAGGAACATAACCTTAGCACTTAGATAATGACCACCCGAGATTTGGTGCTTACAGAAAAGTTGGATGGAAGCAGAAGATCATAGATAGTGATGATAATAATTTTATTTATTACATCAATTTTACTGTGAAGTGACAGTTTCCAGTCTCATATGTTGTCCTTGAAATCATTGCACACATGTATTACAAATGCAGTAAACAAGATAAAAATAGTGGACTTATGTATGTTCATTCTGAGAAAGCCAGATTGATAGCATATGAATTTAACACAAGGCTTAATTTAAAATGGTTTGAATACCACTATGGTAAATGTATGGCAGAGTATGCTGAGCTCTGTTGGAAATGCACGTACACAAATTCTATCTGCACACAGTTTATTGGACCTGGGGACAAGGATTATTTTTTTCTTAGAAGGCTCTGGAAACAGACATCATTTAGCATGACAGCAGCTTTATTAACCCTCTGGCATCCGGCTCAAAATACGTGTGTTTTGTTAGTTTTTAAAGAGAAGTAACACAGATTTTCATAGGAACTTATTGACTCAAAAGTGTTTATTCATCGGTCAAAATGTGTATTTCATTGATCTCTCTTCTCTTTTCACCTAGTTATGATAATGACCCATTTCATATCTGCCTACTGTAGTGTAATATTTGATTATCAGTTTTCAAAGACCACAGCAGATACTATTTTGGTCTTGTCTGTAGGCTGCTTGATGGCTCTGGAGCTCACTGCCACTTAGTAAAGGTTTTTCTCAGACACCACCTGCTACATCAAGTGATATACAGGGATTAGATTAAAGATCCACAAATGGTTTCTCAAAGTTTTTGAAGCTCCTGTCATAAACTGAGTACCGCAGAAAATAGAAAATCCTTCTGGTTTGTCCCAAAGATCATGAAGTAGTTTGCTCTTTCAGCCATTACAGATGCTCTTTGGAGATGAATGCTTGTGAATGACCCACTGTCTTGATGCTCTCTGATCTTTTCTTAACCTCTGCTGCTTTCTAGAATGCAGATAAATGGTAGTTGATATTAAGATGTTCTAAATATGTCATAAAAAATAGAAGGATTTTGAAAGTTAGATTGAAGTCATGCCCATCCCGATTTCTAAGCATCTTTGACATTAATCTCAAGAAGGAATACTAGTATAATAGCAATGAAAAATGGTGGGTTTTTTTTTCTTTCCTACTGTTTTAATCATGTTTTAATCTAATCCACCATACCAGTATTACCAACCTAATATAGCCTGATAACTGTCATTTCATATTATTTCCTAATATAATGTGAATCCAGCTGCATCAATGTGTCTTTACTACGTAAGTCTTGGGACAGTGCAGAAGTGTAACAAAATAAAAACAATAAAATTCATCATAAGGCTTCAAGACCAAGATTAAATGTTCAAGCCAGGCAGGGAATTTAGTTGTTAAAACAAGTGTTTGTAAAAGAAGTAAGTGAGGAACGCCCAGCATCTCAGCACAAATGTTGAGGCATTTTTTTAAGAGAGGGCAGGAATGCAATGAGATGTTTTGTTCCTTTTTCTGCCATGTTTCTTGTCTCATTAAAATGAACTGTTTACCAATGTGTGTTCTAACAGTAAACCTTGTTATGAAGATCTATACCACAAAGCATGATCAGTCTAATTTTCATCATGGGCACACTACTGTTTAAGAGCACTCGCTTACATGTGGCCTAGATTAACATTGCAGAGTATAGATGCTTCCACTAGCTTCAAGTAGACTTGATAATGCACTGGAAAAGACCGGCCTAGGTTAACATTGCAGAGTATAGATGCTTCCACTAGCTTCAAATAGACTTGATAATGCACTGGAAAAGACCGGCCTAGGTGTGCCGTGCTTGTGAACGGCTTACATTTGACAAACACGGTAACATGACACAACATCATACTAAGGCAGCTAAGCTGCTTTCTTAAGTTAGCTCAGATAGCCTTATGTTTACAACACAGTTCTGTCTAGCTGTATCTCCTAGTTGTTGCTCAGAGTGATAGGGTTACTGAGGTTTCATTTAATCTATTTTCATGAGTGACAACTCACAGTAGTCACTCTAGTTTGTTTGTTTGTTTTAATAATTCTCTCCTATTCTAATTTCTTTTTCATACTTTAAAACTTTGTTTACATACAGTATTATTTAGTGTATATTTCTTTAGGATTCTTGGCCTAGATGTGACCTGTGGACCAGATTTGATACACTGGTTTCAGTAATGTGGCTGTTGTCCTTGTCTGTAATATGATCTGTGACTCAAGACAGTTTATCTTGATCCCATTGTAGGAGTGTGCAGTCAATGACAGCCAGACTTTGACAGGGAGGAGCAATTATTGCAAATAAAGCTTGTGCCCTGAGGCTTTTAGAAGATTGTTACTGCTATCTTCTGTGGAGTACTGTGAGGTTGTGTACTTTGCCACACATGCTTATTCTAAATTAAGCAAGCTAATGACAATGATTTAATGCAATTTCAGACCTTAGGCAGTTTTTCCAGTTGTTCTTTTGCTTCTGTCATTTTATCAGTTTGTTCTGAATATATGGACATTTGCTTGAATATTTTTTTAATAGCTGATGATGCAAAACATGCACTATTACATGCTGACATGGAATTTTGTATATATATTTAGTTGATTTTAGGACTGATGGAAAAAATTGATTCCAGATGGCTTTCCATTAGGAAAATATGTTTTCTCTATCCAGAAGTGTCTTCCTTTAGGATCTCTTTCAGAAGCTGTCTGCCTCTCTGCAGCTTGTGTCTTAGGTCTTTCTTTAGGCCTATTTAATCACCTCTGCTATAGGTTGATTATGGAAATCAGGCAGTGCACAAAAAGAGAAAAGCAACCCATAGTGCATCATCTCTCCCAACCGCGAAAGGAGAAATTTTGGTGCCTCATGGGCAGCAATGTCTTCCAGCCTGTGGCTGTAACACATAGAGAGAGGAAAGCAGGTCACCTGGCATGCAGACTAATTTTACAGTATGAAAAAATGCAATGCTGTGGTAGAAATTTATGGGTTTAAATTGTATGGGTTTGGGGTTTTTTAATTAATAAGTCCAGATGTGATGGTGTGATCAAAATACTCTTGCCCTGTGCTGACATAGTTCTGAGGAAGACAAGAAATGTATCTTCTTGTTGAGATGAGAAAACTGCTCTGTCCACTGACCTGATGGGGGTATGAAAGAAGGGAAGAGTGGTCTGGGAGATTGACACAGATATAAAGTTATAAGGCCTGAACTATTTTTCTATTGAAAGTAATTGTTTCTTCTAGCATTGTTGTGTTAATGTAGGTGCAACTATAAATTAAAAAAAAATATTAAAAACAAACAATAAAAACCCCAATTCAAAGGGTTATTAATGCAAATTAAAGTTTTAAAAGAAAACAATACTAGGGGTCACACAGAGAAGTTGAAATTGTAATAATTATAAAGTTGATAGATTATTAGATTCTGCCGTCCCAATGTCAATAGGTTTATATCATATTTAGATGGTCGTTGATGATCTAGATGATCGTTGTAGGTCACTTCCAACTAAACTGTTCTGGCCTAAACCACACTGAGGCTATTTAATTAAGTATGGGATTGGTCTCACCTCAAAGTCAGGCATCTGGCCTAAGTTTGTTATCTAAACTTTTTCAGGATACAGTAGAAAAAGCTAACTTTAAAGAGCATTTTATCTGCAGGCGTTAATTAATTCTCTCAGAAGATACCTTTCTTTCTTCCTCCCTCCCTCTTCCCAACCTCTCTTCTCTTCCTCTGTCTTCCTTTCCCTCACTCTCATCCTTTCTCCCTTCCTCCCCACTTTCCCTCTCCTCTCCTGATTCCTCTACCAACTTCCCCTCATCTCTTCCTCCTCTTTCCCTTTGACTCTTTTCCCTCTCCTAGTCCCACTCCCTCTCTCCTTATTCTCCCCTTCCGCTTTTCCCTTCACTATCTCCAACCCTACTTGCTCTCTCCCACCTCCCTCCCTACTCTCTCTCTCCTCCTTCCCCCCCTCTGTTTTCTCAAAGAAATGTAGAAGAATCTCTTACCAGGACTCGTAAATTTAAAACATCCAAACTCAAATGAGATGCAGCTGGAATATCTACTGATCAGAACAATTAAGTTTATGCTTTTATTATCAAATAGTAAGGGGAAAAAGGAGCAGATACATATTGTGAAATAGTTGCTGCTGAGGGTCAAGTATGGATTGTTTATTGAAGTTTTGAGAATTTTTACTAACTCCAGACCAGCTCTAGTTTGATCCCAGGGACTGACATTCCCTTAGTAGCTGGAGCATGTGATTGGGCTCTTGGATTATTCCTGTTGGTTAAGTTTCATCCAAAGGAATTCAGTTTGCATGCTGTGAGACTGCTCCATGATGGAAAAAAAGTGCAGCAAAAGAGGACTAGTAAGGAGATTAGCTTCAGAGAAACGCTCCTAATCCAAACTAAACCTTTACTGTGGGCACATGTTTGCCAATGTGGCAAAATAAATTCAGGGAATCAAAATAAAGTAACTTATAAATTAGAGTAAGAGAGCTGTACATGCTGATTATAGAATGTACTACTTATCATTGTAATGTCTTTGCCAAAGACATTACACCATATGAAGAAGTAAGTTCTTCACCAGGATTTTGATTGCAGCAAAGCAGTTCTGCTCCATTTGAAGTTAACAGGAATAGAATCAAGGTCGGACAGATTGATGTCCCAGTTCTGTAACAGGACTCAGCATGCTTAAATATCTTTGAAGCCTCTGTGCAGCACCCATTGCAAGACTGGGGCATATGGGGAGACTTTTAATGATGCTGCTTATCAGTTAGAGAATTTCTTCTTTTCCAGTAAGAACACCAGTACAGGTATGACTCATTTTGACGGAAGTAGCAGCTTGATCATAAATAGCATTTACTGTAAGAATAGAAAGAGACAAATTATCAGGAAAAATTATTCATCTAGTAGTGATTCATAATACAGTCTTCCTCTACAGATTTATGGATGCAAATATGTTGAAATAAGTCTTGAAAAGGAGAAAAATGTTGCTTAGCCCTGCAAGTCACAACATGAGATATCACAAGTATTAAGGTTAAAGCAGTTCATGATCTGATCCCTTTTCTCTTTGAGGCATGAGCTTGCTTCATCAATATAAAATAAATCCTAAAATGGGGAAAACAAAGTTGGTGACGATTTAGCAGACAGTAAATTAGTCATAAAGGCTCTGATCCAGATGAAATACGGCTGCCTGCAGGTTGAGACTTATAAAACTCTTTATATTTTGCTTTTCCTAATGAAGGTCAGGAAAAGATTTCATAGTTTTGTGTATATGGGGATAACTTCAGTTGGAAGAGACTGCTGGAGATCATCTAGTCCAAACTCCTGCTCAAAGAAAGGCCCATGTAAAGCTGTTCCAGCTTGCTCAGGGTCTCGTCTGGCTGAGTTTTGAAAATATGCAAGTATGGAGGTTCCACATCTCTGAGCTTAATCACTGTCACAGTGAAAATATTTTTCCAGGTCAGAATTCCTTGCTGCAACTTATACCTGTTGCCTCTTACTTTTTCTGAGCACCTCTGAGTACAGTCTAGCTGTCTTCGTTCGACTTCAGCTTAGGTTATGGAAAAGAGCTGTTAGATACTTCATTCACCCTCTCTTCTTAAGATTAAGCAAATCTAATTCTTTCAGTCTCTGCTCGTATGTCATGTGCTATAAGTCCTGAATATCTTGTTGAACTTGCTCCAGTTTTTCAGTGACTTTCTTGTGCTTGAGTGCCCCAAACTGGACATCACATTCAGATGAGACTTGGTGCTGAATAAAGGGGATTAATCTGATGCCTTCATCTAATGGTTACACTCTTGTTGATGTGCATAGACTTCATTGCAACAATGGCACGTCGCTTATTTATGTCCATCAGGAGCGTTCATCAGGACACTCAAGTCCTTTTCTGCAAAGTTCCTTTCTAGCCAGTCAGTCCTCTGCTGATATTGTTGCATGGGGTGGTTCTGTTGCAGGTTCAAATATTTGCATACATCTTTGTTGAACTTCATTAGTTTTCTTTCCTGCGCAGTACTAAAAGACTGTCCCCTGCATGGCAGCCTTGCTCTCTAGGATATCAAGCACCTCCTCACATTTGGTATCATCCACAAACTTTCTGAGGATGCATTGTCTCATTTTCCAGGTTGTTGATGAAGATATTAAACATTATCAGCCCAAATATCATCCCTGGGGAATGCCATTTGTGGTGGCTGCCAGTTCCACTTTGAATATTAACCCATACTTTTTCAGATGAAAAATCTTGTCAGTATTTCACCTGCCTTACAATCCACCAGCTTAGGCTTTATCTCAGTTTGGGTAGAAGGATACTTGTAGGGAGATTGTGTTAAAATCTAAGGCTGAGTTCCCATTAAATGACATTTTCTGCTCTCTCCTCATCCATGTACCAAATAATTTCATTACAGAAAGTAATCAGCTTTGACAGGAGCAATGTGTCCTTGGTAAATCCTCAGTATTATTTTCCTCTATTTATTACCTGTAGGTCCCTAAGAAACTACATGGTTGATGCTAGAATTACTGATTAAAACCCTTTGTAGACAGGACATCAGAGCAGATCATCGTAACTATGCTTCTTCTTGATCTTAAATTCTGTCAGCCTAGGAGAAATTTAATGGAGATATTCTTGATGATTTCAGTCAGTTTTGAATGAGTCCTAATGTGCAGGCGGTCTTGAATGCTCTTTGGAAGATGTAGTAGTTAGTATAGAAGATGTACTAGTCAGTATTTATGAATAAAGTGTAATTCCCGGAGAGATTCTCTATTCATCAGCACCAGTAGTTTTAATGAAGTACTTTGTAGTACTTTCAGGGCCATGAGTAATGTCAAAAAACCCAAACAAAGGCACCTTTCTGCAAGGTGAGTGAAGACTGATCAAGTAATAGCTAGAGCAGAAGTAAAAATATTTGTCTTACCTCTTGGTCTCCCTGAACGAAGCTTCTTGAAAAGCTAAATTCAGATAAACTCTCATTAATATTTTTCTCAGATGTGGAAACTTTAGTTAATAAGGTTACACTTATCTCTCAGACACTACTTTTCTGATGGAAAACCAAAGTGAAATCGTTGATAAAGTTTTGTTTGAGGTTTGCTTGCAATTTCCCATCTTCCCTGCAATAGCTTGCAAAGCTGCATGAAGTGGAAAAAAAAAAATGGATCTAGGTTTTCTCAGAAAGTGTTAATGCTTTAAGCTAAATATTTTGGCTAAAACCAAAATATTTTATTTTAAAATCATGATATAATGCCTCATAGACTTCATGCTGCAAGTTTTGACGTAAGACTTAGTTCTTTGGTCACATTGCATCTTCTATACAGTGCCACACAGTCAGAGACTCCATTGGTATGTGCCTCCCACACAAGAAACCAGAAAGTCCTGTATCTATGTCATGTTAGAAATGCTAGTAAGAAAACAGTAGAACTTTAATGCTAAAAAAAATCATCCTTGCAATAATGTATGACAGATGATACGTGAAACAGGCCAAAGTATTAGTTAAATCTGCAAGATGTGTAAGCTGCCTCTGGGTGGAGATAAAAAAGATGTCATATAGTAGTTACTGCATCGGGGATGTAATTAAGAAATAAAAAGGAAACATGCCAAGAATCTGTGGGTAGGAAAATACTCACTTTTCACCCAATTTATAAGTTCCTTCTTGGAAAAACATTGAATATGTAAAGTTTACTATTTTGTCGTTTACAACTCTGTATTTCTTTAGTAATTGGTGAAATACTTGGCCCTATGGATTTCACTTTCTAAAAAAGTATTATTTAGTATCGCTAGCAATTTTCCTACATACTGCTCAGAGTCCACAAAACAGACTGATCTGTGATTGAAAAACTCACAAGCTGAATGATATGCACATACCCTTTGCAGACAAAATCATGAGTTGTAAAACAAGTTTATATAGTTATTTCTTAGAAGTGCAGATACATGTTAGCCATTAGAAATATTTCCAAAGCACTCTTGTTAATTAGGAGACAAAGTCTCATTTTCAGAAGTGCCCACAATACTTAAAAGTCTTTATGAATTATGAGATTTGGTTTCCTGCAGGCAAAACCTTCAAACATGCTTTACACTTGTGATGCATAAATTTGTGGTGACTGCTTTCTGAAACACAAGCTTTTGACATACTTTGTCAATCACTTTTAAAATCTTTTTCTTTGGACCAGCTCCATTTAAACTTCATTAGTAATTCAACAATGGAAATTCTGTCAGAAGGGTCTGCTTGATAGTTCATGTGTGATAGTTAAAGGATCTGTGACTTGAGACTAGACTGCAAAGGTAATTTGAAGTGCTCGGTGTTAAACTTTGTTGATATGGAAAAGATAGGTGGAAAAGTTTAGAGAAATAATTCTTGGGTGTGTATTTTTCAAAGAAGTATTGAATCATTGTTCTAGATCAAGTTTAGAAGAGAAAATAGGACACACAAAGTGTCTTAAGAAGCAAAATGAAAATAAGTCCAGCTGGGATAAATGCGAGTTTTACTCCAAGATTAAGTATACCTTTGGCTATCAGGGAAAGCTATCATTTATAATAATGGGTGTGTCTTCCATTTATCCTATCCTATCCTTAAAACCAGATATGTCTCTAGTTTTCATTTGTCTGCCTTTCCCATCCCCATATTTGACTTCCCAGAATGATCTCACTGTGGGTGGTCTCACCAACTCAGAGGAGTTACTAATGAGGCAAGAAAAAACATCCTATAGCCATACAAAATTACCCTGGTTTGTGGATATCTATTTTAGCTTTTATGTTAGATTATTAGCTGTCTTGAGCAATTCCTGAGCAAGTCCACAAAAATGTGTTTGCTGACCATTTTGTTGACTGAAGATAAACGTTTAAAATTTTATATGCTTTATTATGAAGTTTCCAATATCTCTATTCCAATATTACTGTTGTGATTTTTTTTTTTTTTTTCTGTATCTGGATGGAAGTTTCAGCAGCAGGGTTTGAAGTAGAGATATATTTAAAGACTATTTAGTTATTTTCCATTACCATTGGAAAGGAATATATGGGAATGTGATTTTTAAATGAAAAGGTTGTAGTTAGCATCTCTAAAGAATTATATATATATTTAGTCACTGTGAGAGTCAGACACCTATCTGATGTAAATTGGTGTTAAACTGTTGAATTGAGTGAAATGCTGCATATTTACACCATCTGAGAATATGTCTTTCTACCTTCTGTAGACCCCAAATAATTCATAGAGCCAAATTAAGCCACTTGCTTTACAGAATACAGTCTCTGTACTGCATTTGTCATGATCTTACATACTATCTCCATCATGTTATATATCTTCTATTTTCATTATTTTGTTACTTTTTAAAACCTGCCAAACTCTACTCCTAAAAAAACAGATCTTAAGATACCTCCCCAAGTACAGCTAATTTTATCAACAGAACTGATGAGTAGATTTCCTTTTGTATCATCATTTTCTACTAGGAGATTCTTATTTATAGGGAAATAGAAATAGCCATCACAATGCTTTGCTTTTCTAATTAAAGGATAATTAATTTTAATTACAGAATTAATTTTTAATTTGGATCCCTGACATTCTGAAATACCAATGTGTATATCAGGATTATCTATTCTTTTAATTTTGAAAAAATAACCTTGCAGCATATATATTTTTCCCATGTGAAAGCATATATACATGTATAAACCAAAGGGGGTTTCCACTAAGAAGTAATCATATTTTGCTACTTGTGTCCTTTATGTGCCTATAAGTTGAACCATATATGACTACTGAAAGAATCTTTCAGACTATTTGCACAAGAAAATATTAGATGTTCTTTCCATCATTGTAAAAGGAAAAAAAATAAAATGTGTAGAATTTGAGTCTGAACTTTGGTGAGCACTGCAAGTACAGGTTGTGAAAGGACTGGAGGATATCTGAGCTAGCAGATACGCTAAACTGCCCAAATCTCTGGTTAAAAAGCAAAATACTTGAGAGTGTTGTTAACGAAGGTTGAAATGTTTAGCTTATGGAGTATCGTCTACCATCAGTAAGGCAAACCACTGACAGCACATGACAAGTTGTGCCTTAAAGAAACTTAGAACCTGTTGAAAAACAATTTCTAATCTTGCTTTCTATGTAAGGTTATCAAGAAGGCAAATTGAAAAACATTTTACTTCCTACAGTAACTCTAATGCCTTTTCACTTGGTTTCAGGCTTTTTTGTAGTGTGGGGGGCAGCAGCCATCGTGCTGATGGAGAGCAAGCTGCTGAGACTAATACTGCTACATCCATCTGTAATCACTCTGCAGCCTTTGACTTCATTGACTATGATGCTGTTAAGACTTCAAAGAAAAGCTGATACCTTAACATTTGTGTAGCTAAATATAATTGTTTATGTTAAATAAACTCTCTTTTGAAGTTACTTTGAAAATAAATAGATAATTTTACAAATTTACCCTCAAGATATGGCTGTTGTTTTTTTTTATCAATGGAATTACCAGAGCAAATAAGTATTTATTTCAGAAGTATCTTATTTGCCTTAGGAAAAAAAGTAGTATATACTTCTCTTTGAAATATGTATCTAGATGACAGAGATATCCAACTGCTACTACGGCACACACAGACTGTTGTAGAAATGTGACAAAAGATGTATGTCTTGTTTCAAATAACAGGAGACATGGGCCAAAATTTCCATGAAAATGAAACAAAGTTCTTTTGTGAGATCCAAAAACTTTCACATTTGTAGTTGTTTCAGTGCCATTGCACCTTGTTGACACGTGGAGCTGGTAGAGGAAATATGGCAAGGAAGCAAAAAATGTGTGTTTTATTTGCACATTATCCAAGGGTTTTTTTTTGTCTTACTTTTTCTAGTTTTTGTAGAAAGTGGGTTGGGACAGATTCTGATTACTAAGTTGAAGAACTACTCCAATCTTTCTAAGTCTAACCACAAATTTTGAAGGAAAAAAAAAAGTTCCTTATTTTAAGACTGCTTGAGAGGTATGTATATTTAAGCATGTATGTTCTTTTAAAAAATATTAATTTTAATGGTTTTGATGCTGTTTCTGTAACTTTCACGGTGGTTATCTTATTGGTGTTTTGGACTACAGTAGTCAGGTTCTTATATGTGGTTCATGGACATTTTTTTCAGCTTTATTGTACTTAATTTCACAGGTGTGTAGACCAGCAGTCAAGGAGAGGGCATTGTTAATGCAAGAATGCTGAAGATGTGTTTTTAACTTGAAAAATTGCCCATTGCTATATTATTGCTAAAGATTGGGGGATGGGGTGGGGAATATTAAAGGCCACATAGCTTTAACTTTTTTTGATACTTAAGATTCAACAGTTTAAAATATTTATTTCAGGAACTGGGATACTTTTAATTAAGTTTATAATTAGGCTCCAGAGCTCTTTACAAATTTTACAGTAAAAACAGGTACATGTAACAGTGAATGTTCAAGGAATTTATCTCTAGATGTTGCAACCTTCTGTACATAAAATTTTATTTTTATCTTTGTTGTATTTTATACTGCTGAACAACATAAGTAATTTTAAATATCTGGGTTTAGTCCTGCATTTTCGTGATATAAATGATAACAAAGCATAATCATTGAGGTAATAAACATTGTACATCAGTTTTGTGATGTCATTTGCTGTAGATCCTAGTATGTTTTAGAAAAACATTAGAAAAAATATTTTCATCTTTTATTTATGAAATGTGACAGCTGAAACACAAACAGAATGAGAAACTCCACTGTCTAAGTTAGAACCACTCATGATGTATTACTGAGAAATAAGTAACCTTTTAAACAATGTATCACATAGTTCTTTATCAACTAATTCTTTCAGTCTCTGGCTTACTTTTCCAGTGTTCAGACTTTTCATCCTCTCATCTTATCACAAGAGAAACTATATTTAGTGGCCTAACGTAACTATGTACGCATTTATTTTTTGTATTTAGCCAGCTGTCTTGTGAAGATATGTTCAGATCTGGCAGTCTAATGTAAACTATGAAAATAGTTTGTGTGTATCTCTTCTAGGATTCTTTTTGGATACTCCTATAGTATCTGTGTTTGTAACATATAATTTAGCATTATCGTTTGCAGAATTTATACCTTGAGCAGTTTACTATGTCGTTTCCAAAGAAGGAAGCTGTCTGTTTTAATTTATCACCATGAGTCAGAATAAGAAAGGGGAGTATGAGTATCTCCACTTTGGATATCTGATTTCCACTTTCTTAAATAGGCTGATTTGTTTAGAAAGAGGTAACTGACCTGCTAATGAAAGTTCCCTTCCAACTTGAGCACCAGGATGTTAAGACAAAACATGCCGCTAATCAGGTTTAAAAATCCCCACCCAAATCACTTGTTTGATGATACAGGGTTGTGGGGTTTTTTGTGATAATAAAACAAATATAAGAAAAAAAAATAGTATGTTATATAAAACAAGTGCAAACAAGCAGACAATTAGAAAGACAAAATAAAATCTTTAGTACTTCAAATGCATAAAATAAAAGGGTTTTTTTTTTAAAAAAAAATAATTCCCAGATAGACTGGATGTCCCACTAAACTGGATCCAAATGTACAGTTGAGTAAAGGGAATTATCAAAGCAAGGTCCAGAGAGGAGTTTCTATGTTAATGAGAAGAAAGGAAAATAACACTAAAAGTTTCATGAGGAATTTCTTACGATACTTCGATGGATATCTGGAGTTAAGAAAGAACGATGTTTGGAGTAGTAGTGGTAGCAAGTAGACAGCTTGGGTACACAGCACATACAGCATGTTCATGCTTGAGGGGAAAAGTCTGAGGATACCGTGGAGAAGAATATAACATAAACAAACATGATACTCCTTCATTATAAGCTTAACACAAAATTGTGCTAAAATGTGTAAAAATGAAGATGTCAGTTTGGGGTGTTGATATAGCATCTATACTGTGGTGCGAGTAAATGACTGCCAGGTGAGCAGGTAGACATGAGCAAGTCTGGAACTAGTTGCCTGAACTGAATGCAGAGTATGCCACAGCCTGCCTACTTAGCATCGAGGCAGAATTGGTGTGGCCCTGGAATAGATTCTTGTGCTGCTGGAAGTCTTTCCCTGGTGTGTCTACCTAGTCTGAGTTGTTCTTCTGAGTTGTAGCAAAAGATGACACTCTTGATTGTAGCTCAGACCATGGCATGTTAGTATTTGCACACGCTGAGCAGGATGGCAAGCGTCTTGTTCTAAATGGGAACCATGGTGTTCATTGCCTTTTTTGCAAGTGAAGAGAAAGAAAAAGGTGTTTCCTGCCACATGGCAGATGACCTTGGGGTTTGTGGCTTAGTTCTGAACTGTAGGGGAAAGGACTATTAAGCTCAAATTTGTTCTGCTATCATTTTTTTTGTGATTATAAATAATAAGTAAGCTTAATTACGAGACACCTCCTCGCATTTCCACCATTCCCTTTTCATTTGCATATGTTTTATGTTTTCATTAACCCTGTTACTGCTTCAGAAATATGGCAGAGTAAATAGCAAGCAAAGGTGTTCAAGAACTCATACTGGATTCTAAATGATTTTACGGCTTGACTGTGTTTGTTTATTTTTCCATTAAAAGCCAGAAGGTCTAGAGAAGATCTTTAGAACCAGCTCTAGGCTCAGCTTTTTGAAAATTGCAGGTGTAGCTTCTAATGAGTCAAACTGTGTTCTTGTTTCTGCTGCTAATGAATAAATGCTCCAAAATAGCTGGTAGGATAACCCATGGAACTGTCTGCTTGCCAAAGAGAACAAGGGTATGCAGTTCAGTGCCTTACAAGTAGACTCAATGGATGTTGTTGCTGTACTACTGAGCAATCTGTTGAAAAAAGATTCACCGAACTGTAATTCTGATAATCAGCCTGGATTCCTTGTCAGGTTTGTGTCTGAAATGTTGGGAGTTTGGTCAATTTTACTGGAATTATTTACGTTAATTTTGTTTTGCTGTTGTACACTATAAAGTAATATTTTTAGGAGAGGCTGGCCTGAAGTAACCAGAAATCACTTTTTTCCTGGTTGTCTGTGTAAGCATGAGTCAACAGATTATGTGATTTACCGAAGGCAACCATCCAGCCTAATCTCTGCGCTAAATTAACCAACCTCAGTGCTCCTTTTCTGCGCAGACGCTAAGCATGACAGAGGAAGAACAACGAAACCTTACTCTTCACACTGTGACTTGGTGAGCTGTGTATCACTTAATATATTAAAGAACTGTGCTAATGACCTTCACGATCCAAGCATGGTTCTTTATGTCTTATGTAAACCCTCTTAGCACCAAGGAAAGCAGCACTTGATTCCAAACAGCCTTGTGGCTGGGTTTTGGTTTCAGAGGGCTACATGGAAAGGGAAGGCAAGGGAAAGATGGCATTAAGGTAAGAAATACTTTATACACAACTGTATAAAGATACCTGATGAATATAGTAGCGAAATAATCAGTCTTGGTATTTAAAACTTAATCTAGCTTTGCTTGTGCAGATGTATACTGACCCTCAATGCAAAAAACCTGAAAAACTGGGACATGCTGGCTTACAGTGCACTTGCTCAAGGGAGTATGACTATTTCCAGTGTGTGAAGTCAGTGTCCGTGGTCGTATTTGCATTTGGGTGGTAGGAAGGAAAAGATTGCAAGTGGGTGGTTCTTTCATTGCAGCACAGTTATTTTGAGGTAAAACACTGTGGCAGATACAGATTATTTTACAGTTTATTCTCATTCTGGGCACTAGGACATCTCTGAGAAAAGTGTCCCTTCCACATTTTCCAGGGACAGTGCAACAATATAAACCAATCATCTGTATCAGCAATAGGCTTGCTCCTAAAAAATATTACCAAGCTAATGTAAGCTACCGTCAGTTGTAGTGAAAAAGAAATTTTCCTTTCTGTGGGTGCTGCTGAAGTGATAGAGAGTCCTTGCTAGGTAAATACCGATAGAAAATAAAATAAAATTTTCTGAGTACTAGTGGGATAGAAGCATACACTTACAATAAGAGCATATTGAAAAGTTGTTTCTGGGTATACTGGTAACTCTAGCATGATTTCATATTTGCAAGGAATAAATCATTCTAGAACTGGGGATACCTGAAAATGTAACTTCTTTAACATCCCTAACATTAAACATGGCTTCGTGTTTCCATGTAGTACCCATTTTAGATGTGCTGAGGCCTCTGATTCATGTCATAACATCAGTAAGAATTTAGTCACCTTTCTTTCTTTAAATCTTGACCTGCATCTACTTAGAAAATAATCTTCTGGGCCTGCTTTGAAAAGGCATTAAGCATCTTCAGAGGTTTTTATGATCAGCAACTTCTAGGAAAATACGAGAATCACATACTGTTTGCTGTACGTTGTTAGCCATTCCGAAACAAGTTTCTCTGCCACAGTTTAGAGTTTACATTTCTAAACACCCCTGACTACATTTTGTACCATCTTAAGAGCAGTCTAACCCAGTTCACAAAAAAGTTCCCTTTCATTTCTTAACTGGCGTTCAGCTGGATGTTATAATCAGGAGCAGGTTCATGCCCTATTCTTAAGCTGGCTCAGCTCTTTTTGAACAATTGGATGGCAAACAATTTTCCTGCTACTCTTAATGTAGGGGATGTGATATATCCTGAGACCATTGGCCAAGTGACAGCTCAAATCACTTGAATTTCTCACCATAGCTGTGTTGAACTGGAGAATTAAAAATAAACGAAACTGTCCTATAGATCTGAATAGATTTATACATTATAAATATAGTAGTAATTTAAAAACAATTTAAAAATGAAGGAAACTTTAACAACACTCAGGACAGTTCGGACTAGATGCATGTGATATATAAACTAAGGCCTTGTCAGTATATTTTGTAGGATGAGTAATATTGTGAATCATGTATGTAACCATCAGTCTGAACTTCATAGAAAGTATGGGACACTGTTCCTGATAACAGTTAAAGGGAAATTTTCTGGACTAAGATTATTACTATGGTTTGGCTTAGGTTTTATTCTTCTTAACTGTAATTTTCTTCGTGAACACTAGATGAAGCCCTGATGCTTCCACACAATAGGAAGAAGAGAACTCAATGAGCTGTGCTGGCTTGTGTACGCTGCTAAGCCAAAACAAGTAGAGGGGATTATTTTGTGGTCTGCTCTTCTGTTCCATATGTGAGTCCCTCTAAGATGAAAGCGTTCCTAGTCATGGTAATGGAACAGCTAAATAAAGTAAAAAAGGCCTTATGCTTCCTTTCATTTTCACGCAGTCTTTCAAAATGTATTTCCTTGCCCTCTTTTTGCATGTCTTCTCAAAAAGTTAAAAATTAATGTGGTATAAGTATGTTTTGTGATCTACCTTCAAAGTGGTGTTTAAATTTCCATTCTGAAAAGGCGTCTGTGTGGTTTGCTGACCCATGTGTCTTCAAAGTCCACCTGAGTTCAGTGGCTGAAAACAACTGAGAAGTTGAATGTTCTTTTCTCCTATTTTCTCCTCTTCTTTTGCATAGCAGCATGGGTAAGATCAAAGAGAAAAGAAGGCAGGGAAAGAACAGAGGGCCAGTAATGGGGAGCCAGAGACAGAACCCACACTGTAGTCCCAGAGGTGATGAGGAAAAAGAATCAGAGATGAGGCTGTAGGAAATGACTCTTGGTTGTCTTTTTCATTAATAAAGCTTTGCCACCTATACTGTGATACTCTAAGGAGCTGTAATAGAGTAAAGCTGTTTGGTCAGCCTTCCATTTGGGAAAAAAAATCACAGCCTGCAGAGGAGGTATTTCTGTTAAGAGAACTTGTACTCAGTCAATTGCATGCATTGTAGAGAACACAAGAAAATGGATAACATGTAGTTTAAATTTCCTCACTGGCTACAGTTTATGGCTAAGTAACATGTATGTGCTTATCTTCTGCTCAGTTCTTTGGACTTCACTCCAAATATTTAAGTCCTTATCTAGCTGCAGATCCAAGAGGAAGTGTAACAAACTCCTCCTAGTCTATTCTGAAGCTGTGTTATAGGACAGAGGAACAGCACTGAAATGGTAAAACGTTGCCTCAAAGAGGTCAAGAATGCCTCTCTGCAGCATCTGAGAAGTTTCCTTATTTTAGAGAACTGACAGGAGTCTGAGGAAATATAAAAATGACTGAGTCTATCTGGGAGTTAGACATTCAAGAGATAACAAGAACGTGTGTGTCCACTGCATCTGGTCTGCCTTTTGAGCATGGAGAACCCCACACATCAGTTTTCCTACTGACGCATTTTCTCACCTACTTGCAGTAACTTGGAACCAGTCAGACACAGGAGTCCGCTGGAGTTCATGGAACCGCTGCCTAAAAATGGTTTTTAGAAGCAGAAAACTGCAATTATTTAGTAAAGGAAAGATTTTCAAGATCTAGTATGTTTTCTGTAACAAGAGGCCCATTCTGATAGTTGGTCATCTCAGGCTGGAGCTCACCTTGAAAACGCTCTCATTTTTTTCTGACTGATGTGAAGTTCCTGTATATTAGAATTAAGTGATATTTTTCTAGCATTAGTAGAGATGCCATTTCAAGGAAGACAATGTTTTGGAATTAATTATTCACAGCCTTCTTAGTTCTTGTTTGTAATAAACAGATAATTTTATGCCATAAATACTTCAGGTTTTTCTGTTAGTAGAGAGCTCCTTTGGATGCACGTGATTTTTCTCCAGAAAAGTGAACAGACTGGGGTCATAAAGAGTATAACATACAAGTATGGCCAAAGGAAGGATAAGAAGCAGCCTAGAAAGCATAATAATGGCTAAAGGACTGAAGAGGATCCTTTCCTTGTCATAGAAATAACCATGAATGTATCAGCTCTCTACCTGGGTTTGATTAATCGCTACGAGTAAATTTAACCACCAGGTGACAGTAGCGTTCCACTCCAATGCAGAGCTGGGCATATTTTATCAGGCAGAAGAAGAAAATAAACTCTCAGAGGGGGAAGTTTAACAAAATTAAAAATTAAGATTTCCTGCTTATGCTCGGTCTGATTTTTTTTCAGATTTTTTTTCCTATTTCCGTTTTGAGGCTTAAGTAACTTGTTGCAACAATCTTAGATGTATGAGTTTTAAAACTGTATTGCCTCATTTTAATCCCTCAAAGCAAGCTGCTAACAACTTTCCTCTCATCTCAGAAGGAATTTCTCTCAGCAACTTGCCTTTCAGTTTTCTATTAAGCATGATCCTTTTTGTCTGATAGGAGTTTTCTACTGACATACAATTTTATATCTGAATGTTTGGTTTCTAAATAATTCTGTGTGTGATGGAGAGAGGTGGGTGGATGACTGACACAAAAAGATCTGTGTCATTCCCTCAAGCAAATCAATGCAAACAATTCTGTACCACACTGCAAGAAAAAGAAAAGAGCGTATAATGTGCAAATTACACCACCTCCTCTCCCTGTGTAGAATTTGTGGTAGATTCTATACCAAATCATAGAATCATAGAATATCTTGACTTGGAAGGGACCATAAGGATCATCGAGTCCAACTCCCTGCTCCTCGCAGGACTACCTAAGACTAAACCATATGGCTTAGAGTGTGGTCCAGATGCTGCTTGAACTCCGTCAGGCTTGGAGCCATGATCATTTCCCTGGGTAGCCTGTTACAGTGAACAATCACCCTCTCAATGGAGGACCTTTTCCTAATGTCCAATCTGAACTTCCCCTGACGCAGCTTTGTTCCATTTCCTCCTGTCCTGTCACTGGTCACCAGAGAGAGGAGACCAGCACCTCTCCCTCCACTGCACCCCTTGAGGCAGTTGTACACTGTGCTGAGGTCACCCCTCAGCCTTCTCTTCTCCAAGCTGAACAAACCAAGTAACCTCAGCCATTCCTCATAAGTCTTGGCCTCGAGACCTTTCACCACGTTGGCCACCCTCCTCTGGACACACTCTAATGGTCTGATGTCCTTCTTATATTGAGGTGGCCAAAACTGCACACAGTACTCGAGGGGGGACAGCACCAGTGCAGTGTAGAGTGTGACAATCGACTCCCTGGACTGGCCAGCTATGCTGTGCTTGGTGCACCCCAATCATAGTATTTAAAGTAATTGCTGACCTTATTAAGCAGCTGGGCTGGCAGTGAAACTTTTTTTAACTGTAATCACTAAACCTTTACCTAAATATATTACAATTAATACATTTATAGTGTAATACACATTTCTATGACTGATATTAATTTGCATAGCTCCAGTGCAATGGAAATACATGTATCTTACACGTACTTCATGGTGATGACTGTTCTGTAGCAGATTCTTCTGTGAGCTTCAGAATACAAGCCTGGATTCAGAGGGTTATCACTGGTTAGCTGGCTTGTCCTAATTTTCAGCTGTACACTACAAATCTGGCTTCTGTATATATTTCACTCTGCACCACAGGGTCAGCAAAATATGTGGATGCAATTGATAATGAAAAGTGAGTTGCAAAAAAGCCGATGGGAACCAGGTTTTGAACATGCACCAGTACCTAGTGCTAATGCTTTGAGGAAACATACTGCAGACATCTTCACTTGAGCATACAAATGTTGAATTATATGTATATTTTTTAAATCTTAATCCCTGTGCATCAGTAAAGTGAGAATAACAGCACCTTCATTCACTGCAGAAGTTCAGAAGATTAATGCTGGAGAAACGCTCAGCTGTTATATCAAGGGACTGTATAAAATCTCTAAGAGGAGTTCTCTTAGATTCAAATGTTCTCTACCAGCTCCAGTGTTTGGTAAATAATGTCTGAAGATGTACACTGAATAATAAAGAGGGTAAAAAGAAATAGCTGCTTTGCTAAGAAGCACTGGCTATCCTTGTACCCTGAATGAGTCAGGGGTCCTTAGTGGTAAATTGTATGTGACCATACAAGTACTGATTCTATCTTCCTGCACATGCACAACCAAGTGCAAATTACACTATGTAAGCCTTTGTTCTTGGAAATGACTGAACCAATCTAGTTGAAAAGTTTGTCCTGAGGCAGGGAAATTTCAGCCCAGGTGATAAATATTTGGCATAGTACGAATAACTGAAAAACCAGTGATTAATGGTGGAAATTTGGGAGCAATCATAATAGATGTTGCTACCTCTAACTACCTGGAAATATTAGGCATTATTGCAATGTTAATCTGAAGAATTTTATTTTAAAAATTCTCAGAAGTAAAGAATTTAATCATTAAATGTGAAATGTTTATTTTTTGTCTCATACTGTTCATGTTATTAACTGATTTTAACACAATTCTTTTATAGAATAGAAGTCCAAAATTTCTCATAGAAGAAAGGAAAACACTTTGGAATTGGCCTAGGATGCTGGAGACCCTTGTTTAGGTAAGCTGCAGGTTTTCTTTGTTACTTTGATGAATTCATGCTTTGAAGAATGTTTAATGTGTTTTTATGTTATGATATTGTGTTGGCAATGAGAAAGTATCAAGCTGCTGTACATCGTAGGTTTTGGGGAGAGGTTGGTTTGATTATTTACCAAGTTCTATCAAATTGCTGTATGTAGCCAAATGCATTTAACTTACACAGGCTTCATTGTAATTATATATTGTAGAATAAACAGTAAGGGTTAGCCTTAAGTATATGCCACCAGAGGAAAACTTTAATTAGGAATGATTGAGGTTGACCAGTAATTACAGAGGTAACAGTTCATGCCTCTATAGTTACAGATTGAGTCAGTGTTTCCGACATAAATCTTGATTTTTTAGGGTTTCCACTCACTTGTTCAGAAACTACGTGATTACATCCTAAGGACAATTTTTTTTTTTTTTAATAGGCCATAAGTAGATTCCAGTTGTAGCAATGAAAAGAAATACACATTCAATAAACACTCATTAGAGTTTTTCAGAAATTAGATGTTTTTCAGAAACTGAAAAGATTCCTTGACTGGTGTGGAACATTCAGGCTCAAATGCTAAAGCACTGTTGCATGAGAAAATCTGTGCAAAGGTATTAAAGTATTCAAAATAAATCTGTTCTAGTGATAGCCTATAATGTGAGTTATGCTGATTAGTTCCAGCTCACCTAACTGTATTGCATTTCCTTTGATGTACTAATAGTATTCTGGTAACTCCTACTCTTAACTAGATTACAGTAATTAATATGCTATGGGTGATGTAGTTTGAAAATATGTTCCTCACACAGCAGAATGTTTCAGGATGAAGTGACTGCCTTGATTTTGGCTAAATTATTCCATGCTAAAGTTGCCTCGAATTATATCTTCATTTATTTATGCCTTTATTTGTGTGTGTGTATTAACTTTAAAGCAGTGATAAGGAAGGTTGGAGTATTTGAAATCTTACTCAGGCTCAAAAAAACAGTCCAAAAGCTGATATTTGTTTTATTTGTGTGCATATTCTACTCTTCAGAAGTGTCTTTGGACCAAAAATCTGACAGTACTATGTTTTATTTGGTAAAGTAAAGATTTTTGGACTGTAACAGATGCAGTAAGAATCACGTATATTCAGTGTCTTTTAGTACTAACAGTTTCTTATCCTGGTAGGTTTATATTTTTTTTAATAACAAATGAAGCAATATCTTCTGTGTATGTTAGACAAACAACAGGAAGAAACTAGCTCAGAGGGGATGGTAACAATAACATGAACAGATTAAAATTAAAACCTTAGTTTATACATAAAGAAGTGAGATTTTTTTATTTGAAAGGTTCACAGAATTTACTGGGAAGAATTAACACAAAACTTAGTTAGGGAGAGAATTACCAGAGTTGTTTATTGTTCACTATTTTATGGCATTTGATCTATTAATTAATTTTTTAATACTTCTCAAAACTGTTGTTGGCCCTTTGTGGAGCAGGGGGAAACGTATTACCCACACCTCAAAGAGCTTACCTTCTAATTTTAGATATGACACAATGAATGAGGATAATAAACTATACCGAGGTGATCAAGGTGAAGAGAAAAAGGCTTACAGCAATACATGGCAATGATTTAGTTTTGGCATTTAGAGACACAATGACTCAATTTCAGATCGGTGGGGTGTTTATTGTTGAGTCATCTTGCACATCAGTTTAAGAAGGGAGTGCTAGGAAATATTTGAATAAAAAAATGAGAGATTTTGTGAGCCAGAAGTTAAAGTGAGCTGATGCACCAGGATGCCAATAGAGATATGGAGAGGCTGTGGGAGAAATCGGAGATTAAAATACAGGCATAACTGTCAGAATGAATGACTGACAAGACACTGAAATAGGTGTGGATTTGTGTTTATCACTACGCATTAAGGGCTCAATCCTGTAAAATGCAAAACACTCTCAGCCAATTTACCAGTGTAGTTGAGCATGAGCATGTGCTTTAGTATTAAGGATGTGCAAGTTCTAAACATGTTATCTATGTTTCATTTACTCTGGCTTTGCCTCCCCTTTCCTCTTCTTTTGACTTTCTGCATTTACATTTTTCATGACTGTAACTCTATCGTAAACTTGCTCATGAGTAAGGAATACATGAGTTTTATTCAACATGGTGCTAGCTGTTTGTTTATGCACGTGTGTTCTTTATCTCTTTGAACTGGTCTCCCTTCTGCATTAGAAATAGATATTAGAATAAGAACACTAATGTTTCATTGTCACCTCTTCTTCTTTAACCAATTAACCAACTCTGACTTCCAACTGAGGCATAAACAGGCACATACTGGCTACTGTGGGAAATATTCCCTTAGTAAAGCCTACAGAAATTTTGCAAGGGGTGTGGAAAGGATGTTAATACCCAAAGCCCCTGCGGAGCAGTTTGGGATGAGTCAGGCTGTACCTACTAGGGGTGTGCCCTCCAGAACAGTAAACTCACCACCCTTGGAGGAAAGGTGCAGCCTAGTTCCTCATCCAGGCTATGGCACCTGAACAGTGGAACAGGCATTGAGGATATGGGCCAACACTCACCTCACCCACTTCAAAGCCCTGCAGAAAGATGGAGAGGAGCGTTTGATACCCTAAAGCAGTCTTACCAGAAAAAAAGCAAAGAGCTTTGGTATATACAGTTATATTGATATCATTGAACATATGTGTGTGCATCTACAATCCATCAATAAGAGCAGCTCAGTGTTCTGTGGGTGTTACATTTCTTGCAGGTCATCAACCTTAATAAAAGGCAGGGATTCAAGTATCAGGGTTGTGGCTGTATTGAATAACTTAGTAGAAAGAGGTAGATCCACTTACAAGATAAGAATTGGAGTTTCAGCATCTAAAAGGCATTTGTAAATGAGGGGATCGCAGACTAATATCGTCCTGTATCTCTCATTTAATGTTATACTGCACAACTCTCAATGTGTGACTATAAATAAGACCCGTTTCAATACTGTCTGAAATATCAGAGCCCAGTTAAAGACCGTAACAATGGCATTCTCACAGACAATGGACTATAACTGATACGATTCTAGAGGAGCCAATCACTTTACCAAAATAAAGTAGAAAACCCTCAGAAAACAAATCTATACTGCTGCATTGGTTGCTTCAATCTAATGAGCATGACGGATGAATGCACAGTAAAGCTGGCAGGAACACTTTGTGAGCTCTAATCAGCTAAAAATTTGGAAGTGATTCAGGTGCCAGGGAGGCATGTAAAGAGGAGTTCCATCATCTAGCATCACATAATGGCATGCAAGAGCCAGCTGTAACAAAAAATATCTTTCTTTGTGCTGAAAAAATGGAACATGTTGAATGAGCAGTTGCATGAGGAATTATTTTTTTTTTTACACTGTGAAACACAACGGTCATCCAGAAACCTCTCACGTGCTATGAAAAACAATAGTCTTAAATTGATCTGAGTTACTGGGTGGCTTCTGCCAACTCCGTTGTCTCAGAAGGCATTGAGACCCTATGTTTTCACATCAAGACAATTAGAACACAAAAGTCTGTCAGGTTTTATTCCATAGCCCACTGCTAGTATTTCAGATAACTGGGATGTGGAGAGTTTGCACAACTACTCCACCATCTTAGGTTATATCTTTATTTTCGGGCTGATAGGTCAATACAGAAAACTGTTGCTAACCAGTTTTACTGGTGTAGAAAAGGATGAGGAAGATTATAAAGTTACATCTGAGCCTATGAAATTCACCTCCTATACATATTTGATTACTATCTTCCAACAAAAGCAAAAATTGAAGCAAAAAGATCATAGAGGCACTGTATATATTTGTGAATATATATTTGTGAGTCCTGAGTATGTAAGATGAACATAATTTACTTAAAACTTGCTGAAGTCTAGATTTTACTAGTGGTTTTATAAACAAAATTTAAATTTGTTTGTTAATCATTCTAGTGACTTTATAGACCTTAATAAATCATCACAGAGAAATCAGAAACCTTACCTGAAATGAGATCTTCCTAATGGACATTCAGAACAGTTCAGTTCCATTTGAGGCTTTTTTCTTCCCGTTACTGTGTGAGTGCATCTCTTTACATTAAATGTATTTATAAATCGTTATGGTGTGATTGTAATTTATTGTAAGACCCCTTTAAACTAGTGTGCCTGAGTAAAATATCTCTAAATTATGTATAAATGGCAACTAAATTCAGAGCATGGCTTCTTCATGCTGGCACTGCTTTTGAAGTGGTACTGGTATTTGCAGGAGGGTGATCTACACTGATAAAGAAGAATACTGTATGTGAGAGAAAATTATATGATAGGACAAAATTTACACAGTTTCCTCTTTTCTTGACTTTGTTTCTCCATGTTCAAGTTCACAACTTTCTTTTTGTCCAAGATGCTTCATTTTTCTAGGAAACTAAGTACTGGCAATTTGGCCTGGGCAATTAGGAGCTGAGGGGTAAACTGAAGAGATGTAGAATCTCAGGCTGGAGATGGAAAGGCTCAAAACAGTTCTCCTGCATCTGAGTGGCTGCTTGCTGTTGGAAAAAGCCAGAGCCTTGGCTGACTTTACCCCAGTGGAAACTGACTATAGGCACTTAAGGGTGTGGACATAAGCCAGTGTTTGTATGATCAGAATTTGCTATTTTGACACTCAGCGAAATTCACATGATTCAGTTAACATCAGATATTCATTAACTGTTTGATAAAATGCAAGGCCTGTTTCAACAAAAAGCTGCAATAATTGCTATAAAATGCTCACTGTAATATAGCATTTGTGATAGAAATTTGTAGTTTTACTAACACTTCCACTTATATCAACTAGCATTTGGAGTTAATGAGAACTTCAGTAGCAAAACCTGCTTTTGTAAGAGAAGACTCTCATTTCTCTCCATATCACAAACTGCCTTCCAGGTAGCAGCTACCTGGACCATGGCTTTTCACCTAAGCTGGGTGTTCCACAGTTCTCAAACTGCCCCTGCTATACTTTGTCTTTTAGAATAATGTTTGTGTAAGTGGCTTTCTTAGTCTCAGGATATGAGAAAGGCAAGTTTTCTAGGGAGAAGAAATATCTTCTGTTAGAACTTACTATTGCACATGGGGTAACAAGTAAAACTATTTTTTGAGCCTCTGTTTTTCATTGTTGGTTTTTTTTTTGTTTTTTGTTTTTTTTTTTTTTTAAACTAAATTCATAGATAGCTTCTTCAGTTCTGAGAGAAGGAATTTCTAAAACACACAAAAAAGTGACTGTTCAGCTTTTAATATGAATATGAAAGGAAGTATTTTTCCCTTTTATTCCTTGCACCACCTTCTGTGATACTGTAAGTGGCATTCACAGAATGCTGTTTGTATTCCAAAAGAGTTTCCAACTTGAGATCCACTTTAACCATAACTTGCAGCTGACATTAGTAAACTGATGTTGTGGATACCGTACCCCTGGCAGTGTTCAAGGCCGGGTTGGATGGGGCTTTGAGCAACCTGGTCTAGTGGAAGGTGTCCCTGCCCACGACAGGGGGAGTTGGACTTGATGGTCTTTAGGGTCCCTTTTAACCCAAACCGTTCCGTGATTCTGTGTTATTAAGCTGGTAGAGAAAAACTGGTATGAAGCTCATGCTTGTTTTATCTATCTGTATGCCTGAATAAGATATAAATCTGGCATATGTGTTGTGTGTAACTTGGACCCCATATGATTGCATCCATGTTCTCTTTTTCGTTCCATGTTTTTCTTTTCAGACTGTCACATTAAGACAGGATGCCTGGGCTAGAACATCAGCTGGACTTCCCTGCTTCTCATTTTCTCCATTCTGTTTCATTCCAAGTTTCTTTTGTATATGAATTGCAGTCTTCAATCTCTACAGACATCATTGTTTGTAAAGCATTTTCTGGCATAACACAAACTGTAGGGAAGTCTGTTGTTTATACCAAGAAATAGTTATTTAGTGGATATAGGAAAATAAAAAGTGCCACAAGTAAAATCTGTCTTCACACTGACATAGAGTTTACTGTAAAACTAGTTGTAATGAACTACAATTTTACAATACAATAACAAAGACAAATTCCAAATCTAGTGGCCAATAGAGATTCATAGACAGGCATAGACACATGCACTCAGCATCATGAAGTGCAAGCCAAGAAGGCATGTAAACGTTTGGTTCACTGCTGTGATACAGAGCAGAAGGCAGACTTCAAAGACATCATACATGATGTTGAAAATGGTTCCCTGCTGACTTTCTTTAAAGTGATTCATCCAGAAATGGAACAGAAAATGTTTCATGTATAACAAAGAGCACACAGCAGGAACTGGCTGTCCTTTTTTCACCATGTGACTGACAAATAAAGTTTGGAAGAGTTTATGAGTGGCAATATCTGTAACTCCTAGACATGACCAATAGCCTCTTTACCTGGGAAAATCTGTACTGATATAGAAAACATTTCAATCCTCGCTGACATCAAAAAGCTGCTACTTGCTTTACTTGTCAAATGAGGTCAGGTGGAGTTGGAGAGGGAGAATACTTTATGAACGCAACACCAAAAAATTAATCATTGCAAATTAGCCTTTCATTGCCTACTTGAACTGATTTAGAAGATAGAGGACATGTTATAAGTTTTATCAGTACTGATTTACTCTATGTATCATAGTCACATTTCACAGGCTTTCAAATTTACAGGACAGATTACACTTTTAAAGAATTTGCTACTGAACTTCTTCCTTTTAGGCATCTAAATTACATGGCTAAGTTTTCACAGCTCTCAATTAGGCAAGAATTCCCAGCATTTCGCATTTTCAGAGTGAGCTGCAGGGTGCTAAACCCACCTAAAGACTTTCATTTGTGTTCATAAAAGAGACATGGACTCCTGAAAATCCATCTGTAGAGTATTTTCTTTTTAACTCTGTCTTGTTTGTCAGAGGAAAACAAAAAATCTTTCTGACAGAGTTTGTCAGATTTCATTCGCTAATGATACCCTGTGCAATGTACGTTCCTCATTAACTCTCAGAAGAATTAAATTCATCATTTCACCCTTCTGAGAAAGATTTCCAAAGATGCAAAGCAATTAGATGCTTAATTTGTACTGAGCTGGGAGGAAATAATAACCACAAGACTCTAAGACGAGGCTTGTTTAGTTATTCCAAATTACTTTTGAGATTTTCAGATGAAAGGTACCGTAGTATAGCTGTTAACAAGTTGACTGCTTTCTGTTGTCCAACAGAAATAGTTACATTTTGTTTGTTTGTTTAGGTCATTTGGGTAAATGTAACTAACATGCAGACAATACTTACCATGTTCAAACTTGATACCAAAAAAGACTTCTGTTATGAAATAAACATTGACACCGGTTGTATCCTGTTTATTGTTTGTTGTTATTTTATTTAATTTCATCAAGGTTTGTAATGCAACATTTTGACCCAGGAGGCCATCCCTATTCAAGAATATGCTCTAGTTTGAAAGATTCATTGATACCTTGTCAGGATGTTTCACAGAGCTGTGAGGGCACTGTAACCAGAGATGGTCAGTTTTAAGAACACTCTTTACAGTTCTTTCTGCATGCCACCACCAGTCTACATAGAAAATTTTAACATCTTTACAAAAGAACAGAAACGTCTAACCTTATATAACCTTGATGTGAATGAGAGTAAAAATGTTACCTCAGGCCTGTTCTTGTCGTCAGTTTCTTGTTTTCTAAAAGTCTTAGTGCAAAGTACCTAACAGGAATTGTATTTTATTTCTCATAAAGTTACAGCATCGGGCTCTTTGGTTTCAATCATTAGAAAGAAGGACATCCTGAAAACAATCATAGACTAATAAAGACAAAAACAACCATGTCAGGTTCTTGGTGGAGGCACACTCACGGCTGGAGTTCACCAGTGTTAGTAAAGGTTCACTTAGCCTCTATCCCTTTCTGTTCAGACGCTCTATTAGTTAGAGAAGTTGTTCCATGCATTAGGAGATGAAGAACTGAGCCCCTTAAGGAAATTCAGCTCTTCTCATCTTCATATCCTGGATTCTTCAAGACTCAGCTGCGATCATGACACCAAGACTTGGTTCAGAGTGCCAGGCTTTATTGTAGCACTATACCTTTTTTTTTTTTCTCTCCTATTAATACCACCACCAAACATGTAAGTAAATCTATTAGGTTGTGATTTAAATGACAAGTGAAATGTAATGAAGTGAGCGGTGGCCATTGACAGGCTAATTTTGCTTGCTCATATATGTAATCTTGCTGTGATTAAAGACTTTTCGGCAAGGCTCCCTGTACGAGTTTTTTTGCATAGGAACTGGAGACAGTGGTTTAGAAATCATGCCTGCTTATTGGCAAGTGATGTAACCTTTTAGATGAGACAGTAGAGTCACAATACACAGGCAAACAGGAATCAAAATGATATACTTCTAGATGAAGTTGTGTATGTACTTCAGTAATAATCAACAGTTTCCTCAACTACACTTGGAGATATCTTAAACCAGGAGACAGTAACTCTGCTACTCTCAAATTACTCAAATGCCTAAATGTTCCAAAATCGCGTTCAGTTCTTCTCTGGAGGTAGGTATGAATGGTGCACAACAATCTTCTAGGCTTGTATTTAGAAAAATATCTGCAGGTTATTCAGTATTACAACAAACAGTGCCTGGGAGTAATCCTCACTTATCTGGTTGTTTTTATGCTTTAGAAAAATTAGCATTTGGGTTGTAACCAAATAGCCTGTATTGTGCCATTTTTATTCAGTAGTAAAAGTTTTTTCAAGTATGCTTTTCTGCTCAACTATTTGACTCTGTGGCATGCTTCTAGACACTAACAAGTGGTGATTATATCCATTTGTGGGGGTTTACACATTTTAAATGCCCTGCTGACACAGTTGACTTTCTTGTAGTAAGCAAAAATACCCAGCGTTTTATTGTCATATTGTAAATTATGATGATTCATTATGCATTAAATGCCATGTTTTCCAGCCTTTTGGGCATGTGGTGTGGCACAGTCAAGTATCAACAATATTATGATTCTTTTGTGACTAAAGATCTGGCAAGAGATTTGGGCTGCTTGATAGTTCGCTTATTAGCTAGATAGTGCCATAGGGGCACCTCATGCTCTGCAGTCATTAGTTGTTAAAGATGTGGTGGGAAGACAGGAAGGTTGTTAGCTATGATTCTCATAGCAAAAAAATTGCATAAAGGATTCAGTAATTAGTTAGCAGAACATAACACCAAATCATCAGGAATGGGAGCTGAGCAGAATTTTTAAGATGTGTTTTCTTGGTTATATATAATTAGTCACATAATCCTGATGGAGTCCTATGTGAGCACTTTTTTTAACCAAACTTTGGAAGACTGATAACCAAGGTAAATACAAGTTTCAGTTTCCTGGTGAGAACTTTAGACCATAAGAAACATTCAAAATGCTTAGTAGAGTTTTACATGATTCACTTGTCCTACCAGAAAACACATAGATAACTGTAATAGTACTTGTTTTGAGAAACAAGGTGGCCCATTTTCAGAAGATAGATTATTCAGATTAGCAAAGGGTAGAGAAAATGAGGAATCCATGTGAATCTTAATTAAATGCAGAACATTATTGTCTGCTTTGACAGTAAGCTAATCCCTAATGTATCTGGATGTATTTTAAAATAGCAACCATTGGGTGGAAATACACTCTCTCTCCCACTTCCCCCCGCCCAGCCCCCCCAAATGGGTGAAATACATGCTATTCAATGAATTACCTGATTGTTATTGCACCTAGAAACTGTATCTTAAGATATTGGCATATTAGAAGTTTAAATAGAAGGTATTGACGAAAATATTGAAATGCTTTTAGATTGTAAATATTTTGGGATTCACAACCTTTGTTTTTAAACAAAATATAATTTAGTATTAGTGGTAACACTGTATTTATCCAGCATTCTGATGCCCTGAGTTACTTGCCCTCCAGGTGTTGGATTATTGCATTAAACAACAATACACAAGTCGGTGATAAACTTTCTCTTGAATTTCACTCTTGTGAACCTATCTCCAGAAAAGAATGACACTACTTGGTCATCAGGGATCATAAGGTTACCTCCCAGCATTAATCTTGTACCATGTGATAGAAAATGCCTCCTGTGAAAGTTATGAATAAACATGTCTCTTTTGCCATTGAAGTGTGTGTTTATTTTCATTTTAAAGAGAGCAGTAAATAGGAAAATGCTAGAAGGGTAAGAAATTCCCTTGATTCAAATTCATATGAGTGCCTGAAGACACTGTGTATCCCTGAAGGTTTTTTGTCCTATCACCGCCGGGCCAGTCCTGAGTATCAGACTCAGATATAGATGAAAGTCTTCAGCTTTAGCAAACAGGGAGTTTTGCAAGCATTTTCTTCAGCTTTAAAAATATATATGTGGAAGGCTTGAGATGCTTAGCTATGACCTTCCTCTGCTCTTAAAATTTATATTAAAACCTGAGGCACTGCAAGTTTGGAGTGGCTTGGGGGATTTCATTGCACTTAAGCATTGGTCTGTCACAACAGCAGCAGTAACGGCAAAATGTATTAGTGATTCATAGTTTCTCATTTACACCCAGGCTTGCGTCATGTACCGTGTTGCATATTTCCTTTCTTTTCAAGTATGTTTTTTGGGACCGGTTTATTGTTGACTGGGAAGTGGAGCTGTTCCCAATGCATTCCTAAGGAGACATCCTGTACAGGAAGAGAGGTTTGTTTTCTTTTACATACAGCTGCCAATATACTTTAAAGTGGATGGTCTACTCAGGGATGGTTTTTTTTTTTTTCTTTCTCTCCTAACCTAAATTGAAGTTTAAGGTCAGTTTGTAAGCCAGGCCTGCTTGAAGAAGGTCAGCTGAGGCTGACAGAAATTACTGCAGGTGTAAAGAGTTTTAAGACCTCTTTAAGCCCTCTTAATAAAGAGATTTAAGGCCTCTATTTATCGATCTTTATGCAGAAAAAATGTATTAAGGCTCTAAATACAAACTAACTGTGCTCTTCCTATCTTGGTAATATGAACAGCTACTTTGCAGCATAAGAAATAACCGTGTATTATAAAAGGTGACTTCAAAGCTCCCATGAGATTAAAACTCCTGTTTCCAGAGGTGTCATAGACAAGAGTTGCTATTGACAAACAAAGCATAGGACTCACAAATGTCTCACAATACTGTTACCAGGCTGCAGATGTTACAAAGAGGATGCTGTAAAGTCTCTGTCTTCTCGCAGCTGTTAGAGGTCTTTCATGTCAGTATGTGATTCTTTTGTGCCATTCATGAGAGAGCAGTAAACTGAGATTTACTTCTTGATCTTAAAACTTGGTGGAAAAAGAGGTAAGTGTGAGATTACTGACACCGCACATGCTGTACCTAAAAACTTTAGCAGAAAGTCTTTTGTTATTGCTGGTATACTGTCTCCAAAAAAAAATAGGCTTATATTGAGGAATACTGATTCTTCAGGATCGTGTACAAGTCATTTAAAATTTGACTGTGAATTTTCTAAAGAGATAATTTTGGGGGCAGAACAGGTACAGCTCATCAGTGACAACACAATATGCCCAGCATTGCCCCAGTACAGAAACTGTGAGAGTCGGGTTTGAAACCAAAGAATTTCCTGGTCCTGTTTAATCTTGTATGTTTTCATGAAAGTGTGAACAAGAATGCTGGTTGTGACAGAGGTTTTTAATGGCTTGAATATGTGTCCAGTGGGAACTAGACCGGAAATCATGCAAATCAGTAGCAATCATCAGCTACTAGTTCCTAGAGTTGGATTTGGAATTTATCTGAAAAAGTGTTCTTTCTTTTGCAACCAGTGCTTATATTTCTGTGTTCCTTAAGCATACCATTATTTCTGGTTAGCTGAAATGAAAAGGCCTTCTTTAAACCATGAATGTTGCATCAAGCTTAAGTCAAGTAGGACTACTGAGCTGAAAAAAAAATTGATAATTTTTTTTTTGCAGATCTCTTCAGCTCTTTTTGCATTTTGCAGTTTTCTGTGTCCTTTTGCAGATTCACAGTTCTTCTTGTAGCCTGCTAGATTTTTCATACAAACAAAAAAAAACATTGACTTCTGAAAACAGTCTTTAAAAGTGTATAATGAACAGTATTGTATTTCCATGAAGCTTGTAAAGAACATTTTTTATATCTCTGCAAAATGCTAGACAGCTTCCCTTTTCTTAGGACAACTTCCAGGCACGGTATATTTTCTTGTTACAAAAACCAGATGAGCTAGTTGTCAAATTATGTGCATTAAAAAACAGAAGAAAAGGAGTTTGTAAGTATTTATTTCTGGATAATCTTATATGCATTTTAATGTAGCTCTTTCAAGGCCTTCTAGTTTTCATTTATTTGTTTTTAAGATTAGATTTCTGAAGCTCCTACAGTGCTACTTTTAATTAGAGATGATTATTCCACTATCTTTCCCTCAACTTTTTTATCTGCCAAATCACTGTGACATTAAATGCCTCTGTGATTTAGTTCAAAATGAAACAACCAATGTTATTATTACATAATGGGTTATGTTCTCTCTGTCTAAAAGAGAGGGAGACCACAGCTATTATCGCTGCATGCGAACTTTCACGAAAATCCTTGAAGAACTCTTTGTTCAGAAATCCAAAGGGAAAGCTTTGCTTAGAATAATTGACAACTGTTCCAGCAAACTTTATCTCAGCCTCTTTGAAGCTTTGATTCTAGACTGAATTAGTCTTCAAACTGATTTCAGACTTTATTTCAGCACTATATATTTAGGTCCTATATTTTGTTATTGATATAAAAATTGTGAACTAGAGTTTCCAATGGCTTTTGGTACACTTTTATTTGCTTCATGAAGGAAAACCAAGCTTCCCTCCAGTGCAATTTTACCATCAGTTGTCATAGATAGTCAAGCTTCCTGTATATTCATTCCTCAATGGAACAATGGACAGGAGTAGTTCAGAGCTATGGTGACTTTCTGTGGTGGATTTCATTTGACCTGAGACAGTAAACTCAATCCAGAAAGGGCAAGAAGGTGATGATTACTTTCCTTTGTCTGGCATAGAGAAGTGAAACAGATGAGAAAAATGGTGTGTTGTAACTGATTACAAATCTCTCTTAAGCAAAATGCTCCCTGCAAATTAGGTACAGAATTAAAGGTCACAATGAAAGCTGAAGATTGCTGTAACTTGACAGGCATATGCTGTGAGTGGGTTTGGAGTTTTTGGTCTGTGTTTTTTATTGGGTTTTGGGGTTTTTTTTTTAATTGCGTGAGCTCGGTTGACTTATAATGCAATTGAAAATCTCTATTAATATGCAGGCCGAAACATGTGTGGCTATGTTAACTGTCTTCACTAAAGTTTGAATTACCTTTAGGCTCTACACACCCAGGACTTCAGTTGTCATATGCAACCCCATTGTGACTTTTCACAACCAGCTGACATGACTGACCTCAAGTATTTTGGGGAAAAATAGTAATAAGCTAAATAATTAATGTGTATCCCCTCCCTAAAAAAGAATTCTGAGAGCCTCAGACTCTCAAGATTTCAGTATGCTTCTCCTGGGTGGTGGATTTGGTCACATTCCATGATGCAAAGGGCTGCAGGGAGTAGTTTGCGTCTGCACTTTAGTGCTCAAGTGAAGTTTGAAAGAAGAAAAACATGGCAGTTTGAAAATGGGAGCAAATAAATACAGTGGCTTATTACCTATATAGTTTCACATGTTCCCTGTCATGAGAGGGCATCACAACCACAAATAGTGCTTGTGCATGCAGGCTTGGTTATCGCCCTACTGGGTGGGGAAGCATTCGTTTTCAGAATATCTCCATTGACAGTATCTCATGTGCTCAGAGCATGTGAGGACGAACGGAAAGCTAGTGCTAAGTACATGCTGTTTATATCTGCTCCAACTGTGATAGCTATTCTCATATGCTGTGGCAACACACTCTGTCACTGAAAGACACAATGAGTCATAAAAAGGAGCAAAATAAGGATTTATAGCCTAAACATTCTGTCCCCTGAGATGATCAAGCAATTTATAAGTCTTGACACTGTTCTTTCACAGGTGGACTAGGAGTTAGCTTTGTGAACTAAATTAAGGAAGCTTGATGTTTTGCAGATTAGAATTAACAACACTTTTCTCTCTGGACTATAGTTACTTAGAAATCCACACAGCATAAGAAACAGAACTGAATCCAACAAAAATCATCTGAGTTAACTGAATGTGGTTTACTGTGATACTACATATAGGACAGGCACAGAAATGAGGAGATTTATTCAAGGTCAAGATTATATTTAGTACTAAGAATAGAAATAGAATCATTTAGAAATCCCTAAACATTACCTCTAACCACTACTTTGCATCTGCTAATTGTATAATTCAAAACTTTTCCTCACTGCAGTATGAAATAGTATCTCTGAGACAAGTGGTTTTTTGCAGTGTGTAATTTATGGCTTGGGTCAGATAGAGCCAAATTGTAAGTATAGCTGGTTTTCTTCTAATAAATTAAAAAATACGTCATGTTTCACTGTTAAAGTAACTGTAACTTACAGTAACCTGTTTGCAGATATAATCACCCATGCAAGTCATCTTTCATCAAAATTTTTGAGGTCTTTTCCAATAGTTGCTTAAAAAGTGTTATGAAGTGGAGAATACAAGTTGGATTACTCAGGTTCAGAAATGACTGCCATTCGCCATTGGTTTTAAATTCGTGCAACCTGTAGCTAAACTACTTTAGTGGCACTCCAGTTTAAAAAGGCAGAGTTAATTAGATTTAATTACTTGTTTCATCTAAAACTGAAATTATTTTTATTATTGATCTATTTACAACGTGAAGTACAAACCAAAACTTGTTTGGCTTCTTGCATATCTCAGTGGTGATTTATCATAACTCTTTCCATCTTCCATGCTTTTAAATTTCCTGTTGTGTAAATTAACAGAGGCTCCACGTTAATGTTTTTCGGTGAATTGTTATAGTTTTGTGCTGAAAATTGAGGAGCAATCCAAATGAAACTTGTGTTGTCTCATTTCTTTTCTCCAAACTTGAACCAAATATGGCTGAAATGCTTTAACACTGTTTAACAAAGATGAAGTGCACCTATAAGTAATATGTTCAGTTTTACTTTGCTAGAAGACGGAAAAGAATGCTTTTTAATGTCTCAGGACACATGCTAATTCCCATTGATTGCTCACAGGTTGTGGTTGGAATGGGGGCCTTCAAGCAAAACTCTCAAAATAGCCTAAAATACCTGTCTCTGCTTCTGAGATATTTTTGGCTTAATGGGAAATAGAAAGTAATGTCATACCGATCCCTCATGTGACTCCTCACCTTCTTGAGTCCCATAAATTGGCTTTACTCCCATTCATTTGTATAAGAGTTAAGTGGATAAATCCCATGACTTCTTTCAAAATCTCGGAGGAAAAGTTCATTCTATTCAGATAAACATCCAAACTTTGAACACTATTGTACTTAACCTTCTAATGTTGTGAGTTTCAACTATGAAAAGTCACAGGAGTCTCCTCCTCTCCTTTTTTTTTTTTTTTTCCCCTTAACTCCATGTTTACTTGGGGAAGGATAAACAAAAAAATTTAAGCTAATTCACATTACTAGAAAATCACTGATCTTTTCAGTGAACTGGTTGCTGAGCTTAATAAGCTGGCAAAGTACTGCCAGTCAGGTAGTGCCAGTCACCAGGCAGCACACTCCCCACCTCAAGCCATGCATTGCTCCCTCCTTCCAGAGTACTGCCCTAATTCACACCGGTGGGGTGCAGGACCATGCCCTGGCATTGCTACTTTAGAGATGGTTATGGGCTTGAATTTTGTGGTAGTACGATAAGTGTACAGGATGTCTGTGTATTATTAGGTCTCTGACAGTCCTGTGTGATGTTAACAGCTGAACCTATTCCTGCCCCCAGCTGTCTCCTGCTTCTGGACGCTGCCATTATTGAACCAGGTATGTCTGATCCCAGTATGAACCATAATACACCAGACTGAAAAGTGCAGCAGCTGATTGACAAAAGGATCAGATATCCATGCCTCGAGGGAGCCATCTCTCAGAGGGGCAGGATGGGTGGCTGGGAACACATAAGTGTTTCAGACTTTGTTTTTATCTGTCAAAGCCTGTGTGACAAGCTCCTTAAAGTATCATAGTAGATGTTTGCTTCAGTGCAGGAAAATCAAAGTCTTCAGTAAACCGAAATGTTTTGATGTCCTGACCAGTAACATGCTACCAATTGACTGGTAAGATAGTGTATGAATATATTATTCATATTGCATTTTTGACTCTTTTTTTTTTTCCTTTCTTCTGGTACACGAAAGAAAGAGTTCTTGGCATAGCTGGGATTCTCCAACATCACAAGCATTCATAAGATATCTTTCCTGAATACAATCTACAGCTCCCTGCAGCGTCCAATTAAAATACTTATCTTTGATGAATTGTGGTTTATTTTTCTTTACTGATGTTTGTCTAGAATGGAACAATACAAGACTGTAATCATTACTGCTATCTATTTTTTAAATCTTTCCTATGGTAGTGATACAAGAAGGACTCTGTCAAGTTAGTGGATATAAAAAGCAAGCAGTCAACTTGGTTTATGATGCTTTGCTGTGATAAGTATTCTTCCACTTCTTGATTCAGGGCAAAATACAAACCATCAAAATTGATTCATTTCAGAAAAAAACCCAAAACACAACCATTGAAAGCGTATTACCAGGATTGAGAGAAAAGTTCTTCATGAAATGAAAACACTCAGCAGTCACTTGGATTCAGATTTAATTTTAAAATTAGGAACTACCTCACAAGGCTTGGCACGTTTCAGTTTTATGACTTCTACCTAGGCCTGGTTCAAATACTTAAGCTATGGGGACTTGAATTACGAGTACTTTGATCATGAAGCAGACTGGTGTTTGTCAGCATTGTTTCTTAGCTTCTGCAGTAAGCTTTGCTACACCTTAAGGCTTTAATTTGCAGATCGTATCTTGGAAATGTGAATACCCTGCCTGTCAAGAGAAAAAGATAGTTCCTGTGTCCCTAAATTGAAATACTTAGTTTTTATACACTCACTAAACAAATTGTAAGCAAAACAGTAGAGCATCCTTGGGCCAGGAAGTATTTAGTCTTCTACAAAGGCCAAGAACATTTGTATGTTCACTGTCTTTTGCTTTAGAATGAGCAGGAGCAAGTAATATATAAATACAGTGTTTGATTGGTGCAGTAAGCGAGAAATTGTCATTAGTATCATTAGTAACCCAAATATCATTTGTTAACATCCAGATGCACATTTTACTAATTGCATCACTACTCCCCAGCAGGTGTAGTTGCCTCCGAAAGTTTAGTCAGAATTCATGTGTCTCTGAAAATCTGTTTTGTGAGGAAAAATGTAATATAATATATTGGCTGTTATTCATTCGCTGACTTTCTGAACCATTCCGTTGTTATTCAAGGATTTGCATTGTATATATCTCACATCCATTGCTGTTGAACTGTGTGGAAGAGCACTTCCACATTCTCATTTGTGTAGGAAGAAAGTGATTTGTCACCACAGACCTAATCCAACCCTTCTGTCAGCAAGAACTTCTCTGATTGTGTATGCAGAAAGGCTGCAGTATATGGTACCAGTGTTCCTGTATGTAGCACAGGAGCAGCCTGCTGTGCATGGACTTTACAGACAATCACTTTACGGTCAATCATTACCTATACATCAGGTCTAGAAGTTGTGGATTTCTTGCATGTGAGCCGACAAGCTGCACTGAGCATGTCCTGGGGACAAAAAAAAAAAATTGTAGATTTGTGTTTGTGGCAAAGAGAGCTTTAGTCATGCCATAGATGCCTGTGTACTGGTGGTGGCCACGTAGCCCTCAGTGAAAACTGTGTCTTCCTCACTATGAAGTAGGTTTGGTGTAAGTGGGAAACACTAGATTTAATGGTTATGTCCAAGCTGACAGAAATGCACAGGCACAATTTTTCAGAAAATAAAAGAGCCTTACACTGCAAAAAAAGTTGTAGGAGCAAGGCAGAAAGAAAGGAGTGGCTTCTTTAGTCCTCTCTTTTGTTTACTTTGAAATTACTTTTGTTTAACTTGAAATTACTTCCGCAGAATGTTTAGTAACCCATTCATCAATCGCAGGCAGGTGACTTCAGCCTCCTGCCTATTATTCAGCATCCAGATCACCCAGAAAAACACTGACATATGTTTTTTTTCTACCTTTGCACAAAAGTAAATTGAGTTGCTCCTGCAGGCTCTGAAATGTTGTGAAATGGTCGATAAATGCTTAGTGTGCATTATGCAGATTAGGAGGAAATAATAATCCTATAGTTGGTTAACATTATAGATATAATGGACATACAGATTGCAAGTTACTTGTAAATTGTCACAAACAGCAAGGGTTAAAATATGAAAAAAATATTAACAAGGTGATATTACCACTCATGCACATATAACAGCCACCAAAAAAACCCCCAAACCTCCATTATTCAGTTTGTTCAGTGCCTTCTGCAAGCCCCAGCCAGCAGTGCTTACTGGTTTTTATGTTTTTTTTGTATGGACAGTACTTTCTTTTTGTGTTTTCTGCCCTTGTGTTACACCATAATGCAATAACCCCCTTCATCAAACTCATGGCAGTTAGTAAAAACTTTAGAAATGTATCCAGTTTCTGATTAATATTTTATTTGTCTTGCCAGTACCTAAGTGCAGACTTCTCATTCACAGAGTCATAGAATATACCAAATTGGAAGGGACCCATAAGGGTCATCAAGTCAAATTGTTCTGATACACAGTATCTTTAATTATGCAAAAATGAGCCTAAATGGCTTTTAAATTTAAATATATTCCCACAGATGAGAAAATAAAAGGTGGCCTTTAAAGGACTTTCTAAAACTCCCATGGAATATGTATCTTTTGCCCCAAAACAAAAAGCGCAAATAGCAAAACAGGTGATGAGTATGACTGACATACAAGAGATTCACTTCCTCTTTGAAAGGAAAAGATTTTGTTAAAACCCATAAAACAGGAGTGTGAGAAAATGAGATAGAAAAAAGGCTGTTATTGCAAAGGTTTTCCTCAGATTAGCAGTTCTCATGGTAGATTTTTGTCAGTTTGGCTTGATCTTTCTATTCGGTGGGAAAGACTTTTTGTTTAAATGCACTACATGATCTAGGTTTTAATCCATTAAGTTTCTGTTGCTGGAAAGTAAAAGAGTTAGTTAGCATACAGAGGTATCATGAAGCTTAATCCCTGAATGCTCATAAATCCTCACGGATGTGTTAGAAGCATACTTTATTTACTTCTTACCTATTAGTTGAAGTTACTCGCCGCTTCTACAGTACTCATCTCATCTAAGTAATCAGTACTGAAACTGATCTACTCACCTGATGTGTTGTTGTTGCTAATAGGTTTTCTCCACTATTTTATGGGAGGACTAGGTAGCAGAAAATAGAAATTTTGCCTTTGGCAAGTTGCCGGTAATTTTTTTTATATTATTATTATTATATTTTATGATTTATATTTACAGGCCCTGAAGGGAAACTTTGAGTAATGTGTATGTATTAAACACCCACTCAGTAACTTCTTTAACATTACCCAAGGAACTAAGTTGTTGATTTTTGCTATTTGCATCTTTTCATCACAATTTAATTTTAAGAAAATACTTAAATGTGATCTTATCATGCAGTAAAGAATTTGTAAAAACTGCCTATAAGTAGTTGAATTTCAACTCATAACTTGCTACGTGCAAATACTCCCACATCTAATGTTTATATTATATGTTCAGGTGCCTGATGCTTAAATTGCATCATTGTTTCTTATGTTAATATTTGTGTATTTGATGTTGCCCAACCTGTGGACAGGAAGCTGATTGTACTGCGTATTTGAAGTTTTCTCAAGATCTGCTGCAAATTATATTACCAAGGCTGTCTTTACATTATATCTTTCCAAACAAGGAGTCTATACAGTTATTGATTGATTGAATATGGCTTTCCACATGGAATAGCCCAAAGTATTTGCCAGATTATTTGAGTGGTTGGAAATTACTTTTACAGCATGAAAATAATTTTAATAACCATTCACACACTGATAGCTTTAACTCTATCTATCCATGCTACAGTATCGATATTTAGAGAGAGTATGTAGGTGAAGAGTATTTATATTTATAGATTATATCCTGGGCCTTAGAAATTAAAAGCAAAAATCCTGAAATCTCAGAAGGGTCACAACTTCCCCCAGTGGTTATCTGTGTGGACTAAAACATGTCGTTGTGTTGACTGTACTTGAACCTTTATTATATCCCCCTTCTTGAAATACAAAATGCAAGAACTTCTCTTTAAGAGAATTTTTGTTTGTCTGTGTGCCTTGGTTTGGATTAAAACAGTTTAAAAGTTTCAATATTTCATTCATAGTTTTTATCAATGCAGAGTTTGAATACATTCAAGAATTAAAAAAAATAAAGATTAAATTTTGTTTTCCCTAAAATATATCGTATTATCACCTGAATTTTACTATTTAGCTGGAGAATATATTTTTTTTTTAATCATCCCTGACTTTTTGAGTGCAGAGTTTAATATTTGCAAACATACAGTATAGTGATAACAAATTTGATTTAATTTTTTATTTATTTGTTTGCAATTGGGTTCCATTAGGGTAATTTTATATTCTTTCATTTTACAAACATTTTGTAAAGAAACCAGCTCCTCAATATGTGATACTTCAGCTGCTGTACTGAATTACAGTATTTTTGTACCATTTTAGTTCAAAAATTAACATGATGCATTTATGCACTCTATAGTTCAGGTCTGTAGGTAGTCAAGCAGAAGCAGAGGCCCAGCAAAAAATTTTCCTCTGACTCAAGGCTACAACGATGTAAAGTTTTTTTATCTCATTTCAAGAAGATCAGGTGGATACCATCTGCTACTCTTAATTTTCATCTTTTCATTCTATCTCCTAACACAAACCTATGAAATCTTCTCACACCCGAGATGTCTTATCAAAACTGGCAATTGCTGAGAATACATAGTGGAAGCAAAATAATCTCTGGGAAATAATCCAAAGACTTAGTTTTCCTCTTCTTTTCTGACTATAAATGAGGATCAACTTCACTGAAGTGGACAAAAAGGTGAAGGATGAAACACTAAGATTGAAAGTCTGTGGAAATAATGGAATACAGTGGAGATTCTCACTGGAAGAAAGAACAAACATGAAATAGAAGTGTTCTAGATAAAAGATGTCTTCTTCAAAGGAAATTGAGCGGCTTTCACTCCTCTGTTTCGCTAAATCGTTGTCTCCTATGGACATGAAAGTTACACGAACAAAAAAATGAGCAAATGGCTATTTCTTATCCTCCTTCATATTCTCTTTTAAGATATGCTAGAGTTTACCTACATTACCTCTATTTAATTTAGAGGCCTCAGTCATATCTTCAAAACAGTATTTACAATACACCTAATAAATTTTCTCTAAGTCTTCATACATGATTTGTACATATATGTAGTACATAAGTATTACATATGTACAAGTACGTGAGATAACAATAAAGGATCTGATCCAGGATGTTAGTTAACCCAAGAGGTAAATGTGTTGTCTGTTGTAAGCTTTAAAATGCTATGAATCTTAGCTTGGACTTAGGTCATTGATTCCTGTTCTTGGAACTGCTCAGCTATGGAAGTCTGCACCTACCACAAGAAAAGATTCATGTAATATTTTCTTTCAAATTTTTTTAAAAATGCACTTATTCCTGTAAGTATTTGTCTAAAATAATTGAGCTGTTTTGGTAACCGGTACCCAAAGCAATGTGTTTCAACATGAAAAAATGCTGTGTTTAGGTCTATAATGAACAGTTTAAGAGAGCCTAGAAGTTTCCTGAATCACAATGGCACATAAGCTGAGTATGGTTTTGGAGGTTCCTTTTGGAAAGCTTTCTTTATCATTGCTCTTTTTTTTCATAAAACTATTTATAATGCAAGAATGAGACTAGGTGCATCGAGATGTAGTAAGCTTCACCATTTTAAAAGGAAATAAAGACTGGTAAAAGACATGCATGACTCATGATTATGAACTGTCATTCCAATAAGAGTCTATGTCTACAAAACCTCAGTATCTGAAAAAGTTAATATTTTAAATGAAGCCTATTTTAATATTGAGAATGAGTTTATGAGTAAAATAATGGTTTCTTGCTGAGTTTTTTAAAATTCTCACCAGTACATATCAAATAATTCTGCCTTAAAGTATTTGTTTTAAAACTCTGTTCTACAGCATCAAACCAAAAGACTAAATATGTGCAATGTAGCATAGAATTTACCTCAGCCTTATGATCTTCCAGAATTTTCTTCTCAAAACAGCACAACTTAGCTGGTTCCAAACCAATATTAACTCATGTATAAAAGAGAAGGGAGAAAACTGCAAATAGGTGTAAAAGCATAGTTGTCGGTGAGAATATTTTGTATATGCTGGATCATTCCCTGGTTATCTGTTATGGTGAGAAAGGAGGCAAATTTTCTCGATCACTCAAAAATCAGCTTCTCTTAATCACAAACACAACTAAAGCATATTCCCCAGCTACCTTTGCACCATTTAGATTTTTACACCTTAAAAAACCTTGCTTTTCTCCCTCTAACTGCTTCAGAACAAACATTTCTGTTTATATCATCATACAGAGTGCAACCGAGCAAGAACTTCACTGCTGCAACAACAGTGGCATATTTTTAGATCAAATTGTATCAAGAAGATGCTTGAACTCAGAGTGGGGAGGCATGGGTTCTCTTCCTGGAGGTATAACTGAGCAGTATGGTCATGGGCAAAAAACCCACTTTGCTCTTCAACACTTTTATTTTACTTCGCTCATCTTTCTTTTCTGTTCATCTTTTCTTCATCACCTTTAAGTTCTTCAAGACTGTTATTGCACATCTTAAAAAGCCTATCTTAAATGGAAACACAGCTGTCATGAGACTACTTCCCTACAACTATTTATTAAAAAATATGTGTATGCACTTTGCCTAAATTTCTGTGAGTTTGATGAATAAAAGAAATGGGAAAATAAATATATCCAACTATTTAGTGAAAATATTATTAATTTGGCAAATTGTTTAATCAAAGGAAGGTTTTCTTTCTTTCTCTTTATATAGTACCCATTCTAAATAGCAGTGAGTCTTGTCTAGCCCTTTCCCAAACCTTTAAACCCATAGATATGTGTTCATAGCATGGAAGTTACAATTAGGCAGAACTGAAAGGCCAAATCCAAATCATCTTGAATTTGTGTCCAGATCTACAGCCCATGGGCTGAAACTTCTGGATCTTGCTTTTTTATATGTGTATATACAAAGCTGGTGTCTTTATGCTTTTATTTAGCATAATGCTGAGATTGTAACAAAGACAGATGCAGATTTTAAACATATTCACACCCTTGCTTCCTTAAGCTTACTGTACCCACTTAGAGCTGTTCTGTTAATGGCCAGAATCTAACTGATAGTCTGTGAGACAGACCTTTGATAGAGTCAGTTGAGTGAGACGCGCCTACTTGAAGGCTATAAAGCTGTAACAGCATTATACTGCCCTCTTTTGGGTTCTGCTGCCAAATTGAAGTACAAATGGAAAGCTTTTGGCTAGGTTCACAATATTATTTAGTGAACTTCAGAAACCTCAAGAAAGACTGGGATTTTAGCAAGGGCAAGCAACCTGAAGAACTGAACTAGACTGATGCTGATTTGTGTGCAATTGTGTTAGTTTCTTCTCGTGTTTGAAACCAGAATGTGTGAACTGAAGTCACACACTTCTTTTGAATATTAACCATAGTTAATGATATGTTGGGGCCCTCTTAATTACAGACACTCTTGTGGGAAAGGACGTTCATCTTCATTTCCACTTCTAAACAATCCCTACACAGTCACAGTAATTTAAAGTCCATAACAATGTCAATACTTCTAAAATACTGAAAAATTAGGCGGGCTTTTCAAAACAAAATGCGTCAGTTAACTGAGATACATATGGATAATAGATTGTGCTGGTTCAGAGTGAGATGTCAAAACCAGCTAATGAATATATGTTAGATTCAAATGAAGTTTTGACTCAAAGTAACTGACAGCCTGGGCATTGACAAATAGGACCCATGCACCACTGAATTTATTATTCATATTGAGATGTCTTTGTCATGTTAAATGTGTTTATATGTTCAATTTCTAAAAAAACTAAAAAATAATTTGAAAAAAAAAATTAGATAATAGGAAGAAGTGTAAAACTGGCACCATGATAGCGTTCATTTACCATTAAGATCAAACACTTGCTGTAAATAAGGCCTCTAAAGTGAAGAAGAGTTGCATTACATCAGAGATAAAGGTAGTTTGAGTTTTCTTTCTTAAGAAGGAAATGTCAAAATTTAATATTAGAATTACCAAAAGAGAAATAGAAACACTCTACTCAAGTTAAAGTAATACTTTGTAAATCTGATAATAATAGATGTACTCTGCACATGTATCATATTTTATAGGATTAACAGCTGCCTCCACACTGTGGAGTTCAGCACATTTTTTGAAAATTTCAAATGTTTCTAAAACAGGGAGTAAAAAAAAATCAAGGAGTACTGAATCAGAGTAAATAGTCCTTGCTGCAGTTTTTAACTTTAGGACAAGGAACCCAAATTCTTCTGAAGTTTATAATAATGCACTGAGATTCGTTTCCATAAGGCAAATATGCTTTGTGTAATGTTACTTGTTAAGGTCAACTGTTGGTATTAAGTCCTAAGGAAACACTGTAGAAGTCATGCGCTTAAGACCTTGATGACAGAAATTGTAGTATTTTCAGATGGCTTCATGGAGTTTAAAATTATCATTGTTTACCTAATAATTAAAAAAAAACCAAGAAAACTATTTTTGGTCAACCTGAGACAAAGTAACATAATGTTTTTTTTTTTTTCAATAAAATGAAAAACTGATTATAAACACCAGTTTTGGTCAAATGAAAATTGTAGTCTAGCCCTGAGAAAAAAAAATATTTCACATGCAGGACTGAATTTTTAAATACTTTTTATTAATTACTACTCTTTTAATGTCAGGAAAAAAACACCTTAATAAACCAACAACCTTTAAACCAAGAGATATTTTGAATCAAGAAATCAGAATGCTTTCATTAAAATTCAAACCAAAATTTTAAACTTTATTGGAAGTGGGATCTTTTTCCCACAGTAAAAACAATTCAGTTAAAATTCTTTTGAAGTTAGGGACAGAGATGTCCCATGGGATTATATACAAAAAATACTGGAAAAACAATCAGGTGAACTCTTCGTCGTTACCTGGGAGAAAACAAAGAAGATACACTGCCAAAAATACATCAAGTCTAAATTTCATGCTGAATGGAATGGTAGGCTTGTAGGTGAAGGAAAAGTAGGAGATGGGGTCCACACTCATCAATAATTAATAGCTGGAGATTGAACTAGGGAGTACATTTGTGGAAACTGTATCTGATATTTGTTCATGGGAAGAACTGCAGAGGTAGTCAAGGACAAGAAAGTGTTAAAATTAAAACTCACTTACATTGGAGGAGCTGAGAAAATACGATGCAATTCAACAGGGAAAAGTGCAATACACTTAAGGGGGATGACCTTCATTGCATTTCAAAGTCCAGCTTTGGTGGCGCACTTCCAGGATGATGTGCATCCCATGGAGAGAAATTAGAAAAATGCTACTAGAAATAAAAAAAACCAGAAGATGTAAAGTATGAAGTATGACCTGCAAGGAAACATTGAATAAAAGAAGTGTAAAAGATTAAGTTACAAAAAATTAAAAAGATGCAGATTAGCCTTTAGAAGAGATGTTTTGACAATTAAGGAGTAATTTTGTGAAAATAAAGGATAGAAATACATTGTTTGAAATGGCTGTGGCACCTCTGACATTGAAGATCTTTAACAGTAGGCTAAGCAAACTTCTATCAAGGGTAACATACATACAGGTGGTCTGCCTCTTGATAAGGAAGTAACTAAGTAATCTCTTATGGTGTAGTACAGTCCTAATTATTTGTACTCTATTGAGTTTGCAGAAGCCTTTTATTTCACTCTACACTTTTTTCAATACCTTCCTTTTGCAACTTTCATCCAGCTCTAATTCTAACGATTGCCCTTGGTGCCTCTATCCACTCTTCAGCTAACTAGTAACATAATGGCTATCACATTCTTCTGCTCCTATGAACTCAGTGAAGCTAATTCTTTCTTGTACCTAATGTAGTATCATCCTGATGCACAAACTGGGTCATTTATGACAGGATCTACCTTGGGAGCAGATACCTGGGGGACAGCTTTTCTGAGACTCTTCTCACAGCCAAAGGAGGCATTAGCAAGGCCTACTTAGTGCCATTAAGGACTCTTACTGCATTTGGAAATGATGAAAGCAAAAATGTGTTTCAATCTGTGTGTCCTTTTTTTTTTTTCACAGTCAACATGATACTTAACCAAGAATACTGAAGAACTAGGTCAGCTACGAAGTTCAACTGTTGCAGTTTCAAATGCTTGCCATAATGTTGCAGGACTCTATTAGTGAGCTACCTAGAAGAGTATATAGTTTTAGTCTTGTTGATCTGGTCTTGGTGGGCAAGCAACTTAGTACTTGTGCTGGATGACAGCATGAGCGCAGACCTTTAACTTGGCAAGAGGGGAGAGGGAGACAATTCACTTCAATTATCCTAGACTTTTCTTTCAGCATTGCAAATTGCTAAGAAATGTCATAAAATTAACATTGCAAAATAATTGTGCCTACACTTCTCTCTCATAAACAATAAAAAATATTATGTTCTGTATTTCAATTATTTTAGATCTGGAGTGGAGAAGAATGTTGTTTTCATTGACCGTAATGTCAATTATAAACTGTCCCCTATTAACATCTGCTTCTATGTAACTCCTATTCATGAATTTTGCTAGTATGTATATTTGTACCAATATTATAGAAAATATAATTAATCATACATTCCCTCCAACTGTCCTACATGGTGGTCTATTTTTATGCATAGCCTGAACACCAGTTTTACAATGCACAGTGTTTCTGGAACCACATATTTAAATCCTTTCAGGGCTGACTCAGTATTTAATGTAGTTCACTCAAAAAAATTGAAAGGGGTATCACTCAGTATGCTATATGTTTCATATGAGACCTATAAAACTAAGGATGAGAAAAACCTTCCATCATTTAATGTGAAATCAAAGGTTTTGTAATCTAATTTGTAAATATGAATGCTTTAGTTGTTGCTCAATATGATGTCAGTTCGAGAATTACGTGAAAAAGGAAAAAGAACAACCTAAGACTAATTCTTTAAAATTACTTCTCTTAAAATTGTGGCTTCACCCAATGACAGTCGAATACTGGGAGCAGGATCTAATTTACAGACTTGAAAGAAGGTAATAATGTGCATATTTAAAGCCGAGTATATGTTAAATGTTTGTGGGGTTAACACCTTTATTAAAGGCACGCCTTGACTTTTCCAGCGGAGATGGTGAGTTAATCTTAAAAAAAACCTTACTGATGTATTTCCAAATTAGTATTCTAGTTTGGGTACTTTTAAGAGTTACTTTTGCTGTTCATTGTTCATAAGCATTTGGGTGGCCCACATTATTCATGAAACATTTACAAATGCTGGAAAATTCTTAACTGTTTAGGATGAACAATCTCTGACATTGAGATGAAGGGTTGCAGCTTGTTCTCTCTGGGGTCTAAACTGATTTTTGGTCTAACCAGATCCTGCCTCTTTACTTAAGGAAAATTCCATTTGTGTCAGTGGAAATTTTGATTTCTGAGTGCAGCTAGACTTGACTCTTTCAAATTAAATAATTGTCTTTTTTGTTTTGCTTGGGTTAGACCAATACCCTTAAGTTGTTTTTTAAAGTGAACTAAGCGTGTCACTATCTCATGTTGTTCAGATGTCTTTTATCTTGTTGGGTAGTTGCTAGTTTGTTAGCATGGTTAATCCAACTGCTTTATCCAAGTTCCACTAATAGAGTCCACTAGATCAGTTGTGGAGTGGCCTGCAGCACATTTGGACAATAGCCATTAAGAGCTGGCACTAAACTTGATATTAAGAAAGTGTACAGATAACAAAGGGCAGGATGAAAACTAGTATTACAAATGTTACTATAGTGCATGTAGAAGACAGGGTCAGCCCTCAAGCCCTTAGTCATGCAAAACCACACTCTGATGTTACCTCACAGTGAGCGCCTGTAGGAGTTATGCTCTGTGGGAATTATTCTTGAGAACTGATTCTACAAGAGAGACTATTTCTATAGTAATGTTCATGTAGCCTACACACTTTCATCTTCCAATGTAGAAACAGGCTAATTAATAATCCTGTACAGACCTGTTGAAACCTATTTGGATTCCCCTGGTTGAATGCTGAATCAGTGCCCCAACATAATAGAAATCTTGGCTACTATGCAACATTTACCCATTTTAGATGTGTATCTCCTATAACAGATAAATATTTTTTAGACACACCTAACAACTATTTTTTGACTGTGCTGCAACCCAAATTTTGCTGTTTGGCTTCTACTTTTTCCTGCAAATCACAGAACACTGTATTTATAAAACAACCTGTACTTCACACAATCATCGTTCTCAGTAGTATGGTAACTTAACTACTTGACTTCAAATGCATATCCAATGCATTTTAAAGATTTTATGCTCATACTGAAAATTTCTCAATGCTGTCCATAGATACCAACTATCCATTGAAATGCCATATAGCAAATGATGGGGATATATAAACAGGTTTTAGAACATTAGCCATGTATAATTTTATGTGCAAATTAATTTTTTTCCAGAACTATTAGTTGTATTTCTTATTAATATTAATACTCTTATTTCTCCTTAAAAATGTTGTCTCCAACAAAGCTTTGCCAATTTACAGAGGCTGATGATCCAGCCCATTATGTGATGCATTATGTTCTAGAGATTTGAAAATCATTTTGAGATTTAAATGTGAAAGAGTTTTGGAGGTGTTCATGAAAATCCAGTGGCTGGGATGATATTGAGGTTTAACCTAGTCTTTTTGTTCTTGTAATTCATAAAGCTACTTTTTTCCTATGTATGTAACACCGCCCTGCCTTCACACTGACCAGCTCATTTTATTTCTAATCTGCATTATATGCAGAACAATTTCATGCTTTCTATGCTTAAAATATCATGCTGAATTACAATGCTTATTTATAGATTATACTGGGATTCTTGAAGGTGAATGTGCTCAGCAGTTCAACAGTCTGTAGGTGTTTTCAAGCAGAAGGAAACCAAGGAGCAAAGTTTAGTGCATGTCTTTCAAAAAGTATTATTAGAATAAAGTCTCAAATTATGCTTTTTTTATTCATAAGCTTGCTGATCGTGGTAATGTACTGCTGTGCATTTATTTCCAAGTAGCTTCCTTGACAAATTAAAAATATTGCCCCACACAAACCAGTAAGTAATCAATATACTTTAGTCTAATTGGATTTGGATCAGTGGACCTACATTACTGCAAATAGTTGTAGACAGGATAGACTACAATAGACAGATCTGTTAATAGATTGACAAAGTGATTGTGTAGTGGACAAGATACACCAAAGTACTGAATAGTGTGGCACACACTTCATATTAAAGCATTTCTTTTCTGGCTTTCATCACCTTTGGAATAACGGGAACCACCCACATACTTGCTCTTTTATTTAAAATTATCCCGTGTAGGGAATACTCTAAAATACAATGGAAGTTGTTCAGTGAAATATATATATATAACAACACATACAAGTTGCAATTATAAACTAGAATCAAATGTGATGGGAGGACTGTTGACTCCTCCTGACTTGATACTACATTAAATCAAAGGATTAAACCTTCTTTCCAGACATGGCTTCAGGCTATTGCATCTGCAAACTGACAGATTGTGAGTGTTGAAAGCCTAACAAATCTATCATAGCCATATACTTGACTCCACCCAGAAGTGGATTAAGCCAGGGAATTCAAGCCAGCTAGGTTTATGGATAATCTATTTTAGACAAGTAAAGTCTGAGTCAGGCTTCTGTCAGTTCCTGTTCTGAATCTGTTTTAAATCTTTGATTTCTGGAGGCAAATACGATTCCTGCTTTGCTAGTTACCGATCATTAGAGCTGTGTGAAGCTTAAAAATGTTATGGTTTGAGGGATTTCAGGACATACACTTACCATGTTTTTAGTTCACATTTTCTTGCACTGTGTTTTTTGCCTTAAATATGAGTTTTTTGACTTTTCAGTCTTGGGTTAGGGTGAGAAGATTAAATGTAAGAAAGAAAGTATTCATGTTTCTCCAACTTTCCCAACAGTCAGCATCTCAACATGCTGCACAATGCTAAGAATACAGAGATTAGCAGTCTTTTAAGACTGTTACAAGATTTTTTAAATTAAGAAATTCTGTTCCAAATGTTTATCCTTCTTCAGATATGTTGTCCAAGACATATTGCTTAGTCTAAATATCTTTTTAATATTTCTGGGATAAAATCTTGATCACATGAAAATCAGCAAGAATGGATTTTCTTAATTTCCATGGGGACAACAAAGTTTTCCTCTAATCTTGATACAAGACTGGATAATATGTATTAGGGTTACTTCATATAATGCAAGGTACATAAACTGCACAGTAGTGGGAGGAACTACAACTCAGAGTCATGCAGTCACGGTTCCTTCCCTGTAATTTTCTTAATCTGCATTTGGAAGGGTAAGGTTAAGGACATGGAGGCTTTTTCTGACTGTCCTACGCAAGTAGTAAATCTGTCACACTGCTGACTGGTGAACTGCAAGAAGATATGAGTAAGTAAATAATAAATGCAACCTAAATGCATCCTAGTGCCTTTCATCACGAAAGATCTCAAATTATTTCCCATTTATAAGAGAATTTACAAAATACTTGTCATAGCAATTATATAGAAAGACAAATGCTGTATTAGAAGAGCCTCATGAAATACATATATTACTGTAATTGATAAGTATGCATGCAGAAATTTCAGTAGTTTTGTTAATGTTTATACTCATTTACTACAACACAATATTTAATAGATACTTGTTCTGGATCTTTCCCTCTGCCTTTTGTCTTTCTGCAACCGCAAGTGCAACACCTTATGAAAAAGAGCAAACTGAGGTGTGCAGAAATTCTGAATTGTCTGTCACACCACATAACACACGGCTGGAGAAACTATGTTAAGAAGGTGAGTAGCAACATGAGTTCAGGCACAGGAGGAGATGAAGGTCTGCTTGATTACTGTTGAGTTTATTTGGAGGAAGATGAGTGGAAGGAAAGTACCTACGTTATGCGGCAAATGCCAGGATAGCTCTTAGCTCTCCTTTTTCTTACACAGGCCAGGAAGCCTGACCTTTATCCAAATAGGAGTTTGACCGTAGAAGCCTGAATACAAGTTCTCTCCGGTATTTGCAGAAGATATGGCCTGCATTATCTGTGAAAGGTAAACAGAATTGCTCTAGGAAAAAATAAACTATGGTGCTGGCCAGAGAAGCCTTTCCTAGACAAGGAAATGAGTGAAACTATTCTCTTGCGAGGACTGTCTTCTTGGGAAAAGCCTGCCCGGAGCTAAAATTCAAAACATTACAAAAAAGTTCTATTCATATGCGTCACAAATGTCTATAACAACTGTAGGAAAGGAGTGGAATATGGACAATACTAAACAAAAAGCCATTCTTCAAGTCAAACAACACTTAGTTCACCCTCCTGTCAGGACAGAACACATTCTTCAGTGACGTGGATCATGATCATCAGCATCACTTATAATTGTCCGCACAGGCTTGGGACACTTTTGTGAACACTGGTTGCACATTGACTCAGACAAGGGCATATCACAATCAGCACAGATCTGAAAATGGAAATAATTTCAGTGTTCTGCCCCTGCAAATAACTGCAGGTGATGCAATGTGTTTAACACTAGTAAGGGTTGTAGTGATTAGTAATGTAAGGGTATGTGGAAGGTGAGAGAATCTGCTTTATTAAGGTTATCCAGTCAATGACTTTTTCAATGCAGAGGGGATAATAAGGGGGAAGTGATAAGACCATGAAGAAACACAGGTCTGGTATACAGGGGATAATGGAGACAATGCCAAAAACCAGAAGTCTCCACTCATTGACTGATGGGCCATTAAGAAACTCCAGATACAGCTTTGGAGAAGGTCACCTGGTCTTTCTAACTGATAAGAGGGTGGAAATAAGAGAAACATGAGGATTTGGGTCATTAGAGAGGAAATCTGTGGGACTATGCAAAATTTATGAAGAAATATTTAAGACAAGGGGGTCAGTGAGGACAAAAGGGGCAATAAGGAAACACTTTTTTACTGTGAAGTTGATTAAGCACTGGAACAGGTTGCCCAGGGAGATTGTGGAGTCCTGGAAGGTATTAAAAAGCTGTCTGGACATGGGCCTGGGCAACTGGCCCTACATGGCCCTCGTTGAGCAGGGGGGGATTGGACCAGACGACCTCCAGAGGTCCCTTCCAGTCCCAGCCATTCTGCGGTAGACACAAAGGGGTATAAAAGGGGCTGGATGCATGTGAAAAGCAGCTGGTCAGTATGCTTTTTCACCAAGTCCTGAAGGTGATCACCACAGTCTGTCCTACCTCCTTATTAAATTATTTCTTAACTATCTGTCTCGGTTTGAAAGACATGTGTCTGCGGAGGAAGGCAGGAGCCTCCCTTGAAATGGAAAATGCAACCCCCTTCCCTCCAAATTATTATAATTTTGAAATTAATGGGCCTTCAGGCAAAGATATGGGGAATAACAGTTCTTTACTAATATATATATATATATAACACAAGGCAGGGAAAAAACAAACAACCCACTGGTTTACACTGACAGAGTCAGGAATACAACCTGACACCCTGTTAGGGTGGCAGTAGCAGTCCGATAAGATGGTGGCTGCAGTCCTCCTGAAGCGATGGATGTAGTTCTGTGGAAGCAGCAATCAGGTAAAAGAGTCTGGTCTTCCTCCGAAGGTCCAGTGGTAGGTAGGTAGCTCCTGTCCTCTGGAACTCCAGTGGGGGGGAAAAGCTCCTCTGGGAATCCAGTGGAAGAAGGCTGCTAGGGTGTTCGAAATCTCAGTCTTTATTTGGCATGGACTGCTTGGCTCCTTCCCCCCGGGCGGAGCATCTCACAATGGGATGGGGAGTCGTGAGGCAGTTCCTTGATGGGCCATTAACAGGAGATAGCCCAGGAGCGAGTTATCGATGGGTCAGGCGATAAGGCATTGTTGTGCCCATTAACAGGAGATAGTCCAGAGGGGGGGAGGCAGGGAGCACCGCCCCACCTGGTCTCAACAGCTCCTGAAGATGGTAATAGAATACTTTTTTTTTCCTTTTGGCACATTTTACACTGTAACCTAGGACACTATCTTTCTGTGTAATCTGTGTAATTTTCTGTGCCAGAAAATGGCAAGACAAGCATAAGTGGATGAGGGTTTGACTGGAGTCAGACCAGGGGTGTAAGTACCTCCAGGCTTTTGATGTCCGCAACTAGTGCTGAGGGTCTCAGCGTCAAGTGGTTAGAGGGACCATCACTCTCTGGATTGTCCCTGTGGGTGCTACAGACTTTGTGCCCTGTGTGACAGCTACAGGGGGAAACAACATGAGTGCGATTGGTATCAGCTGCTACAGTCAGACTGGGGTATAAGTACCCCAGGGCTGTAGTATCAGCTATTGGAGTGAGTGGAGGCTCAGCATGAGCTACTGGAACAGATGAGGGGTCTTTAATTTCCAGCCACTGGGGTGGGAATGGTGTGTGTCCTGAAAACCAGCTACAGGGGGGACTGGGGTGAGAGAGGCAAATGCAGGGCTCAGTGCTGGCAGCTAGAGTGGGACCATGGGTCACAGTGCAAGTATCCGGTGCTGGCTGCTGGGGGTGGACTAAGCATCTGTATCTTCCCTGAACTGGATGAGCATGAGGTGCATGTGAATATTTGCTGGAAAAGTTCAAGCTGGGTGAGCCGGCACGTAGGAGGCCCTGGGTCTGGGACAGCATATTGTGTAGGAGGAGGGGCCATGCTGGTATCTAGGGGGACCTGTAAGCATTGGATGCCTGTGGGACAAGCGTGTGAGTGCTGCACATTTGCTAGTGATTACCAAGATGAACCAGTCATGAGTAGGGAACCTGTGGGGCAGGTAAGAGGGCCAGGATCCAGGCAGGGGTACTGGGCATACAGGGTGACCATGCCAATACTTCAGGAATCTCCAAATGTGTGCTTGCTTGCAAACCTAGAGGGTGTTACGTGTGCACCTGCACTAGTGACCTGCTGTCTCTGCCAGCCAAAGAGAAGGAAAGGAAAGTTGATGTCTATGAGGTTTTTTTAAGTGGGTCCTGTATGTAGATGCTGTTAAAGGCAACACCTTATGTAAGGCAGTCTGTGTGACCAGCCACATCAGTGTCCTGTGTGTGTCTCCAGGACATATGCTCAGTTTTGCTGCAAGTGGGAAGGCAGCAGGCACATCCATTAGCTTGGGGAAGAGACCCCCATGTCTCTAAACTAGGTTCTAAAGGCTGAAAAAATCCACAGACTCCCCAACTGCTGGGGGCAGCACACACCTATAACTTCACTCTACCATGTAATAGTCTTGATATGGTGCATGATTCATTTTAATACATATTAATGAGATCTCTGTGTGACAAACAGCTGTAGATCTGTTCACAGTAATCTGCAGTCACTGACTGGATGGTAAGTGAGTATCTTCTGGGTTTGTTTGATGGTCAGCAGGTACAGTTGTTCAGGAAACCAATATTTTTTAATTTTGGCAGGTTTTTCCTTCAGATGTTTCTGACAGTGAAAGGTTAGAAAATGGTTACGATGCGAAGTAATTTGGTTAGTAATTACCAAAATAGTGGTAACACAGACAACTTTGCTACCCTAGTTAATGAAGGAACAAGAGCAACCTCAGAGTAGCAGCCTCACAAAAGCAGGCTCAATATAGCAAACAACTGGAGAAGATAATGCAAGGGTTAGGGGGATGATGAATGGCATCTGTCAGGTCTCTGAGTGCACTAATAAGCCTCAGTGGCCCTGATCAGCCTCACCTTGGGCCTTAATCCATGCCCATGGGCCCAGGAGCTCTATTTAAGCTCAGGCTGAGGCCTTCAACCCCTGTTTGTACTATGTTCGGAGGCTGGGACTAGGACTGAGGCCAGGACTACTGGTCTCCAGCCCAAACATGCCCGTGTTTAGATATGGTGCCTCTTGATCCAGATCTCAAACAGTGGGTAGGACTTCTGGCTTGACCTCAGTCCTGTCTTGTCACTGTGGACCTGCCTGGTGATTGCTGAACCTGATCTTAAGCCTGATCTATGAATTGACTTCTGTCTTGGCCTAGGACATAGCTCATCACCATGATATTGCCTTACAACTCTTGGTTGGACCTGGCCGCTAGCTCCAGCTCCTGCTCACCTCACTGATCCTGCTGGCTGTGCTATTGTTTTACTGATGCCCAGTGACAGGGCCAGAGGCAATGGACACAAACTGAAATATAGGAGGTTCCTTCTGAACATAAGGAAACAGCTTTTTTTTTTTTTTTTTCTGTGAAGATGACCAAGCACTGGCACAGGTTTTTCAGGGAGGTTAAACGTCCTTGGAGAAGTTTACAAGTCATCTGGACATAGTCCTGGGCAATTGGCTTTAGGTGTTCCTATTTGAGCAAGGATGCTGGACGAGATGACCACCAGAGGTCCCCTCCAACCTCAACTATTCTGTGATTCTGTCCCCACTGCAGCCTCACATGCCCACTGCAGCTACTCCTCACTGCTCTCCTACACCATCAATCACTGGAAAGTCATAATGGCAAGCTGTTCTAATGCTGAGAAAGGATATGATGTATGCTGTTGGAAAGCTTGGACTATTATGGACTTCAAAATGTGAATTGTTTTCTAGAAATGGCTGATGATAAGCGTGAAGCACAACCAAAGTGAGAAAGATAAAAGACAGTGAATTTCATTAGAAAGGGCTGTGTCACTAGTAGACAAAACATACATACAGACCCACTACTCAATCAGAAAGAAAATAAAATAACAAAATGTACAGAAGGTAGACGTGGTCCATTCTTTTGGATTGGTTATTTTTGCTTTTGTTTTTGCATATTAGAAAGATACATATATATATAGGCTTCTAACACTTCCCACAGTAAACCTCTGGAGCAAGCTTAAATAAGTCAATGTCATTTGAAAACCTTTGTAAATACCTTTGTGGACTAACAGAGGATTAATGTGGTCACAGATAACTGGTAAAAGCAAATACAGTATTTGTTTTTAAAAAATGAGAAATAATTAAAAGAAATCAGGGAATAATAACATAGACAGACTCACTTTAATAAAAGATACTACAGCAAACCATTAAATGAGCAACTTAAAATTTTCCAAAAGAAATAATGAAATATACCTAAAAGTGTAAAGAACAAATCAGGGCAAATCAAGCTATATTTCGATTTTTTTGAAGATTATCTAGCTTTGTGAGTGAAAGATATACAGATGTGATATATTGCAACTTTATTATCACATCGAACTTTTACTCACCCATTCTAATACATTAGACCAGAGCGTGCCTAACTTAGTAAGCAATAGGGATACATAGTGAGCTAATTGCAAAGTTCAGATTCCTTGTCCTGAAGGTAAGCGTGTGTTAAGCAGTCAACTGCATCTGGGATACGTGTGCTGCCCAACTATAGTGCATACTTCTTGATGACATTGTTGATGACAGTCAGCAGTTAGGCAGAAGGCTCCTCCATAATTGATATTGCTATGGATAGTGTCCTAAATGTTACAGTGAGGATCCAGGAGGCAGAAGATAATGTTGAGTAGGGAAGTATGAGAGGAGAGATGCTGGCAGGGCATGGTGGTGTATGGGTAGACAATGCTAGGTTTTATGGTGGCTTACTACAGCAAGTTGGAATAGTGGTTCAATATTGAAAGCTGGATTCTTCTATGACCTATCAGCTCATCTGGTTTGAAAATGCATGCCATAAGGAAACTGGGGAAGTATAATCTATGTGTAATTACAGCACAAGTAAGTGCACACTAGTCTCTCTCTCTCTTTCTTTAAAAGAATACTTGTCAACACTTTGTTATCAAGTGGGCAGATCATGTTAATGGGCAAGGTTCTACCCTGAACCCATCTCTGTTCAATAGTTTTGTTATCAGTTTTTTTTTGTTAACAGTTGGAATGATGGACTGAAGGCTATTTTTCAGAATTTTGTAGATAGCGTTATGCTAGGAGAAGAGATTTCAAGAACAGTGACTGACATGACAGATATTAAATGCATTACTGACTAATTGGAAATAATTCAAAATATTTTAAAAGAGTAAATAAATTTTAAAAGAATACTATATATATCTAGGAGAACTCAAATGTGCAAAGACACAAGGAGGAAAGACTGGCTGGACAGAAATCTATTTGTGCTTAAACTGGTTAAAAAACTATGAGTTAACATAAGAATTCTGTAAAAGCCATGTTTCGTTTCGGAATAAATATTAGCAAAAAGAAAGTTCATTATTGGATAAAGTAACAGTTCACGTTATTTCACAGAATAGAGTTCCCAAAATCTCTTGAAATATACTTGATAGAAAAAGGTGTTTCATGCTGATTTCAAGTTTATTGATTTGTATGTGTAAAATAGGTGAAAACTATACAATTCTGACTGTATGAACTCAGTAGCATATCTTTCTCATAGATAAATACACTGACATTTTAATCCCTTTTTCTAGAATTACTTTTGATGGGAAAGAAATATCTATTATGAAATCCTTTACTACCAATGTAATGTAAACATGACAATCATCCATTCAGACAAAAATCCTGCGCTTGATAATATTACCAACACTTCTTTCAAAGTAATATAGATAAACCAATGTTTGATGACAGTTAGAGAAACAGAAAGCACTGACAACAATCATAATGGACATTTGTCCATTTAGGAGTGTGACTGAGCTGAAAAATCTGCATCAAAACTTTCAATTTGTAGCAATTTATTTTTGTCTCTGTAAAATGGAATTCTATCCTTTTACCCAAACTGTATCAGCTTTTATATTTTATGAAAAATCAGATTTTTCCTTAAAAATACTTTTCAAAAATACATGTTTGCATGAAAGTTTTCAGAAACAAAGTTTTACTCTCTGCAAGGCTATTCTTGAGAAACTTGGCTTCAGGAACAGAAAAAAGTCATTTGACTTGTGTGATTTGTTGCACGGTTGTATGAATTAATTGTGAGTATTTGAAAACTGAAAGCTGGTGTACATCTATTCATTTGATGGAAGTTTGTAGACTCAAATATTGTTGTCCCACATAGTCTAAGTTTCTTTGCTCACAAGCTGTAAATAGAAAGAAGGGCTAAGTTTATCAGATTTTGGAAAGAGTGTCAATTAGCCAGTAAAATTTGGTTGTGATCACATGCATTGTAAGATCTTCAGTGAATTCAGACTTAAAAGCTAGTCAAACTGCACTGAAGATATGGAATCAATACCTCACACATTCTTCTGTTTCTCCCTATTCACTTACTGTTGTCAGTGTATTCACGCTGCTCATTTCATTACATGCTCAAGCTTACACAGCCAATGATTTCTTTATCTTGGGGATTAATCAACATTATTTTTCTTCAGATTGCAACAGACTAGGAGAGCGTACAGCTACCTTCTCTCTCTCTCAGATAAAAAAACATGATTTCTTAATTAGGCCAAGTGTTTGATCGTCTGCACAAATACTCCAGTCCCTCATCTGGGCCATTGAATATGTAAAAGCACTACTGTTTAATGCCATATTACTAGAATTGTCTGCTCTCTTTGATTTAAAAGATGACTTAACTGTGATGATTTATTCTCACCACCGAGTTTAAGATATGAAGGGATCAGAGACCAGGTAACCTAGCACTAACCACCAGGTCTTCCAAATGCCAGGGGTATGTGCATTGACAAGCCCTCCTTTAGGCGGATGCAAACTCAAGAACATTATTTTAAGAGATGTTTATTTTGGCATTGCTGGATGGAACCCTCTGACTTTAGTAGTTTCACAGGATTTTTTTGTTTTGTTTTTGCTTGCGAGGGAAGTGAAGGGAAGAAAAAAAAGAAAGAGAAGTTCTGTTAAACACAAAACTACCGTTAAATTGTATTGCAAGACTGGACTACTGATCCTCAGGTATGACACACCCTGCCTAACTGGGCTCTAAAGAAGAATCTAATTTATAAGTTAGAAGCCAAATTTTAAGAATGTAAAAAGGTCCAATATATTCTTTTTGTCCACTGCTCTGTAAAATGAGAAGTATATAAAGCCTACAGCCATGGATTTATAGCCTTGCATTGAAGTAATGTCTTCCACTACTAAATGCTTCAGAGACATTCTCATTCTCAGTGGCTGAAAAATAGTTGTCACTCTATAAAAATAAAATGAGAAGAAGGAGGCTGGACATCAGTAACTCTTCTTTTTTTCCTCCCCCATAGAAGTATACAATGTAATTTCTTGATAGCAAAATTGTGTTCAGAAAAATGTAAAATGCAACACAAGAAACTTTCCTACCTGACAAATTAATTTGTCATGCTCATTTTTTGCCTTAACAAGACTAAGTTAACCAAACAGGTGTACAGGCTACCACCCTGTTCCCCAGGGGTCAGTATTAGGGCCTGTCTTATGATGATGGACAGAGTGTATCCTCAGCAAATTTGCTGATAATACGAAGCTGGGAGGAGTGGCAGATGCACCAGAAGGCTGTGCTGCCATTCAGCGAGACCTGGACAGGCTGGAGAGCTGGGCAGAAAGGAACCTGATGAGGTTCAATAAGGGCAAGTGTAGGGTCCTGCACTTGGGGAGGAATAACCCCGTACACCAGTACAGGCTGGAGGTCGACCTGCTTGACAGTAGCTCTTCAGAGAGGGACCTGGGAGTTTTGGTGGATAACGGGATGACCATGAGCCAGCATCATGCCTTGTGGCCAAGAAGGCCAATGGCATCCTGGGTTTCATTAAGAAGAGTGTGGCCAGCAGGTTGAGGGAGGTCATCCTCCCACTCTACTCTGCCCTGGTAAGGCCACACGTGGAGTACTGTGTCCAGTTCTGGGTCCCGCAGTTCAAGAAGAACAAGGAGCTACCGGAGAGAGTCCAGTGGAGGACTATGAAGGTGATGAGGGGTCTAGAACATCTCTCCTACGAGGAAAGGGTGAGAGACCTGGGGCTTTTTACCCTGCAGAAGAGAAGACTGAGAGGGGACCTTACCAACACTTATAAATATCTAAAGGGTGGGTGTCAAGAGGACGGAGCCAGGCTCTTTTCAGTAGTGCCCAGTGGCAGGACAAGGGGCAACGGGCACAAGCTGGAGCACAGTAAGTTCTGCCTGAACATGAGGAAAAAATTCTTTACTCTGGGAGCGTCAGAGCACTGGAACAGGCTGCTCAGTGAAGTTGTGGAATCTCCTTCCCTGGAGATATTCAAAACCTGTCTGGACACGTTCCTGTGTGACCTGCTCTAGGCTAACCTTCTTTGGCAGGGCAGTTGGACCAGATGATCTCCAGAGGTCCCTTCTGACTCCTAGCATTCTGTAATGCTGTGATTCTCTGATCAAAGGCAGACAAGTAAAAAATGTGAACAAGAATCAGACAGACTGTTTCAGTATGAGCACTCTAGTTTTCCAAAAGTTTTTATCACATTCACAGTGTATTTTCAATGCTGATATTAAGTTAGGACACAATACCCAGACAATGGAAATGTGATAAATTTGCCTTCTTGAGCATTGCATCAAGCTTGTTTAATGCTGTTATGGTTCAGTCACACAGGACATGACATCAGTCTGTTTCGTGTAACATTACTTTCTAGTGACATGATGGGAAAAAGCAAACTTAATTTAAGAAAAAATAGAATGTGGGCCTTTGACAAATTTCTTACAGGTCATATAAAACCATTTTGATGTAGTCACAGTTCTGGATTCTGGGAACAATTGTTTATTTTAGTAAGTACTCCCAAGGCTCCATATAAATATATTTATCATTTATATATATATGTATATATATATAGTGCAAGAAGAAAAATAAAAGTATAATTTGAGTAATTTTGACCTCCCACAAATTTATAGTAATAAATAATCTATAAGTAAATGTGCAGTTCAAGAACACGTTTGCCCTACTTGTTACAGGAATCCAATAAGTAATTGCAAAAGAGTTTGAAAAGCAAGAATGATATGATATCTAAATAAGCCCTATGACACAGCTGGGAAAAAGTATCAGTTGCTTTTTGTCCTGGCTTCCCACATCCCACTTTCACAGCTTGTTCAGCTGATGGACTCAGCTAATTCTCTGTTTGGGTTGAATCATGGGTTTGATATCTTTAGGTGCTACATAATCCTGTCTAACATATTTTTTAATGCGTGCTCAAGTTGGATTTTGATTCTGGAGTTTCATGTTAAGTTACTGTTAAATTTGAAATTTATTCTGTCCTTGCCAGTCTCCCAGACTCTTCTCTGAGCAAATGACCTTCTGGTCTTCCTGGCTGTCATATCTGGAGTCATTCCTGGACTTCAAGCTTCCTCACCCCATGCTGTGTTTGTTAAGGAGGGCTGGAACTCATTCTTATATACTGCTAGGAAGGCAACGTGTCGGTCTTGCCCATCAAACATTTGGCTATATCTATGCAATGTACATCGTCACTATTTTGTTGAAAGAATCACTAAATACATCCCATTCAGTGATAAGATTTTGGCCTAGGAAATCTGTAAGTACAGTAGTGCCCATATGGAAAAAGGCAACACAATGTGGTTCCAAGCGACAATAAGCAGTGGCAATTGTACTTAAACATATGGCAGAGAAAGTATATCTTCCTGTAAGACTTCTTTTATGAAGGCCAGTGCAAGTGAATCTTTCCAAAAGTGAGACGGGGCAGGGGGTGGGGAGGGGGGATTTAAAAAAAGGTAAAAAAAGGAGAAATGTCTTCTAGATTGGATGATATTGTGGTTGTCGTTAGCCATATACAGCAGAAATTAGCTTTATTTGGCAGAATCTCTCTGGGAAAGCAGAATTACTATCCACATTTCATGGATGGGAAGCCATGGAGGAGAAATTAAATGGCTCAACAAACGTGTCAGAGAGAAATCTGTGGCAAAAGTAGAAATTAAAGCCAGGTTTGCCGTGTGCTTATCTAACTATATACCGGTGAGTTCCTTCTTCCTTTTTATGATTGTCATCTCCACAAATTACTATCCTAGCCTTATAGAAGGCACTAGAAAATGTGAAAGGGAAGAAAAGAAAGAGAAATGACTGGGAGAAGAGAAGGAATGTTCTTTGTGGTATGTTTTGGGAAAGGAGTCCAAGAAGGACAAATATAAACAGTCATTAAAAAAACAGTCTGCCTGCTTTTCTTGCTTTATTCTGATTCCTCCCACTCATCAGTAAAATGAAAATATTGTACAAAAAATTCCAGGAAAGTGATTTCAAGGAAAAAAGACTAGTTGGCAACTTCGATAAATAGGCCTTTTTTTTTTCTTTCAGCTTTTCTGCTTTGTGGTCAATGCTTCTTCCCCATTAAACAGGTTTGTTTTCCCCATGCAGTCTGTTTTAAGTACATTAAAATTAATATTCTACAATTCAGATTGTTTAAGGACTTGACTGTGTTTAAAGTGTGCCTAAAGTTGGCATCCATGCAGATAATTTCTAGCTAAACCAGGCTTAATATTCGGGCAGATGATAGAAGGCAACCATTAAGAGCAGCTTGATAGAGTGCCGCTTGCTGGCAAAGCGTCTGTAGGATCTGAGGACTGTGACCGCTGAGCCCTGAAGCAAACAGCTGCTTGTTGAAGATGTCAATGACCTCAGCTGTCTGGCCCTACCGCCAGACTTTTCTGCTGTCCTTGCATAGCTGGCAGGAGCTGATGTTCGCTTCCTTCTCACTCTCACCCAGGTCAGACAATACTCTTCGGCACTCAATTTCCCTGGCAGTTTGTGTGAATGCAGCAGAATATGAAAGGGTGAAGCTAAAGCATGTCACAGATTCCCTTCTACTGATCTTTTACCTTGGATGTGACCCACAGCAGAGGTTCAGACAGGCTCCCTGGGAAACTGGTATCTTCAACTATTCCAGTCAGACCAAGTATAGCCCACCTAAGAGGACCTTTGGCCCACGTAAGTTATGAACTTAAAGAAAAAAGGCAGATATTTGTTAATATTATACTTTTTTTCTTCATAAACTGAAATAGGGTTGCTAGTTTATAAATTGCAATAAAATGGATGTGAATATGTGTAAAGAAATCCAAAATCCTGAATTCTGTAAGATGGTATTATTACATTTTTTAAAAAATAGCTGTAGTAAATATGACATTTTAAACTGCTTATCTTATACTAGGGCTGAAGCTTATTATAATTTATTTAATTAATTTAAATTACAAAAAATATTCATGTGGTAACATTGGTTACCATTTTTTCTGCTGTTTATTGAATTTAAATATTAAATAAACTATAAGACAAGATTTAGGTCAAATAAGATCTTCATGGTTATCAAACTAACAATAAGGAGAAAAATAATTTTGAAAACTACCAATAGAAAATGGCAGCAAAGGAATATACTTCAAGTAATAATCCTTGCTTGTTTGCTAGTTTCAGTTGTGACTACAAGGTCTTGTGTTTTCACTTTGATTCAAATAAGTGTTTTTCAAAACAATGTCCACATATATTTGGTAATCTCCAGATTATATTTACCAGGGTACAATGATAACTGAGAAAAGAAATCATTAGTAGGCTTAAATTTGCCTTTTAAGAGTCTGTACTCACGGGGAATTTGAAATCATGTGACTGATTGACTAAGGACTGAAACTAAGTCTCTGGGGCTGGTGCTGGAGAATTATAGCATTGCTCCATGAAAGCTGGTGCAGAGGTATGAGAGAGTTTTTGGAGGTGCACGTAAGACCTGAGGAGCAACAAATAGCTGGTGTTTGATGACTTTTCATGTTGGAACTGTGATAGTGTTACAGAATTTGAAGATAGTACCGCAATTTGTACGACCAAAAGAAGACTGGTCCTGATTTTCATCTGACTTGCATTACATTATCACTGTAATTCCACAAAGTGCCACATTTACTTCTGACTTTAGGTGAGGCAGGAATTTAGCTTACTCAATGAAATGGATTCTGGCAGTAAAGCTCTAATAAGTTTTTGTTGTTTCTGTTGTATACCTATGCTAGTCGGGATGCTGACTTTAAATTATTTGGGAGAAGGAACAGTTGTCCAACACGTTCATAGATAGTGCCAATGGGGACTCCACACCTGCTCCAGGAAATCCCTTCCAGCACTTCACCATATTTTCTGCTAGGCACTTTGCCCTTATATATCTCCTTAATCTACTTAGCCATAAATTAAACCATTGTATTTTTGCTTATACACCAGATACAAAAAGCAGATTATTGCTCCATTTTTGTAGCAGCATGTTATCACTTCCTCTGTCAATTTCCACTTCCTTCAGTTAACCAGTCACAATTTTATACATCTTGCCTTTTAACTAATTTTCTTACACTAACAGTTTTTCCTGCTTTCCTCTGACGTCTCTGTATATTTCTTAAAAGTGTACTGTCAAAAACTGGATTCTGAATTCCCATTGGTATCACAACACTTCTGCACAAACAAGTAATTTTGCATCTCTTTTAATATATGTATAACCATGTGTGGATTAAGGGGCAATAGTATGTTTTACTCCTGTTTAGCCTCTAATTATGCACAATAACACATAATCTTCTCCTACAGAAATGCTACTTAGTCTCTTATTTTCTGTTCTATACTTGTGCAGTTATTGTAACAATGCAATATTCTATTGTTTCATCCTTTTTTGTGTCTGTCACACCAAGCTGACAGGAACACTTTGAATTGTCTAAAAGTAGGCTACTTTTCCTAAAAACGTGAAGAAATGTATTATTACAGTTCAACGTCTCAGTAATTGACTACAATTACATTTGATATGTTTCTTGCTATAATACAAATGTACAGACAATCTCATTATCTGCCACCAATACAAAAAACTCTTGTGGAATAGAGCAGCATTAAGAAAATAATTAAATCAGATACAAAGATTTGTTTAAAAGACAGTTTTACATTTCGATAAGAGTACAAAGGAAAATAAATAAAGCTCAGTCTTTCTCTCCATACCTCTAAGAAAGAGGTGCTTCTAAATGTAATTAAAGTAATACTCCAGATTATCTGTTCCTGGAGGTCTTCCTGGCTAAGAGACATTCTCTCAGTAATTAGAAGCATTTCAGACTCTCCTAAATGTCAGCTCTGGTTTTGCTTTCTCACTTTCTGAGGAAGAGCTGCCAGTTAGAAGCCTGCCATGAAAAAAGCACTTAGGTCTTTTCCCCCTTCCTTTCAGCAGCTTCCACAAAGTTCTCAAAGGAAGTCCTTTCTTCTCCCTTCTTTCCTTTACATAAATTCTAAGACAGTTATTTTCAGTCCTTTCCTCTGCTTCCCTATAGCTTTGGAACTAGACAGGAGAACACCAGACTCAGCTAATCCCTTCCCAAGGTGGAGGGAAGAGACAGAAAAACTACTACAGCTCCTAAAGGAGCAGAAGTGACTGCTTATGGAAGTGAACTCGCAGCTGAAAGAGTACATCAACACATGACATTGAAGTTGAACTTGAGTGAGTACTGGGTTGATTTGATAGTTGGGGATGAAGTGACTTCCTGAGCTGAGGAATGGATAGCCAGAACAGCTGGGTACACACAGCCTTTCAGTTGACTATTGAACTGCTAGAGCTTCAGAAAGATATTTTTATATCTTTAAGATTTGAAAGACTTTAAATGACTTAAATTATAATTTTCGAAAACTTTTAAGTGTCTGTGGAAAATAGGCTATTTTACTGATTTCAATGGAAATTTCAGTGAGGACATGTAATTTGAAGATCAATGAAAAATTACTTCGTCTTTTCAGTCATAGTTCTAGTTTATTTTGAAGGATTACTTAGAATTTGGGAAAAATACTAGTGAGCCTCTCTACGTAAGTGTTTATTTCAGGGAAAGCAGTTGAACTGAAAAAACTGTAATATGATTTTTTTTCATATATTGAAATTGAAAGAACTGTAAGATGATTTTTAGCTTTTCTAAACAATTAGAAAATGGGGGATGGGGGGTGTTGAATGTTATAAGGCTTTCCACATTTCTTTCTTCTGTGAACATGAACACTAAAATCACAATGTGATGTGAACATTAACCTGGAATGCTTCAAAATTTGTATGGCTTCAGTTTAACAATCCAATAAATAGACAAAATAGGCAAAGTGCCCAAATTTTCATTGCTCTTGAGCGGTTTTTATCCCAAACAAAATGTTTATAATGCCCCATATGTTGCAATTATTAAATAGTGTGTGTATCACAGCTTGGTCAAGAGAAAACATACAGTAAGAGGCCCCAATGAAGAACAAAGATTTTAACTTAATAAGGCTTGTATTCATCTGTCAAACATCAGGCATCTTTAGAAATCTTGCTGTAAACTGATCTAATCAATGCAAATGAATGCACCCCCATCCTTCTGAGGAATGAAGCTGCTTTTGAAAGTACCTGTTTCTTTTTTCCAACTGACTATAGAAGGAGTTTAGGATAATAAGCATCATAACTTGGATATCTCAGTTGAAGTGTTAGATTCAAATGAATCTGGTCATCAGAATTTTACTTCTCAGTGAACTATCCTGATAGTGCTGATGTAATAGGTGGTGAATTGGTCTACTAATAAAAATTTTCAAATATTGGAGTGCCTTGTTTCTGTGCAATTTAAATTGACAAGGCAGCTGGTATTTGAAACAGTATTGGCACATGACATCCTCCAGCAGAATCTATTCCAAATTCACTTGGGATCTTAATCTTAAATTAACTTTCATATAGGCAACACGGTGAAACTTTGTTAAATTGTTATCACATCCCCTGTATATACACTAGTCTGAACTGTTCCACGCCTTATGTTACTTGTTTTCTGGTAGTCAGACCAAATTATGCTTAGTTTTCAAGTATTTGAAATTTTCTTTAAAGCCACTGGGTAGACCTGATAGCAGTTTGTAAAGCTTCCTTTTTAAGTTATGCCCACCCTGAACGTAGTCTGATAACACTGAGATATCACCTGCTGCTTGAATGGACTTAACACTTGAAAGATGAAAAGTTTGGAGTAAAATTTCTGATTTTTAATCATAGAATTGGAGCTGAATCAAGTAAATGCATATCTATGTTACTATAACCATGATGATGAACAGGACCTGTTAAAACCGTCAACTGATCGCAGAATTTTTCTGTGGGCCAGGTTCTTCCAACTATGGCATTGCTTAAACCTGTCTCAGCACAAATCAAGATACCAGCATCTCTTTACGATGTTAATCCTGCGCACTTACAGTCACGTATAGAGACTATTAACAAAAACTGAGTAAAAGCAGGATGCAATTATGCAGTTCAGGTTGCTTATTCCATGATTGCTTGTTCCATAATCTCAAAATATATAGACATTGTGAGTTACGCTTCTTTCTGTGAATTTCTTTGTCCTATTTAGGAATCCTTCTGGGAGCAGAAAGGTGCAAACTTCACTGTTTCCCAAACAAAAGTGTCTGTGTTTCACCTGCACTTGACTCATGGCCCACAAGTTCTAGGAGGGTTCTTATACTACATCCCTACTCTTTCATTGATTATGCCTGTTCAGGTTGCAGAACGTGCTTGCAGACTACATACAAACTGATGCAACACAAGTCATAAGGACTAACCTGTAGAGTTATCTCCCTTCTTGCAAAGCTAGGTAGAAGGGGGGGGAAAAGTGAAGACAATCTTTTGGTGCTTTAATGTGGAGAGGAAGGGAATTTCCTAGTGCTAGGTGAAGTGAAGAGTAAAAACCAAGCATTTTACCTTTGGCAAGAGTAATATCAGAAAAATACAATGCCTTTTTCACCTTACGTGCCTTGGTTTGCAAGACTGGCGTAGCTGAACCATCTGAAAATTACCACTGGAGGCATAAAAGGAAATGATCTTTGGAAACACAGTGTCCAGATGCACCAAAGCTGTTTAGCCTCAGAACTGGTGTTTTGCATTGTGGCCATGGGCAAAAGGCCCAGTTAGATTTCGTCCAGAAAGCTGGACAGGGAGCATGAATAGATGGCTAAAACCTCCTTCTGGTTGCAAGTTGTCACAGGCCTGTCTGTAGACCTTTCAGCCCACAGAACAACCTGGGCCAATCCACTGCTCCAGGAAGAAGAATTTTACAGGTGAACATTGCAGAAACACCTTTTCAGTTAGATGAGAAGTCAGTTTTCCCTTCCAGGGAACAAGTAGCATCTCTTCCACGGAAAGCTGGAGTCACTCCTATGGAGTGTAACAGAGAAGGTTGTCTGCTCCCTTTGCTCTTTTGTAACCTACCTGTAATGGAGTTTTACTCATAAAGTAGAAGAGTTTAGAGCTGCCTCCTCTAAAGGACTACTCACACCTACTTTTGACTATTCAGAGTTCAGGCCTTCAAAGAATCTTCCAATTTTATTTACCTAACTGCTCTGTTCAGTCTCATTTTCTGAATGTTCTACAAAAGAATATATGATTGTGCAGAAAATACTGGTTTAGAGCAACAAGAGAATACATAAAAAGAGACCAACTGTGTGAAGTTAAAAAGAAAAAAAGATACATTCTTTAAAAATAATTTTTGAAAGGATTTGTAACTAGTAGGGGAGCTTGGTTAAAACGTTAAGTTCAAGATGTTGCATTTTCAGAGCACTGGTGTATACACAAAGATACACAAAATGCAAATTAATCTAGAAATTAATTTAGAATGTGATAAGTTATATTGTCACATCTAGATCTGTCAGCCATGGTAACAAAAGACAAAGGATAATATAAAAAATATGTAAAATTGTAACAAAGGAAAAAGGATAATATCAAAGGATAATAGCTCAAAGCTGGAGTCAGATTACTCTTTGTAACATGTTAAGAATTATTGTTTGCATATCATGTGTGTCAATCTCCAAAATTTTTGCACAAATAAATGAGTGTAGAGGAGCACAAACACATGTATATGAAATGAGCAAACTAAAAAGTCAGTGAATTTCGATTAGCCAAGAATATAATACAAAATTAAGGTGCTACAAAATGTATTTAACTAATTAAAAACCAGACAAAACAAAACAAAAGAAAACACAAAAACCCAAATGAACCCCCCAAAATGTTGCTATGGCACTGACATGGATTTACATTGATATGGACAAGAAGGAAGCTGAAATACAAGATGTTTTCTTTTCACAAGAAAAGTTAATTTGGCCAAATAACTACTTTTAACAAGTAGATGTGAGTTGAAGCCAATGCATGTAAAAGAATATTTGGGCAAGATAAATGTTCAAGGTGGCTAGCCCTGGTGTAATTTATTCCTGAGAACTTAAAGAAGTGGATAAAATAATCCTTGAAACTCATAGTGATTGTGCTTCAGACTTGTGAAAGATGAAGGGAGGAGATGGTAAGAGAGGGGCAAACACAACATGTTGGGGTTTTTTAAGGGAAAATAAATGTTGGGGATTGTATTTCAGACATACTTTGACTTCTTTTAAACAAGTTAAGGATGTACCATTCAATTATAACTGCCGGAAAGAAGGTAAGAGTAGGTTTAATATTACTTTGACAGAACAGGCAGGCTGAAAGGACATCTGAAGTCACATTTGTTCACATGCTTTCTCTGTTGAACTCAAAACGGGGAGTATATTGGTTGGGCAGCCAAAAAAGATGTCCTTGTTGTCATCCAAGGGGCCATAAATTAAATATAGAACACCAGTGTGAAGGTGCTGGAAAAATGCTCGTTCTATTCTGGGCTTCATTAACAGGAGTTTTGCTGTAAAACAATGAAAGAAGTTAAGAGGCTTGGGTTTGTCTAATTTGGAAAAGAGAGGCTGGAGGGGAGTTATGATGACTGTTTTTCCAGTATGTTCTCCATTGCTGCTGAAAGAAAGAGAAGGAAAGATTGGCTCAATTTGCAGAGAAGTAGATTTTGGCTTGTTATTAGGAAAATCTAACTACATAAGGGTAGAGAAACTGTGGAACAGGCTAGGTGTGGAGCTTGTAGAATAACTTGTTGGATATTTTTAAGAGTAGATTGTGTACCTGTTTCAAATGTGCTGGTAAAATGTGAGATGGTGCGGATAATCAGACTAGATATATATTTCTTGAAATTCTTTCTAAATATACATTTCTGTCACTTTGTAACCCAGAATTGCCATATTCAAGACAGTGATTAAGAGGCTGCGAAGGACTCGCATTTGCAGGTGAATTCATGAGGTGACTGACATTAAGATCATCTTAAGGACATTACTGTTCAGGTCTTTAGCAGGACTGATTGTCACATTCCCTCAGTGTGCTGAAAAAAACCCAGAAAGCAGTGCTTGACAGCATAATAGGACCTGCCACTCAAAGTAGGAATGAACATAGAGTCTGTCTTCTGGAAATCCTGATCTCCGACTGCTGTAGAGAATAAGCACATAGTCTATGAAGTAGGGATTAAGAAGTCACCATTTACAGTGGTTAATCAAACTTTATGATGAATGCACTTCCTCTGAAAGCAAACATTCTTTCTCCTGGAAGAAGATGATAACTGAAGACCTATAATGTGAAAACTAACTTACTGGATGTTACATGAAGTAAGACCTCATTTCTTTGATGAAATAATTTTAGTTGGTGTTGACCCTGTGTATTGTAATAATGTATTTTTTAATTCCACTTGTCAGTCTCTAAAATTTAAAAATTTACAAGTCACAGTGCAAGTTTTTGTTTCAATGTTTTGAATCCCCTAAAAGCCCCACAAGACACAAAAATATTTTTTGATAATGTGGGAGTGAGTAATTTAATGTCTATAAACTGATGTGGTTGTAGATGATGGTGAACATGTCAGAAATACTTTGGAAAGGAAAGCTGGCTGTCATTGCTGCATTTGATCAGACATAATCAGAAATATCATGTGATACATGACATCAAAAATAATGTTACATTTTGAATAATGAAATGAATAAAGTAATGTATTGAATAATAATAAGAAAGCTTTTCTTATATCTTATTCAAATTAGAAGGTGTATGCACACTGTAGAGCAAAAATACTTAACTAAGATGCAAGTTTAGAATTAATGACATACTTTGTAACAGGGAAACTGATCACCTGATATTGGCCTCTTTTTCTGCCTGCTTACTAAAAACGGTACCTGATTCACTGTATAGTTATTCTAGAATTTTTGGTTTGTTCAGTCAATCAATATTTGAGAGTCCAAAAAAGAACAGTTTCCTGTTTTGTCGAGTTTCTATTTTACTTATATTAACAGTGTCCTATCATACCTTTTCTTAATCTTGGGTTTGCAGGAACCATCGTTTTTTTGTGAAGGTACATTTACTTTGCTTTCCTTCTGCTGCAAAGTTTTGGTGGGGGAGGTTAGGTCTTCATTTGTGTTATTCCTCCTTCTAGGCTTTTATTATAGACTATCACAGATATTTATTGAAAAAGATTTATCTGGAAATTGTACTCTTTTTTTTTTTTTTTCCTATCCACTAAAAAGTATAAAAAGCCAGAATAATACAGTAAAGAATTCCATGTACCCTAAGTAGTAAGATGTAACCCAGAATTCTTTTTTTTTTTTTTTGGCAATTCATAAATGGGCCATTCAAGATTAACGAGTACTCTCTTTAAGCTTGGCACAGCCTAAATGAAAATGCTGTGACATGTAAGCGAAATATTTAATTATTTAATTTTGAGAGCTCTTGGGAACATGAGGCACATTACAAAAAGATCTCTGATTTCTGGACCTGTCACCTAGCAGTCTGATGTAGGTACTATTTGAAAAGAAAAAGACACTTAAACCAGTCTTTATTCTGCTAAACAAAAACAAACAAACAAGGGAATGTAAAGTTAAGAGACATAATTTGAGGAGGGAAAAGTTTCCTCGCTCTATGGATTTACAATTGTAGAGGCTAGCAGAATGCATATGAAGGCAATGGAATTATGTAAGTGAGATTTTAACATCACTGGTGGTCTGACTATCTGCTTTAAGAGGCCCTTCTTCAACCTCTGGGACACTGTCACTCCTATCTCCTTGCAGACAGGTGACAGTTGTTGTCATTTCTGTTTTGTTAAATTGCCAAGCAAAAGTCAGGAGGCTGGATGTGTGTATAATCTGTCATAGTGAAAAAGTCTGCTGTTTCATTCAAAAGTTTCTTTTCCTGTTATTAAATATTTTATTTAGCTCTCAATTCCACGTTTTTCCTGTTCCATTCTCTTTCCGTAGTCGTTCTTCCCAAATTCTTCTCTCCATATTCTTCACTTCCTACCTGAAACTTGAATTAGTCTGAGTTCTGTACAAAACTTCCATTTGCACACTCTGCCTGATACAAAAATTACCTGCAAGCACTATAGACTGTACCAAACTGCAAGAACTCTGTACAGAAAAGTGTTGTTGTCCTGTTTATTTATAAGACAAATGCCATAACAGACGGAGTTCCATAAGGTTTAATTGAAATAACAGACAAAAGGTTCATACCACATCTTTCATGTGCTCTGAAACTAACATTGCGTTCCAAGAAATTAGATATATGTGAAAATGTGTTTCCTCAAATTTAGTTCACTCAGTATTACCATTTAATCATGGATCTTAATCATTACCTTGAGTAGTTGAGCATTCATCATCATGGTGTCCAGAAAGAGTTTACTATGAATGTGTCCATGTTTCTAGAAGATAAGTTCCACTGATCTCCACACAGTATATTTATGTAAACTAATATTAATGATCCAAGTACAGACTGAAACGACTCACAGAATACTTCTCCCTACAACCCTTCTTTAAATTTACTTTGTATTGTTGGAAAAACTTTTTCACTGTGAGGGTGACAGAGCACTGGAACAAGCTGCCTTCTCTGGAGACACTCAAAACCTGCCTGGGTGCGTTCCTGTGTGATCTACTCTAGGTGGTCCTGCTCTGGCAGGGACTAGATGATCTTTTGAGGTCCCTTCCAACCCTAACATTCTATGACTCTATGTGAAAATTTTTCAGAAATTCTCTTCAGGAGGACAAGAAGAGACTCTACCCAAAGGGAAAAGTTGGAGTTTTCTAGATAGCCTTTCATCATGATGGCAAAGTGGTATATGTACAGAGTCACGGAATTTTCATTGGCAGAGAATCAGCCCCTGAGGTTGGAACTTAACCCAAAGGTATAGATGACAGTGCTTTTTCAAATTCAGCCAAACAAGTTTCAGCAATTAGTATCCTCCAATGGATGTCTTGGACTCTACTGCTGGGATGGAATTACTGGCCATATCAATACTCCTCAGTTTCAGCAAAAGGTTTTAAAAGGTTTAATTGAGACGCTAGCCTTCAATCAAAATATGCTTATCTTCTTTGAATATTGAATCCTTTCATTTATTTCATCAGTTCAGTTTGATCTTAGTGGATGTTTGTTTACATTTTATGTTCTGTGCTGTGATTATGAGATTTAGCTTTTCTTTTGGCTTATATATTTTAGTAAGATTTTATTATAATTGTTCCTTCAGAAATATTTTGCTTTTATTATAATTGTTCCTTCAGAAATATTTTGCTTTTATGTGAAGCATGATTTTAGATAATTCTATACATTAATGCTTTTAAAGTTCAATTCCTTATTTTCCCTCTGGAAGAAGTATGAAAACATGAGTAGCATGGCATTATATTCAGGCTTTTTTTAATGCTGTGATGTGATGACTATTTGCAATGTAATAATTTATTTAGACAGATTTTGGGAGGAGTATGATGAAGCATTTTACCCAATAAATCTTTTATTTCTGCTGAAGGAAAGTGAGTTATCTTTCTTCCTACACTTTCTTCTTCATTACTACTCTAACAAAAGTCTCTGAGTAAAAGGAGTGTCTCCAGAATAACCCTGTTCTCTCAACAGAGTCCTCATTGCTTCTCATCTAGATTTGAGAAGTCCAGAAATCCCATATTGGTGTAAGGCAAAGATAGAACCCAGTGATTGTGCATAGCTTTGTCAGCTTAAGAAGCTTTGTCTTAGGTGTAGCTTTGTCTACAGCTGCTGTTCACTCCTTTCCCTCTTCTCGAGCCCCTTCTCGGCACTTGTAGTTTTTACATCCTCAGTTTTGCATAAAGGCTCAAGATACGTTTCTGTTGTGACTTTCTCAAGGTTTGTGACATGATTCCAGAGAGGGACTGAATACTTCAGGAGAAAAAAAAAACAACGTGATGATAGTGATCTGTCTGGATAACAAATAGACTATTGGGTTTAGGAAGCTCTGTTACAGTACTCCAGAAGGTAGTGACTATTGCTCTTACCTTTTGCTTAATCTAGTGTTTAGCACTAACCAGGAAATGGAAACTCTAAGAAAGAACAGGAGTTCTCAGGAGAGAAACCTAATTGCCAAGCTATTGGCAAGACTTTTGTCTCTTTGGCACAACTTTAATGAAAGCAACCAGAGAAGCCCTGGAATCCATTGCATAGTTGGTAGGGCATTCTGCTGAGAGAAGAAAACCTGAGTACAGTTCCATATCCTGAAACAAAGTATTCCTTTTATCAAATTAAAATAAAATTTTCTCAAATACAGTGTAAAAGCCACCCATGGAATACACAGGAGAATCCTTTTAAGTAAACTCAGAGGAACCCTTCTTTATTTTCCTGTTGGGTGGCATATTTAGTCTTCAGTGGGAAGAGCTATCACCTTGAGGTATCTCATGATTACCCTTCATTGTGGTAGAATTTTAAGTGTTCAACTCCTAACCTTCCTTACTTAAAGATGCTGGGGACCTAAACAAATCTTCATGGAACCAGGACCTTTTACTTAGGTAGCCTCATTGAGAATCAGATTTCCCTTGGTTGCTTCAGAAACAGAGGAAGATAAACATATTTTTTTAACAATTTCTCTGTCACTCTCCCATATGCTAAAATGGGGTTTCCAAAGACTAGAGGGATTGTAACAATTTTCTTTTTCATATTCTTCTCAAGTTTCCCATTTTGGCCCCTGTAAACCTCTAGGATCCACAGTTTGCTTTGGCAAAAACTTCTACAGATCTGTATGCTGTGAATTGGTTTAAGGAAAGAAGTCAGAGAGTTGTCAATGGTACAGAGTCTAGTTGGAGGCCTGTATCTAGTGGAGTCCCTCGGGGTTGGTGCTGGGACCAGTACTATTCAATATATTCATCAACGGCCTGGACAAGGGAACAGAGTGCACTGTCAGCAAGTTTGCTGATGGCCCAAAACTGGGAGGAGTGGCTGACACACCAGAAGGCTGTGCTGCCATTCAGAGAGACCTGGACAGGCTGCAGAGCCGGGCAGGAAGAAATGTAATGAAATACAACAAGGGCAAGTGTAGAGTCTTGCATCTGGGAAAGAACAACTGCATGTGCCAGCATAGGTTGGGGACTGACCCTTTAGAGAGTAGCATAGGGGAAAGGGACCTGGGGGTCCTGGTGGACAGCAGGATGACCATGAGCCAGCAATGTGCCCTTGTGGCCAAGAAGGCCAAGGGCATCCTGAGGTGTATTAGAAAGGGTGTGGTCAGTAGGTGGAGAGAGGTTCTCCTCCCCCTCTACTCTGCCCTGGTGAGACCGCATCTGAAATAGTGTGTCCAGTTCTGGGCCCCTCAGTTCAAAAAGGACAGGGTTGAAATAGTCCAGTGCAGAGCCACGAAGATGATTAAGGGGGTGGAACATCTCCCTTATGATGAAAGGCTGAGGGAGCTGGGTCTCTTTATCTTGGAGGAGAGGAGACTGAGGGGTGACCTCATCAATGTTTATAAATACGTAAAGGGCGAGTGTCAGGAGAATGGAGACGAGCTCTTCTCGGTGATGGCCAATGATAGGACAAGGGGCAACGGGTGCAAGCTGGAGCATAGGAGATTCCATATTAAGATAAGGAAAAACTTTCACTGTGAGGGTGACAGAGCACTGGAACAGGCTGCCCAGAGAGGTTGTGGAGTCTCCTTCTCTGGAGACATTCAAAACCCACCTGAACATGTTCCTGTGTGACCTACTCTAGGTGGTGCTGCACTGGCAGGGGGGGTTGGACTAGATAATCTTTCGAGGTCCCTTCCAACCCCTAACATTCTGTGATTCTGTGATTCTGTGATTCTTCTGTTTGAATTTGGCCTTTCCCATCTGATGTTCCTGGAGTGCAGGAGGAAAAGCTCTGATCCTTCTGCTGCACAGAACATAATTGCTTTGGGGGCAAACTCTGTAGAAATATGTAGAGAGAAAAGGTTCACAGCTCATGAAGCTTACTGCCCAAATCTACTCAAACTAAGTCTGCTATCTTTATAGAGTTTTGTATGTGCATCATCATATGAAGGGTGGCTTATGATAAACATTACATCAATCTTACACTTGAAAAAAGGAGAGAAAAAAGTAAATATTTCAATTGTTATGTTGTAACCATGATTCTTTGCTGACATATGCCATAGGATCTTGGTCTATTTCCCTGGAAACATAGATATTTTGAGATCTAAGCCTCAGTTTGAAAAAACAGCCACACTTTGAGAACTTTTAAGAACATAGTTATATTGAAGCATGTGCTATAGCTATTCTTAATCTCATGTACAGGATTCCTCTGAATCAGGGCCTTCCACATCTGTCAAAAGGGTTTATTAAACAAAGCTGAGTATTCCCACAGAACTCAGAGCTGATGGCTATTGTACTTGTGCAAGGTTCTTGGAGCAGGTCCTTAAGGTTTAAGAAATTCAATGCAGAATAACTCAAATAACAGTCACCAATATAACTAAATTGGAATCTTGGTATATTTTTGTTGCAGCAAAAAGTTTCACTATCTTTGTGGTTAATATTTTGCAGCCTTTCATTTTCAGCTGTTAACTGCTAACAATTAACTCCAGTTAAAAACAATCACTTTTGGTTCTGGCAGAGCTTCAGTCTCCCTTTTTCCTCCTCCCCTATGTCTCTGTTTTGTGCTCTATGGCATAGTTTACACTTTCCCATTTGAAAACTTCACAAAGCACTAACTTAATGTTACAACGCTTCCAAAAAAACCCTCAAAAGCCAGTAATAATCTAGGTTTTTTTCTGATTAAATAATGATTGGCCTTTTTCTTATATTCTTTACAAAATTAAACAACAATTTATAATCTGCTACCTTATCTGGATATAGGTAGCAGTAAATACACAGATACATTCACTAATCCAAAAAGTGCAAGGCAATTCTTTTTAAACAAAAAATACTCTCTGGAGATCTTTCACTGGCATAGCTATATGCTTTCTCTCTTCTTAAAATTGATTAAAAATTGCTCCATGAGATGAATACATAGCAAATACTAGCGCTAGATATTTTTTTTTTTTTGGTAGCATTTATATATGGAAAGTTCTGGGGTTTATCACTGTATGTTACCTACCCTGAAATCCTCTTCTTCTGTGTGTTTTCCGTGGAACTAGTCCCAGTATTGACTTTAGGTCTAAATATTCTCACTTGAAGAGACCGATTCCTCCATTACCATGACAGATGCAAGTAATGAAATCTATCCATCATACTTTCTATACCTGTTGTCATAGAACACAAAGACTTCTGAAACCTCTGCTGGAACATGTGCATCCCTATTCTACATGGATCACACTGATTTCTTTCTACTTGATAAGTTTCATGAGCAAGAGTCCATTTCTGTAAGTGCCAGGACCCCACACATCTAAAATCTTTTTCTGTGTCAAATCCCTGTCTCTTTCTCTTAATTTTGGCTGATTCTTTTAATAGTCATTATTTCTTTCACCTGGATTATTGGTAGGAAGGTTATGTGAGCAGTCACTCAAGTTTCATTGCTCTCCTAAGCATGCTTCCTCAGTCCTCTTGGAGCAATAAGCAGCTGAATATTACAGGTGCAGAGAGGTGGACAACATACACCTGTCTGTAGCTCCTCTCTGTAGTGCATTGTACTGGTTTTGGGAGAAGGGCTGGAAAAGACATCAGTATGAAATTTTGAAAACTTGTATGCAGCCTAACAAAACTTAGTTTTGATTTTAAAGAGATCAAGTAAGAGTTTAAGAGTTAAATTTATGATAACTCTAATGTTCAAAGTCTTGAGCTTAAATAAGATAGTGAATGGATAATAAGCAGAAAATTTGGATAGATTTTTTTTTAAAATATTATTCTATTCTCAATTGGTTGGATTGATTCAGTCAGGCTATAAATCATATCTGTTTCACTTATTCAGGACAGGACTAGGTCAAGAAAAGTTGGTTAAAAAGAACATACTATTTTGTGGGATTGCTTTTTCTTTGTTACACAATACTCTGAAGAAATTTTCCAAATATCTAGTTTTATTAATCTGTGGTTTTCCCACATTTTAACCAAATGCAATCAGAAAACCAAGTATAAAAGAGCTGATCTTCAGCTCTTCAGCTAAACATCTATTCCAATAGTGACATTTTACAAAAGGTTCACAATTCAAATTTGGTACTGTAAGAACACACTTTATTCCAATGGCAAAAAACATTCATGTGCACATTCCCCACATCAGACATAATAAACAACATTTGTCTCCTATGTTCCTAATCTGATCATATTATTCAAGCCATAATTGTACACATTTTTGATCATGCTGGGTACTGACACTTTTCTTCCAATATGCCCTGATTGATTAAAGACTTGAAATTCTGCACTGAAGTAGGGACAATTCAAACACCAAGTTTAATTGCTTTGCTGAACTAACCTGTCAAATACTCAAAAGTAAGCTGATTTACAATTTCTTTTTTTTTTTTTTTGATTGCTTAGAGCCTGGTCCAGTGTGAATTCCTGCTCTAAGAAACTATCAATAAAACAAAGGATGAATATAGGTTTTGTAAATTTTGTAAAATTGTAATTGTAATTGTATTGTAATCCATATTAATTTTTGCTCATGTACGCAGAATAACAATTCTTCTACTATTTCTGGTAACCATCACCATCAACCCATAAGACCTTTGCTGGATTCCATACAGTTTAGTTCCTCTACCTCCTGTCTCTCCCCTTAGACCTTAGTACAGGAGTCCTTAACTGTACTGAGCACCTCTTTCTGACATGAGTCAAGCCACTGATTTAAGAGATGATTAATAGTAGTAAGAGTTTTGTATTGGCACACCTTGATACCAATTAAAGAAACCATCCCTCTTCAAAAGCAGTTAGACACACAATGAAAATGCCTAAATCTTTTTTTATGAATGGGTTATTGTGTTTTTTTCTGTACCTGGAATTAAAACATCAAAGATCAAAAGGTAAAGTATTGTTCTTTTAGTAACAAAACTCCTAATGACTCAACAGGACCATTGTTTTATAGCTGAGCCTTCTCTATTGGTAGCGGTATTCAAGAGTGATATATTTATCCTTTCTATGGCTATCTCTTTGTTGCCTATTTTACTTAGTTTTAATGTTAAAATATTCACTGTTGATAGTAAAATTATCCTAAAACTGGAATATACACAAGTATATGTGTGTATTTAAGGTCATAGCTTTCAATTTCCTTTGTTCACCACTAATGACAATAAAAAACCATCAAAATAATCTCTTGTGTGAAAGAAATCTTGTGTATGTTTTTGGTATCTAGGAAACTGTTGAGAAACAGGTCTCTTGAATTGATTGTTCACAAAAGTACGTCTTATTATATAAATACTATAAAGACATATCTAATAGCACATCAGATACAGCTAACATACATACTTTTTCATGTAAAGTTCTGTTTTTGTCAATATCCAAACCTGTGCAGCTATATAAATAAGTACATGTAAACCCAAATTTCTACTTCCTCACTTCCTCTACATCCTCACCACTACTAATCACCATAGATCCTGCTTTTCATCTCTATTCTGCATGTGATTAGGGAGATTAAAACTGCAGCAGATATGGCACTGGGCATGTTGGCAGGCAGTTTAGCCTTTCCTCTGAGCAATCCCATGGACCTACTTGATTCTCCTGACCAAATCACTGACTTCCACCAGGTTTCTATTTTCCTTCCTACTTACACTCTCTCTTCTATTTTATGTCATGAAATCTTTAAAGATCATCTCTTACTGTGTTTGTAGAGTGAAAAAACAAATGTGGTTCTGATTTTAAAACCATTCTTAAATATCGTTTAGAATTGCCTCTCCTATAAAATTTGTGATTATCTGTATTTGTGATGATGCTAGTTCCTAAAGATTTTGTAGAATAAAATTAAGTTGCTCTATGCTCCTCAGTCACTTTGTCAGTTTAACACATATTCACATAGAAATAGTTTGCTTCTGCATTTGTGTTTGTTATAAAACACATTTGTATCATGATTTTCAGAAACTTAGTTCCATAGATATCTCTGAGAGAGCTTGTTAAGATTAGTTTTAGACATATTTTTAAAAATATATTACTTTTTAAAAATTGTATTTCAAGTGAAACTTGCTTTCTTCTAGACTGTCCTTGTCCTTATTATGAAGATATTGCACTCTTTCACTGTTAATGTCAGTTGTTGAAATTAGCAATTAACAAGTTGATTTTCAAATCTTTTTAAACTGTACTTCCTTTTTTTCACCCAGCATTTGCACCATGCTAATTTTATTCTAATAAGTGTGCTGCAGCCATCATTCACATCTGTTCTAAGTTTAAACTATTGCTTACTATTAATCAAGTTTGCAGCCTGTAGCCATTTCTCAGCTTTGGCCTTTATTTGAGCTAATACATCATTTAGTAAGACATATATTTCACTGCTCTGGTGCCATCAGAAATTTTCATTTTTCCTTCTTTGGAAAATACAAGTCTTGAAAATAGTGACATATTAAAAAATCCTTACAACTCTTTCATCACTGAATTTTTATTTTCTATCATCTGCACTGATTTTTTTAGGTGTGCACATAAAACTTCTGTAAAAGGTCAGTACAGCACCTCAGATGCAGACTTTCATTGTCTAGCAGATGTACTGAGCTTTTACCAGTTTCCAGGAATTTATCTACTGTTCCTTTTCTCTTTGTCTCTTGGGAATTATGGATGTAATCCAAAGTACATTGGAAGTCAATGCCACCTCTATGAGGGAATTGCAAGGAATGGACACAGTGATCTAATAGGTCTTTTCCATCTCTAGTTACCACGTTTCTGTGAACTCCAGTCCCATGGTGAGGTCTACCAGGTAATCTCTAAATGACCTAAATAGCTGCAAGCTGTTACTTTTCTTCAAAACAAGAGCTTGAGACTTTCAGACTCACAGCAGCATATTATCATGAAACACTGGCATATTATCTCCACTGTATCTAAGCATCAGTGAACCAAATAGATCCAAAACTGGCACTGACTTATTTACTTAATTAGTCAGTGCTACATTATCATGACCCGTACTGAGACACTCCTGCATACTCTGTTAATCTCAAATGGATGGCCCTTTGTCTGTGTGTCAGTTGTGCATCTTTCATTCTCCCAGTAGGATCAGCATTTGATGAGAAAAGTGCTTCATTGTTTTCTGAAAGGCTAGGAAAGGTACTTCTGATGTTGCCTGTTTGCTCTTGCCAGCATGTAGATTAGTTCATGGCACACAAGAGTCTTAACAATCCTTGCTAGCTGTTCAGAGATCCTTTGTGTAAACAATTTGGTTTCTTTAACCCTCTTGTCCTCTCTGCAATGAGAAGAACAAATAAGGGAAATTCAATGACAATTAAAATTTGCAAATGCTGCTCTGTAGTGAAGAAGCCAAGTAATTGTTCTCCAGACTCAAGAGAATAAAATTACTTGGCTTCCTCACTACAAAGCAGATAAATTAAATGTTCTTTAATTCAGGCCAGTTACAGTCCAAGGAAAGCTAAAGCAAGGGGATTCTGTGCATTTAACTGTTGGTACATTAACAACAGGATTGAAACTTTTGTATGAAAACTTTATGACTATCCTTGCCCTGTTCAAAAATAAATTACACCACCAGTCCAAGAAAGAGAACTATGAAAAGTGCACATTGAAGTGTTGATATTTTTCCTTTCCCTATAAGGGTGTTCACAGTGGGCTTGATGTTTCTGGATGCTGAAAGACTTTCATCCCTTCCTTCTGCTACAGGGAGTAAAATGCTTAAGGCTATACAGACAGTACTGAAAGAAAAATATGATTTCTGTTATATTTAACTATATCTATTTATTAACAGACAGCTGTCAAATAAAAATTAAAATAGGAATATAATTTTAATGGATTCAGAAAATTTAGTACATCACAAGATAAAAATAATTCTTTGTGCAGATGAGGTTCACCTGCACCAGAGAAGGAATGTGAATCTCTTGATCAAGTCTTGATTATGTGTGAATCTGTCAGTTGTGGTCCTGTCCTGGTTTGGGCTAAATCAGAACTAATTCTGTTTTAGTGCTCTAAATTTTCAGTTAAGTCTCCTCTAACTAACGGCATTTTCTGAAACAGCAGCATGTTTTTCCAGACAGTGACTGCTTCTAGCAGTGATAAGGCCTGGTGTTTATAGTTCGTACCCAGGAACGGTATGCAGAGAGGCCCTTGCTTATACTTGTTCTTATGGCGACCAAGGTCACTGCTAAATCTTGTACTCCATGTTGGGGTGCCGGGAGTGAAAAGGGTCGCACCTGCAGGGAGGAGCGAACTGGACAGGTGACCCAAACCTGACCAGCAGAGTGTTCCATCCCATATACGTCGTATTCAGTATAAAGCTGAGAGATCATGAGGGTCTCGCTCTCTTCGTCTCTTCCTCTCTTCTTCGATGGCCGACATCTGAGGAGGACTCTGTCTGTTCTTCTGTCGTCGATCCCAATCCGTGCATCCCTGAATCCAGTGTCTGAGTCCAGCTCCTGTATCCCATCCCTGTCTGCTGCCAAGTCCAGCCTGGGGCTGCCCCAGTGCCAGCCCTGCGGTGTGGTGGTGACGTATCGTCATCAGAGTGGGGGGAGTTGGGTTCGGTATTGGTTTTGTATATATTTGTACATATTGTATATATTTCATTATTTCCTTATTCTTATTATTATCTTTTCTTTTATTGTTACTGTTTCATTAAAGCTGTTTTAGTTTTCTTTTCCAAACCGTAAAGTCTCTCTCTCTTGTTTTCTTTCCTTTTCCCTTTTGGGAGGGGAGAGAGGTTAGTAGAGAGCGTCTGTCATTTGTTAGTGGCCGGCCCAGCCTCAAACCGTGACAGATCCATATAGAATTACTCTGTGTAAAACTGTATAGTCTCCTTGAGGTGGTCTGGTAGTCCAGAGAGGGATATGGGTTGTACTGTCCATTTACAATGCCTTGTCATTTCACAACACATGAGTAAAAAGACCCTTTATCTTCTATTATTTTTTTTTTTTTTTCATATCGGAGGATGTTTTCCCAATACACAGTATTGACCGATACAAGCTACTAATGGTTAAATATCTGGGGATACATCCTGTCAGATGCAAATGCACAAGTCCTGTCAGACTAGGGCCCTAGGCAGAAGGGTTCAGGCTGAATAACTGTAATTATTCATGTGCAAGAGTTGTCTCTTTTCTCATCCTTCATGAGTGAATCACCAAAACAGATGCACTTACACTTGCGGGAGAGCTGGATCATGATATGTTTCACATCCTGGTCCTTGAGTCATCCATACGGCAATTGTGTTTAATCCTGCTTCTTCACTAGACGTAGGCAGTTATTATCCATTTGTTCCCTTTTCCCTGTCTCCACCAAACTAAGCCTAATGGTATTCCTATTGCAATGCTAGTATGTCTGTGATGATTACAGCAGAACTACATGCAGCAGGGACGCAACTTGAGTCAACTTGCCATTGATGTTGCAAATATTCAGTAAGTCAAAGTAACATTTTTTCACCAATACTCTTTTGCTACTGATGACTGCACTTTACTACCTGCTCTCACCATAATTAGTGTATCATGCCTAAATTACATAAAAAATTGAAAAAATACATGAGAAATTATGTTTTACCAATTCTTCATTCTACATTTTTCGTGAACAGGTGAATCTAAGATCACAAAGCAATATATGGAAGAACTGATACTGGCCATGATGATGCTGATGGACAATTGAGTTCTGTAAAATGGTCCACGAAACTTAATTTTTCCTTATAATTTCACATTCCATTACAGACATCTAAATATTGTGGCAGGGCCTGGAACACAGAGCTATTTGTTCCTATTAGAAAAAATTTGGTGGACCTGGGAAGCCTTAATTCCAGTTACTTAATGACTGCACAAGGTTTTAGTGGAGGTAAATTAGTGCATGCTAATTAATTGGTTCAACAAAAAATTCCTAACCTTGTCAAGGTGCTGCACAAGATGGCCACTTACAGCACTAGTCTTTGAGAAACTAACTTGTATTAAGTGTTACAGTCTGGGTTGTACAGTTTCTATACATCCTTGTGTAGGGAGCTGTTTTGCTCTTGGGGAAAATAGTCTTCTGTTGGTGCTTGGCCTACATGGCACACTTTTGTTATGCATCATCTAGCAGAATAACACTGATTGTATTCAATGATAAGGGCTAGTTTAACAACATCTTGTGTTTCAAAGTGAGTTGCTTCACAGAAAGTCCAACAGAACAAGCAGTTGCTGGAGACTAAGCATGAAGGGCTTGTAGCTGAGGCTGGTTGCTGTTAAGATTGCAAATGGAAGGACTGTGAGCTTTACCCTGGCCCAGCGCTGGCTGAAGTGGGAAATTTAACATTTAACTTCAAATGTGTTTCACAATTTATATAGGATGAACTTACCGAGTAACTTTCAACAGAACAAAATGTGTTCTGTTTTCCTAGAATGGCAGAGAAGACTTCCTGGAATGCTGGAAGAACTGGAAGAACTCTTTATAAATCTGTTACTACTGTTGAAAAGCAGCAACTGAAAATCTAAATGAAGTATATGGTTGGTTTTCATACTATCTGTATAAAAGAATTCATGTTGAAGAAATCCAGAATATCTTAAATGTTCAATAACAATGGAAATAGCCAAGTGGAATCCCCCTTGAAATAAATCAAAGTCCCTTCTCAAATATAAAAATATTCTTGGACAAAATTGTTATGCATTTCTTCCAAAGCAGGACTTCTAAGGGTAAAATATATTCAGTCCAAGTGTCATTCCAGCTGCTTTTTTAGACTGTTTTGTTGCAGTATCCAAGGAAAAGCAAAGATAGATACAGTACTATTTTGCCACCTAATATCCTGCAATTTGTTCAATCCGAACATAAACATTTGCTCTGGACTGATGTCCTGGCAACAATTGCTATCTGGCCCAAATAAGACATTGTTGCTAATGGTTCAGTCAGGTTGTTTTGTCCATTCCACTTTATGGTGGCTCTTTTACACCAGAGGATGGTAGTTAAGCATCAACACCTGCTGTCTCCTATAAGTCGATAAATCAATACTGTCCCATCACCACTTTTTGTTGTGTTTTTTCTTTCTTTTAACTTGTAGCCCAAAATAGATAGCTAAGCTGTTCCCTTTCACAGGCCAGACTCGTGTACAAAAAAGGCTTGCAAGATGTGGAATTCAGTTCAGCAGGAGCTGGCATTTACAACGCAACAAACTAAGTCTTGTTCTTGTTCTCATAGATGGGAGGCAATACTGTGTGGAATCATAAGCACCTACTTTCGGGAAAGTTGAGAGTGCTTAGCTCTTTGTCTTTCAAAAATCTTTAAAGGATTCCATTAGCTTCAGTCAAGTTTCTGTATTTATATGATTGTAACAAACTGGAGTCAATAAGGCTCCAGACCAAAGCCCACTCAAGTAGTTGTTAGTGTTAGCATTGAATTTAATTGGATTTGGACTGATGCCTAAGAGAGGAATCCACAGAAATATGTTCGTTTAAAATGTATTTTCCAGCTGTCCATTTTCATTTTATCCTTTGTTCATATGTCAAAAGTTTAGCCCTTGAACTCTGTATGTTTTTAGAAATTATCTATTATAACTTAATCAGGTTTTTATGGGTGGTTTTGCATTTGTTTTTATTCCATCATAGTGGGCCAAATTGTGTCCATTACTTGGTTTGAGTATTTGACCCAGTGAGACTGAACAAGTGACCACACTTCAGTTTGCTCATTGTTATTTTTAAGCTGTGCTCGGTAGGAAGGTAAAAATGTGTCATCTTACACCTCATAATTTTATGCTTATAGCTCTCCTCAGCTCCAGTACTCAGTCCAATATTTTGTAAAGCAATTTAACTGGAAGGATTGGAAACACCAGCAGTGAAGACATTATCTCTACACAAGTTTCTATAAAAATCTGCTTTATTTAATTGAAAAATTAAAAATTCTTATGCTTTTGAGTCATTTTAGATATTAGTAAGGTAGTTCGTGACTAGAATGTTTGTTTAGAGTATTGTTAGATGCTAGTGGATTTTTTTTTAGATTTAATCCTAGGAATAAAGATAGTCGGATAAATGCCAGCTATAAATGAAACCTTAGCACGTATATGAAACCAGATCTGAGTTCTAGCCTAATCTTTTTACCTGTTTCAGTTCTCCTTAGAAGTTTATATGAATGAGACATCTTTTCTTTTGTGGCTTAGAGTGCATTATAGTCCGCTGAAGAACTATTAAATCTTTGACACATGTCATCCAAACCTGAGGTGATGTTTTGTGTAATCTTTCCTGTAAAACCGTTGTCTATTTTGCAAAATTTGTGCTCTACAGAAGCATTGTAGTTCTGCTGCAGCAGCAACAGCAATTAAGAATTGTGCTGTTGCAAAACTTGTCTTCTGAAACAGTGTCAGTACTGAGCTTGTGAATTTAGCTGATAGATTATATCTTAGGTCATCCTTATGCCATTTTTAAATTCCGGAAATTCTCCTAACAGACCTATGCAAGATTAAGACTCTTAAAAGTAAGCACCCCACATAGTCTCTAAAAAAGATCAAAGCTCTCTTCTAGTCACCCTGTCTTTTCCACAAGAAACAGGTGCAAGGGAGTTTTTTCAAAGCATTCATGGATTCAGGCATGAAAATTAAGTATGACACCTTTTCAAATATGTCAGTAATTTATAAGTTGTCTAAAGGCTTGGAGTTGTAGAACTGGTTTAATAAGTATGAAGACGAAATATAAAGATTAAGTTTTCTTGTAGAGCTCTTTCTCTTTTGAGAACACAAAATCTAGTAGTGTTGGATGGCTTGCTTATTGGGCTTGTTTTGAGAGAAAGAAAGATAAATTCTGCTTGGGAGGATTCTATGCTGTACTCTGTTATGAGACACGGAAAAGGGAATTGGGAGTGAAAACATTGTGTCATGTAAGAGAAATGATGCACCCTTCTGTGGATTTTTTTTTTTTCCCTTTTAAGGCTATGTCTAACATGAGCACACATGGCTGTAGGGGGGACAGTTGGGAATAGGTGTTGAGATCAAGCTGATGGCATTAAACTGCAAGTAGCTGACACCAAACAGCAGATACAATCCCTCTGTCCTCCCCGACTGAGCACATCTGTCAGTTCTGCTTTGCAACGCTCCTTTCAAAACGTTTCAGAGATCACCTGAATAAACAACTTTGCCACTTTCATCTTGACATATCCACATTGGTCTACTAACCCGTCTTGGTCCCAGACATCAAGGTTATATCATTCCACCCAATAATTTTGCTGATGTTAAAAAGCATCCAACATCCAGAGCAGAAGCAGGCACTGACTTCCCAGACAGACTAGCTGGCCTGCTGTTTTGTCCCTCCCTGATCCTGCTGAGCACTCTGTGTATACTTCTGTAGTACGAACCAAACCAAACCAACTTTCTGTTTGTTTTAGAGTAATCCTCTGTTTCACCTATTTGAACTCTCCTTCACTATGACATTTTAGATGCTTAGGCATATCGGTTGCTAAGTAGCTCCAGCCCATCCTTTTTGTGTGTCTCAGTGAGGGTGATAGGTTCTGTGTGGTAGAGCTGCATGAGGAACAAAATCATGCAATAAAAAACCCCCATAATTAGCCTTTGTATGTTATGACTGTAAAATACAGTTCTGGATGTCAAAATTGAGGCCCAAGAGGTTGTTGCTCCCATTCTGTCTCTTAATTACGAGTAGTCTGGCTCATATAACCCAAGGCAGAAAACAGAGGGCATCTCCCTCATGGTTCAGTCTAATCTCGCATCAGCTCTAATGCCAAGTTTAAAGAAAAAAGGATAAATGCAAACACTAGTAGATAGGCTACTCACATATTAGACACAACAGAACTCTCCTGGCCAAAAAAATGTGATGTATATAAGAGACATTGCATCTTTTCATTGTTCTGTAGCTGCTGCTGACAGGAGACAATCACTGAAACGTTCTTAAACAATCACTGCACTTATTTTGAAGAATTAGCTGCATTTTAGCAACTTTCTTCCAGATAGGAGCTTCCACCTCAGTCATTAAGATGTTAGCCGTAGTATCAAGCCAAGAGATTTCATGTGCCAGCAGTAGCAACCTGTAGATTTTTAGTAGCTGAAGGACTTAAAAACTAAAATGCTTTAAAATAAAATTAGTAGGAAAATTATAGGTCTTAGTAAGTTGCCTGCTTTCAATAAGCCCTACTTATAGGAAGTACAGTTTAGTCAATAACTAAAAATTAACAGAATCAATGAAATAAAATAACGTGTGGTTTTTTTTGTTTTTTTTTTTCCTGGCAGAAAATGCTGCTTTATCAAAGTCAGTTTCCCAAATAATTCTTTTTCTTTTTTTTAAAAAAAAAAAAAAAAAAGATTGCTTTTGCAATGCTGAAATGCTCCTTTGAAAATGTGAAAAAAAATGGAAACTTCAGTATTTCATCCAGTTACTAGAAGTTAAAATCTGAAATACAGTCTTTCAAATGCATCAAAAAAGATATTTGAACCCATCCCGAATTATATACATATGTATTTTTGAAGCAGTTGGGTTTTGGAATGATTTGTAATTCCTTTGGAAAACAAAAGACGAACTACAGATTTTTCCACGGTCATCATATTCTTATTATCATGCATGTCCATTGAAACGGAGATGCTACAGAATTAGCATGTGAAACTTCTTTGCGAAACTAAACTAACTCTGTTTTGACATAACTAAATAGGGCAAAAATTCAAGACAAGTTCAAGAAACACACAAAGGTCTTCAGACTACAATTTAGTAATTTATGGTTTGACTGAGGAATCACGTAAATCTGGTATTTTTGGCAAGATTTAGTATGTGAAAATTATTAAAACAGAAACATCAAAGTGAAATGCAGATAAAAAGTGTGCTTATGAAGTTGATTCAGCGATGACCGCTGTAGTCCACTCAAGTCTCAACCTGTTGAATTGCGCTGGACATCTATGCAGCTGTAGTAGATGTTAGATTCTGCAGCACCTATTTCATAGCCTAATTCAGAATGTCTGTTATGTTATGACACGCTAACCAAAATGCTCTTCAGGGCGAGGAAGCAGAGTCTAAAAAAACCCCAAGAAATGAATATTTAGCAGTTGTTAATAGCACAGGAAAAAAAGCAGTGTCATTTTGATCAGGCTCGAAAGCTCCTTTGTTCTGTATAAAAGTGTGCTTGTGGTGTTGTGTAAACTCTTAGAGCAAACTCAGTCAGCTGAGTATGCTTTTGAGTGTGCTGAATTCCTTTCTGTGGTTTTGTCCAAATGAAAAAATACAGAAAGAAGAGTAGACATGTAGCAAGATTTGATTTGAGTGAGGTAGAAGAAAGGGCCCTCTGGATTTAAACTCTGCCTCTAAAACTTTCCAACTGTTACCCATTTCAGAGTCAGGTGGTTTTGTGTCCATCTTTGGCGATGTGGAACTTACCTCTTTTGTTTTGAATAATTTATGTTTGCACAGGTTTCAGTTGGTAGCTGCATGATTATTTCCGCTTGTTTCATTTTGCTAGTTTATTCCTTCCCATAAAGCACATTAATACTGAATCAACTTTTTTTAGGAGATAATATGCCTGTTTTCATGAAGAGAAGTTTACCTTCGCTCCTTTGCTAGCTTAAGTACTCTCTACTTATTAGTGAGAAGAACACATACTATAAACCAACTGACCTTTTCCATACAAAGTAATTCCTCAAATAAACCCCAAACTGGTTTTTTTTTTTATGCAGGTCCAGACCTAGAGCTCAAAGTTGCAGTGTCTTCATTTCAAAGTACTTTTTTCTGGGATATGTATTAAGCTGAACACTAACTCTAAATAGCACTCACTGCAAAATTTGTCAGTTTGTTTCTGGCTGGTAAATCCGAAATGTATCCAAATTTCTGCAATTTCTTATTACTGTTGTTGCATGCTGAATAGTCAGGACCAATAGACTATGACTGTTTGGAGTTTTTTAAACTTCTTTTTTTATAAAGTTTCTCTCCCCTTATCCCATACATCTTTCCCCTGTCCTTCCCCTCCTCTCTTCTCCAATACAGTGTATCTTCATCCCTTTAATTTTGCTTTTGCAGGACCAACTCTTTAGGTGGTTCCACACTAACAGAAGAAGAGAGGAAAACAAGGACAACGTTACAAACCAAAATGAACAATTTCCAAACTTATTTCCTGATTATTCTGTTGACAATGCATGATGACTGACTCTACTCTGGTGAAATTCTTTACCTGCACAAAAAAGAAAATTTAGCAATTAACTTACCCAGTTCATATTTTAGATGGTCTTTATTTTCACTAAAATTCACTAAAATGTTGAATTTCTTCTCTATTTTAATCAATACTTCACTACTGATTGCTGTATGTAATATTTGTATTTAGCTGTTCAGTTCACTATTGCTAAAATACAAACTCCAGGTTGTATCCACAAAATAGATTTAGTTTGGAGTTGTTTTACATTAAGATCTAGTTGTGCCTAATCTGAAGTCTGCATTGGTACAAAAAAAAATAATTTAAAAAATCCCTTCTCCAAGTTGCAGACATGTTGTGGTAAGTCCTGACAGAGTCTTGTGTCCATATAGACACTTCTAAGACTTTAATTCTCAGCTGATCATTGGCCTAGATTGATAAACATCTTCAAAATTCCTTCTAAAGAGGATAAAAATCTCCTGAAGCTCTTGAAGGATCTATAACTCTATACCTAGTCATGTGTATATTTCTGTAACCAGACATTCCAGCTGCCTGTTGTGCTGTGCTTTGTACTGCCTTTGCTCTTCCCGGTTCTGACCAGATTGGAAAAGAAGCATGAAAATATTAAAAAATAGACTGTTTCCATGGCATCTGAAGCCCAAGAAGAACAAGATGTACAGGACATTTTCTGGAAAATTGAGAGATTTAGTCAAATTACACTAGTCACCTAAACAGCTCCAGCTGCACTGGCTTTTATTATGACAACAGTACATAGGGGCCACAGCTGGTAGGTGTTCCACATATGAGTTGTTGCAAACACAAAAATAGTCGGTGCCCCTAACAGTTTGGTCCAAGCTAAATATCATATGAAAAAAAGAGTATGCAGTGTGCGAAAAGAGGAAATTAAAGAACTATACACTATTTTTATGTAATTGTTGATAAGGTATTTTTAATCTTGCTTGTAAAAAGAGTACCATTTTTCTACCTTAGCTCTGTCACACTCTCAAGTGTTCTTCCATTGGTCTGGCCTTGAGATACCATTTGAAGGAAAGGAAAAAAGAATCTTGCAGATCATTTTAAGGAATGTACTTAACTTCAAAATAGTATAGATAGGCAAATAAACTGCATGCTTCATTATGGGTGTACATATATTACGGAGGCATGCCTGTCTTTGCGGGCATCAGGTAGCCAGCTCATCAGATAGCTGTTGGTTCTTTAACATGTATTAACTAATGATGATACTTTATATGCAAATATACATGCACACATCTACATTATGTGTATCAAATGCATATTCAAAACCTGCTGTTCACACTGCAGAATGCTAATATCAGCACTAAAGGATGACTAGGCAAATTTAATGGATACCTTTTGTCTGTTTGCACTTTTGTGTGCAGTGTTATGATAAAATCCTGAAATGCTCTCTCACAGATTAGGGATTTCCACATGACCTTTCACTTAATCATTAACTGTTGAGATTTTGTTTTTTCTCCTTCAGCACTGCACTGTAGTCATCCCCCATTTTTGTGAAGGACTTATTAGTTTCCAGACAGGCTTTGCTATGGCGCCCATCACAGTTAGTATTTTGTGCTTCACAGCTATTCCTTTCTTTTCAGAATGATTCATTAAGGTACGACAGTAATAATATCCCCCACTTAGAAATAGGAAGCTGAGTCAGAAGGAGATTATGGTTAAACTAATTATGAATGTCTAATTGAAATGTGAAGAACATCAGTTCTTACAGCTGTTGTTACATAACACCACGTATATTCAAGAACAACTTCAACCGAAAATATGACTTCTGAAAGTTATTCTGCAAACGTCAAGGAAAAGTTGCATAATTAATGACTACCTGTAAAAAGTTTGGTTTGCATTTGAAATCTGCAGAAAAGATAAATAGGGAATACAGCACTCTAGGATATCATTGCTGCTTTAACCAAGAACTCATGCTTTCTTTTCCTTGCTTTAGTCTCTTTATTTACTAAACAGTCTTTCAACTTCTGCAAATAATGACTGTGCCTGTAGAAATCCATTTTCTTTTTTACACAAACAATGTTTATTCCTGTAACAACTGTATTCTGTGATCTGAAAGATGTACAGCATCCATGGAGAGAACTAGTGGTCATTGCAGAAAAATTAAAACAAATACAGCAGAAGAAGAATGAATTAGGAATGTAAAGATATCCTTAATATTATCCCCTGAATAATATGTGCGTGACTTTGAAAACTTACATTAGCAAAAGTTACAGATCATTTCCTAGTGAACTCATGAGGGCTCAGCAAGGCTATTAATGGGAAACTGTCTTTATGTTCATACTGATCATCCTTGACGCTAGGACCCTTAGGAGCCCATCAGTCACACAGGATTGTCACTTGAACAGACTCACCTGAGTAGGGAACAGTCATCTCCTATGTGTAATGCTAGAAAAGAATGTGAAACTTCGCTTTCAGATTTTACAGGTGCTGTGTGACCACAGAATTGTGAGGTTTCAAACCTGGATTTCAAATCCAAAGCGAGCAGTGATTCAGCCTGTTCCCTTCACTTTTTTCCAAGGAAGATTTCATTTATCCCAGCCAGTTTATTCATTATTTTTCCCTGTGTCTGCCTCGCTTCTATTTCTGATCTCTGACCAACTGTTTTTCAATCTACGCAGTCTCAATCTCCATTGTTTTTCCTGTGTAGGCTCTGTCTTCTTACTTGTCAGGTCCTAGTCACATCTCTCCAGACTCCCTGTTACCTTTTTCTGTGCTTAACATACAACCCCAGAAGAATGTGTGATACAGTAATGAGTTTTCTTTGAGTCTTTCATTTTCCCGTTCCTCTCCAGTAGTTTGCAGAGTCCTGTTTCCCCTTTCCTTGGATTTTGTCAAGCACTTTCTACTCCTTCTCCCCCTCCCTGGTTTCTTCTATTCCTGACAAATGCATCTTTGGCCCAAATGATGTCTGCAAAGACTGCTTCTGCCTCCTGGTTACTTGAACTACAATAAGAAGAAAAAGATAGCCTTTGAGCAAGGCTCAGCTCCACCCAGCCAGAGATAATAACACTCCAGAGATACAACTGCAAGAACAGATTGTGAGAACATCAGTTCACAATGTTTTGTAGATGAATTTAATTTGAGAAAAGTAATAATATTACTTGTTTTGCTGGGTTTAACATTCTGCTCCCTGCACATTAGAACTATTGTTGTCTTGTTCCCTTGCTTGCCTGGACCTCTGGCTGCATGAAATCCAACCCCATGAGACAGACCTAGCATGGGTAGGTAGAGTTAAGCATGTGAGGCCCACCCATGACAGGAACCACTCAGCGGAGGCATGCCCCATGCATATCTAACTTTCTGGAATTGCTCTCTGCCCTCTCACAGAAAATAGAAAAGGCAATTATTCAAAGGTTTAGAGCCTGCAGAAATGTGGGTAGGTTTGCTAGTTTTCAAAAGGAGTAACTTATATTCTTGGCCCACAAGCCGTCATTCTGTAGCATGTCAAGTCCCTGCTCCAAAGAATGAAGACTCTAGTAAAAACAAGGTTACCAGACTTTTCACACATGCTCAAAAACTTATGTTTGTCACTGGCCTCGTTCTTGGAAACAGCTGAGCTGTTTTTGCTGAAATTTTCCAAAAAAGGTCATCCCAAGGCTAATGCTCAGCATGGAAAATTTCAGTTCAAAAGATTTAAGTTTTTCCAAGTTTTCAACAACTGAAGACTCAATCTTACAATATGGAGTACCAGGCAATTTTAGCATGTAAATTATTACTAATCTTTTATGTACATGTTTTTCCACATGCAGATAGAACTTCTGGATAGTGTTCGGTTCCTGCCCCTACTGAAACTAATTCAAGTAGTACCTTCAATTCAGCAGAGGATGCTTAGGCAACTGCTAAACAATTGAGAACTCATCAGTTTCTACAAGAATTGCCGATGGTTTTCAGTACTTTTTGATGCAAAATGGTAAAACTAACAGTTTAAAGAAGTATACTTATTTCCTTCAACTGGACTCTGGGCTAGTTTATCGAATATTACTGTCACAGTTTAGATGGGAGTGGTTTTTGGTTTGAGTTTTTAAACACATGTGATTGAAGAGTGAGTGAATATGTATACAGAGCTGTGACAAACAATTAATTGTTCAGTACTTGCCTCTCTTCAGGTCTATTTCAGACTGGGAAAGATGTCCTGGAGAGCTGATCAGGAACATCTACATGTACAATAGGGTGATTTACCAAATTTGTCGCCTGGCAATTTTAACTGTGAGAAGATGGTTTGGCAATTTTCCTATTAGAAAAGATAAAGGAACTTTTAATTAGATCCTCTTTGTTTCTAAATCACTATGGCATATCTGGCCTCACATCTCATTAATAGAGGTATTGTATATAGTAAATCGAACTGTATCCATTTGTGTAACCTAGCAATACCAACCTTTCTCGGCATGAAATACAGAATGCCACTCAGCTGTCCTCATTGCTACCGAAAATGATGCCCTGTATATATTAATTTTTTTCCAATATAATTAAGAGAACCTTGGAAATTGAGAAGGTGTTTCACAAGAAATGCAAATTTCAGTGTAAAACATTCACTTTTACGTCAGTCATCGAAGAAAAGAAAATCTTCACAGCCCCATGCTTTTCCTCATTTATAATCAATTAAGATGACCTGATTTTTTGATTTTTATAAATGATAGCCTTTTAATGTGGTATAAAGAAGCGCACACTAAAATCCTACACTTTATATTCATATCTAAGTCTCTTTGGTAGAAATTACAAGAGAAAAATAATTATGTAATCATGCAGAGTGCAGTATAATGAAGGAAGAATTAGCATTTTTTTGACATTCATACATTCAGGTAATTGGTACCTAATCTTGAAAACTACAATGGATTTTGCCCCTTAACTTTAATAGTCATCTCAATTTTAGCCACACGTAGTTCCGTCTGTATTTTTTCAGTGTTTGCAAACCAGGGAACTCACCAACCACAACTTTGCTGTTGTTCTGTGATAGCAGTCATAACTGCTGAACTGGTGGACTATTTGAACTTTATTTTGCTAGGCCTCCATCCTGCAAACACATTTGCATTACATTTACTCACATCCTTAACTTCCTCCATATAAATAGTCCCATTAGTTCAGTGCTTAAAGGATATGCTTTGCTTTAGTTTGTAAGTAACCCCATTGCACACATTCTCACAGGATTGGGGTCTGAAGCAGTAACACACACCTTTTGTAGTTGTTACTTAGCCCAATTTCAAACTTGATTTAAACTGGATGTGAAGCTTGCCGATGATGGCATGAACAGCAAGAATCAAATCAAATGCTCAGTAATATAAAATACTTTAGTTTAAATTTTAACTTTGCAGATCCAGGTTTGCTGGATGTGTTGTAAAATGAAAGACAGCAGGGGAATTTTGGGATTGAGATTAGGAAGTTCCAAAACAAGAATTGTAATAAATTTTATTTATTTTAAAACCTTCTGTGTAGTGCGTAACAAAACCCAGTATGGTCACAATCCACCCAAGCAAAGAACCTGAGAAGTTTAGATTTTGTTGTACTATCATTAATCTTAATCAGCACAATGCAGCAGCCAATTGGCAGTGCAAATATCATAAACCATTCACATAGCAGGATCGCATGAATCTAAGAGTCTCTTCTGTCTAAATATTTGGATAATATGCTATACCTTACTCCTCGCTAATCAAATGGAACAATTTTAAACAAGAGCAAGCTCCAAATACTATACCGTGAGCATTTTATGTGAGTAAGGAGGGGAGGAGGTGGAAAAAGTGCTAAGTCTAATAAACAAAATCTAGCATTTTAATTATTGATATAAAATGGAACAGAAGAACCAGCTGTTCACCAGTATGCTACAGAGAAGACTGTAATTTTAAAGCATATCTCATTTTCACAGTAGTAAGGAGAAAAGGCAAAGTTTTGGTCTTATCCCAGATTTTCTGCACATGAACAAGTTTACTGTCTCAAAAGATTGAAACTAAACTGATTTTGAACTAAAATAATAACATTTGTAGCCCTAGGACTGAAGCTGTGTGCAGCTTGCACACCTGCACACTATAATGTTCAATTTCCAGGCACCCCATTCTCCAGGGAAGTCTGCTGTGCAATATCACGTGTCCCGACTCCTGCATGGAATACACAAGATGAGCAAAGACAGATTGCCTGCAAGCAGCTCCATCAAAATAAACCTTGAATATGTTTTCACCCCGCAGAATATGTGAGGTAGTTTCAAGTAGCATGCACATGAGAGAAAAGTGCTTAATTTGTACTAATTTGAAAAATTCTGTAGAGCAGGTCTTACATGGTGGTTTGGTTTGGGGACTAACACACCTGGGGGTCTGGGAAGCTATAGGGAGCTGCCTATATGACCATGGGAAGTGCCAAGAAAACTCGATTATTGGGTGGCAAGATGTGGTTCCTGCTTCCATCCTGCCTCCCAGGAAAATGCTGTGATCACCAGCTTCCGATGGAACTGAGTAATACCTCTCAAACTCTGCTGTTGGAGCTACTGCACTGAATAAATGACTAAAGATTCAGTGGAGGAGAGGCTTGCTCAAATAACTGCTGTGTAGGGTCACTCTCTGACTTCATGGGACTGAAGTTGCTTTTTCCATAAAACTGTTTTAGTGGAGATTTTCTAGCATGTGGGCCTTTATCTGCTCTCCTCATTTTTCTCTATAGTTCTATTCTGAAGTAAAATACTTCCACTGACAAAAATAGCAAAAAATTCTTTGTGTCTGATAGCGGTCTTTACTTAACTGAGCTACACATCTCTTCAATGACTTTCAGAGTAGTATGTGTTTGTTTATTTTTTTTTATAAATCATATTGATTCCAACCATTAGACTGAGCACATGGGTCTGCTCAAAAAAGTCAATGGAAGATTTTCCATGAAGTTCATTGTGCAATGCTTTGGTTACATTTCTGGAATTCAGACAATACCCATTGCCACTAATCTAGTCAGTCTTTTCCCCTTCTTCATCAATGTGTTTTGACTTGTATCAGGCCCTTGTTGTGCAAAACAATAGTTATATGCCCAGTTGTTTGCAGGATCAAAATTTAGCTTAAGCAAGATGAAACAAGTAGGAGTGATAAGAGTCATAAAATAATCAAGGAAAAATGAGGTATTTGATAAACTGTTTTAAAAGTACCTCTGTATTCTCTTAATTGTGTTATAGAATATAAATTATTTTTTTTCCTGAGCAAAAAGGATATAAATCTCTATTGAGCATCTATTTAGGTTTTTATCAAACATGTAAAGTAATGTACAACTCAGGAGATCAAAACTACCCAAGTTTTTATTTATTTCATTTTTTTTTATATCTTTGGTCCTTAAAATCCAAGCTTATGTAAATAGCATAACAACTGAATTAAATTACTTCTGTGGAAAGCACTAAGAGATGTAAATACATAGTATTTAATACGTAGCTTTGTGGAAGCTGAGTTGGTGGAAGCTGAGCTGGTGTGTGGTTAAGCAATATTTCTTTCAGTGAAAATCAGCAGTGCTTTCTATGAAGACATGTTTGTGAAGTAGGATGTTTCAAAGATTTCTGGAGGTCTTCAGGGCAAGATCACTTTCATCCAGAAACCTTAAGGTGTCACTTTGCATTTGTAAATATATAGACCTTCAGTGCCTCAGTTACTGAGAAAAACACATTAGTTCTAAAATTTATGACTAGCTAATTCTTCTTCCGTAATCCATAACAGTTCTCTCTGTTGGCTATTGATTCACACCCTTCCTACAGTGAGACTTGGAGAAGTATGGATAGATCATTGGGTTTGAGGACCTCTCTCAGTAAGCAAACCAGCATTTGCATTGAGATTTCTGTATCTGAAAAAGTTCAAATTTAGTTACAGTGCTCTGGAGAGAGATACACAGCAAAAGACAAAAATGATACAAAATGGTTAAGATACAATGAAAAGAGCAAATGATACATGAACATCTTGTGTTAGCAACCAGAAAACATCCTTCCTAAATAAAGATTCTTCAGGAATTCTCCTTAGGAAAATATCTCATCCCTACTTCTAAGAAAGAGGAAGACAGCCCTACTTCTAAGAAAGAGGAAGACAGACAATACCATTATACAGTGTTAACAGCTTTACATCTCATCCCTTTTTATATGTTTCTTAAGTGATTTCCTATTTATTTTAAAATACAAGAAGGCTTTTTGTTTTTTGGTGTTTTTTTTTTTACTTTTCAATCTATTCAAGTGAAGGACACATTTTTTGTACCTGTGTAACTGCGCAAAAAATCTATATGGATTTTCTACTAGCAGGTAGCTCTTGGGAGGTGGGGGCCAGGGGCAGGGAGCCAGATTCTTGCAGTAGGAAAAGAGAGTAACCCCACTTATTTTGGTGGAATAAGGCCACTGTTACAGAACTTGGCTTTCTGTCTTCTTCCAGTCATGTAGCTACCACAACCATGCAGCACAGCTGGTAGAAAAATTTATTCCTCAAGAGTAATCACCATATACATCATAACTTCAGTGAAAGGATTTTAACTTTCAGTATGCTACTATGATATTTTCAGTTTTCAGCTTCTTTGAAGCAAATTCTTTCATTATTTCAGCTCATTGTATGAATTGCACCCCTTAACCACTGTAGGAGTTCCAGCATGAGGTCAAGCCACACTCATGATTAATAGGGGAATGGGTGTTGTTGCCCAAATACCTGTATGTCTGTATAAAATGCTGCAGATATGGATAAGGGACAGTGGAGGGACAATCTCACATGGGTAGCTGAGAATGAAGAAAGATCCTAGTAGGCTGCAGAAGAATAACATTAAGGGAAACATTGAATGTTTACTGCTTAACAGCGTATGGAAGATGGCCACTGCCACTCTAAGGAATGCTGGCAAAAGTAATGTTCCACCAAGACAAGAGAGAATTGGATGGTAGGGGTTATTCTGCATAAATGTTCAGAGAGAAGGCCATCAAGTAAGAGCCCCCTTTTTCTTCTTTGCACCAGAATAGACTCAGATAAGATTCTTACAGTTCAGTTGTCCCTCCCACTGTCCTTATTCCATACCTGCAGCAATTACTTTTGATGACAAAAATAAAGTATATTTTCCAGATTCATTCAGTCCTTTATGGAATATCCAGGTGTGCCTGAAAGACGAGAAATTTCAGACAGAAACAACAAACCATCTTTGGTATCTACTTTCTTCTCTAGATATGTGGTGGAACTCATATCTTACTTCAAATGTTCCATTGTGCTGCTTTGAGATGGGACAAACTTTGTTGGTCTTTTTGGCCTTGACAAAAGTCAAACCATTGGCTTCCCTTGGCAATGTTTGCAATGCACATACTGAAATGTGTATATCTTGACAAGTGTGTTGTGGAACCCCATAGATTCCATAAACCAATGAGAACAGAAAGATAACAATCAGACTGTTACATTGCCATACAACATTATCTAACAACCCTGTATAAAGAATGCAAAATTGGAGCATTTGTGCCCTATATATCTTGGAAAAAATCTTTTCCAATTATAGTACTTTGATCTTTTAATGTTTTGTTTACATTGTTGTTTAGTATTAATCTCTCTTGTTTACAGCAACAATATTCAGTAAGGAAAATGCAGAGCAGCAAACAAGTAGTAATGAGAAATATAGAAGTTAGAAGTCAAGTTTTGTAAAACTAGTCATGTTTTATGGTCTTTTATAAGGTGTGTAGAACCTCTACATCTCAATGCCTTACTCCCTTGAAGGCAATTTATAGCAAGACTATGAATCAAACATTTTTATTTCAGTTTAAAGCATACAACAGAATCATTCCGTAATTATTCCTCACTATATGTCTTTAAATTCATGTGCCCAGGGGAAAGGAAAGGGGACATCGTGACTATATGTGGTGTAAACTCATCAGATCCACAACTAGAGCTTTAGTGTCTGCACAGCCATTACCTCATCAAAATATCATTTTGACCATCATCACACTATAACAGGACCTGCTTTGCCATCTCTGCCTTTCCTGGTTAGGGAACAGGAATCCCTGCTGTGTAGGTTAAGGACAGTGTTGAGGTGCAAGCAGAGTTTCAGATCACCTGCAGCAACTTTGGTGATGAGCAATCTGAGACATAAGCAGGAAACATTTTCATAGAATCATTAGGCTGGACTAGACCTCTATGCTCATCAGGTCCAACCATCAAACCAACACAACCATGCCCATTAAACCATGCCTAGAAGCACCACATCAACGCAGTTTTTGAACACCTCCATGGATGGTGTCTCAACCACTTCCCTGGACAGCCTTTTCCAGTGCTTGACAACCCTTTCAGGGAAGGAATTTTTCCTAATATCTGATCTAAACCTCCCCTGGCACAACTTGAGGCCATTTCCTGTTGTCCTATCACTAGTTACTTGAGAGAAGAGACCAACCCCCACCTCACTACAGCCTCCTTTCAGGCAGTTGTAGAGAGCAGTAAGGTCTCCCCTCAGCCTCCTCTTCTCCAGACTAAACAACGCCAGTTCCCTCAGCTGCTCCTGATGAGACCTGTTCTCCAGACCCTTCACCAGCTTCATTGCCCTTCTCTGGACATGCTTCAGCACCTCAGTGACTTTCTTGTAATTTGGGGCTCAAAACTGCACACAGCATGCAAGGTGTGGCCTCACCAGTGCCGAGTACAGGGGCACGATCACCTCCCTACTCCTTCTGGCCACACTATTTCTGATACAGTCCAGGATGCTGTTGGCCTTCTTGGCCACCTCAGCACACTGCTGGCTCATGTCCAGTTGGCTGTTGATTACCACCTCCAGGCAGCTCTCCAGCCACTCATGCCCCAGCCTGTAGTGCTGCTGGGGGTTGTTGTGACCCAAGTGCAGGACCCGGCACTTGCACTTGTTAAACCTCGTGGCACTGGCTTTGGATCATCCAGCCAGCCTGTCCAGATCCATCTGCAGAACCTTCCTACCCTCAATCAGATCAACACTCCCACCCAATTTAGTGTCATCTGCAAACTTAATGAGAGTGCACTTAATCCCTTCATCCGGATTATCAATAAAGATGTTAAACAAGACCAATCCCAATACTGAGCCCTGGGAGCCACAGCTTCTGATTTTGATGAAGTCTGTGGACAGACAGTGCCACAGATGGAATGAAAACTTGAGAAGTCCAAATTTCCAGACTCTCAACTGGTTCATCCAGACTACATCTCCTTAGACAGAATAGTAGATTACTGTGCAAAAGATTGAAGAAGGGTAAGAAATGAGACTGAGAGAAAAAAATGTCAGAAATCTGCATTTTCCTGATGGTCAGCACAAGTAAAAGTGCAAGAATGACCAGCAGCGTTGATAGTCACACTTTTTGGGGCCTCTGTGTTGATTTTAATCAGCTTTCTTGCCCTTTTTGTTTTCATACGGAACAGACAAATGAACAAGTATAGCATCATTAAGACTATCTATCCAGCCTCTTGCCACCTTTATAGTATGCTGTACTGCCAGTCTTTTAAGAGGGAACTCATCAACTATGTTTTCCTCTTACAAGATGTGCACATTCTTGAAAAAAGAAAAGGCAAGAGACTGGGTTTCCATTCCTTCCTGCTCCTATTAAAAAAACATCAGTATTTTTGGTCCTTGAAATCAAAATCACTAGGCAAATAAACTGAGCTACACTGTGTCAGAAATGTTAGTCTGCGTTTTTGAAGTCTGGTACCAACTATGCTGATGACAATATGTGATACCAGCGTATAAACATAGACAGGGGAAAACCTGGTAAAAGGTTGGGAAGGAACTCATCACTGAGAAAAGATTTTGAAGACAGTTATTTTGAAAACCCTGCTCTCCAAAAGCGAGCCTCTTCACGTTCAGAGACTGGCAGGGGGCAGCGTTGTTTTGATTTCTCTTTAGAACAGCTTACCAGCTGATGCTAGGAGTTTGAGTCTCTTAACTGGTTTATATTAGGTGCTCACTGATGCCAGGGTCTGAAGCCCAGGTTTGTCTTTAGTGACGTGTTTTATGTGCTGTATCACTGAGTCCTGCTCAGTTTCCTTCTCCCTTCCTGGCTTAATAATAATAATAATCACAAAGATCATCATTCTCCACGGAAAAATCCAAGGGCACCACACATTTAATGACTACAGCTGGCTGGGCTAAGTATTTACCAAGCTGCTAAAAACTGTCATATCTTCTCAAGCAGGACAGCAATTAAAAATTGTTTTCCTAACCACTGTCAGAGTGTTCTGTCTGCGATTTAAGCCACAAAGGTGAAGAAGCAAGTCATCTTGCTTTGGTTGCCTTATGGGAAAGGTTTGATGTAGAGACTAGACTACAAAAGGCAGTTCAGGATACTTTTTGACTCAGCTCCTCTCCTGGGCATTTTCTATGCCTAGTGTAGGCATCTTCTTGTTCACCATTCTTCTTTTATGCCTCTAATTTTTCCCATTGCTCTTTGTACGCAAGTTGAGATTTGTTCGGAGACTGAAATTAGGCTCACTTTTGCCAGGTCTGTCTTTTTCATGTTTCAGGATATTTTTCACTAGCTGAAATTCCTTCTTTGTACCTCGGCAAAGACAAACCCCTGATCCTGGCTGCTGGCTTTTTTCCTGCATCTAAATCTGGTCTACAGTAGGAAAAGCCTGAAACATCTTCATGTCAAATCTGTGATCTTTCCTCAGAGAGGAAAATAGCTACATGTGCTGATACGCAATCCAACATCTCTATGGCAGCACTACATAAGCCAGTGTGGCGATGCACATTTTATTTCATTTACATTCCCACATTCTGTATTACTGTTGTCATAATAACACAGTGATAACCATTTCCTCTGATTTAGAATATTTATCTTGGTACTTCAGATAGACATGTAGAGAACAAAACTGTGAGTACCCTCCATGGTAGTTTTAAAGAACTGAGGTCTGCCTCATCACTGCAGTATTCACACCAGATCTTTGCTTGCATAATGTCATTAAAGTCACTGAAGCAACTGTCATTGCACTCACTGTATTAGATATTTTGGCTTATGCAAGCCCAAATCGAGTCCTGAATCCAAGCACAATTATGGAGTTTTGATCCAGAGTGTCGCAGTATGGCATTCACAATGACATAAACAAAAACACAATAGCCAGCAAAGCTTCTATCCAAAGAGATTCACCAAAACATTAACTACGTGGTGGATGAACTTAATACAGGAGGGTACAGTTAGATTTAAGAGGCAGACAAATTTCAGGTAGATTCTTATTTTATCTGAACTTATACCCTGAAGAAACACAGTAAATTTGAAGACTATTTATTCTCTCATCTGGAAGAAATAACAAAAGAGAAGAAAAATTACATCAGTGACTAAAGCAGCACTTTTATAGGGCTTGAGACCATGGTTACAAAACAGCTGTGAGGAGACTGAGAACTTTCTAGTGCCTGAAGCACCAAGAGGTTTTACCACACACACACATGTATACAAGATCATTTGCTTTAAAGTTGAAATCTTTCCCTGAGACCATGATTTATGGCTGGGTGTTGTCAAGACTCAATGATTATAATTTTTTTTCATACTGTTTTTCCTTGAGTGATCACAGTTTTGAAGTCTTAAGTGTTTCAGGCTTCCTAGTGGATTTGCTCCTTTGTCTTCTTATAACACACCTACTCATATAAAAACGATTGCCTGACCTTGCTTCCACCTGGGCTGCTCAGTTCATTGTTGCAGTTTGTTCCTCAGTCCTCTGCCCAGATGTTACAGGCTTCACAGATAAAATTGAGAGCACATCTACATCATCTATGCAGCCAAAGGATTTCAATTCTTTATTGATGCTTTAATAGTTTTTTGTATTGCCATCTCACACATCAGGAAACAGATCAAAAAGAAGTTTTGTGAACAGTGCCTAACTGATACAAAGCATGTGCAGTATTTGTAAGTCACACTGCTCAATGTAGCTTTGACAAAGGAGTGCAGTTTCTTTTTCTCAAATAAATAAATAAATTTAATTTTATATTATGGTGTTCTTCAATCCTCCCACCTTCGACATCCCCTATTATACCTTACGTCTTTCCTCCCAATACAAAAGAGGCAAAACCCAAGTTCCTGACAACCCAGATTATTATCCCAAACAAAGGAAAATACCTTCAAATCTGTATCATAGCACATAATCCTCAGGATGCTATATACAGTCATTGAATTCTACACATATTCTTTTAAGAACAATTAATTTTAAAATACAGAATTTTGAAGCAACACTTTAACTAAAACTTTCTCCAGCAAGACTCACGGGTGTTGAAATAAATCTGCTGCTAAGCATCCACCAGGTAATGGCTTTAAGAGTGTGTGCTGTGCTGTTTTAGAGGGCTGGCCACTGTAGGGTCATTGTAATTACAACAATTTTACATGCAGCACCTGAAATGCTCTCCAACTCCACTTCTTATTTTGTCACTAGCATTCAGATTCCCTGACAAAAAGTTCTCCAAAATGTCACTGTATTCTGGAGTTAATATCAAACAACATATCAAGATAAAATTTCCCTTAAAAAATACTTAAAAGCGTTTTTTTCCTGGAGAGCTATTTGCACATGGTCTGAAGGAGCTTTATTTACAAAAATACATTAAACGAGAGAATAAATTTTGGAACATGAACACTTTGGGGTGGTGGGTTTTTTTTTTCCTATAGCTTGATCAAATTGTACTCTATCACTGTTCTGTATAGCTTTATTAGGATATATTTGGCATTTAATTAGTAGACAATAAAATTTTTTAAACTTATTGTAATTTGGTATTTTCAATAGAAAATATCGTGCAACAAAACCAGGAGAGACTTGGTCCATTTGTTATTGACTGATAAGAGATAATACAAGAATTTTATTACTGGGGTTGGGGGATTTTTTTGCAAATCCAACAGCTGATTAAATCAGTACTTGAATGATGTACTGATATCACACCTCACCATACATGAGTGCGAAAAGCATTCAAGCTTTATTATTTGCTCTTCAAAATTATATTATCTGTTGAAAATCCTATCAGGTTAAACAGGAAGAGTTCCACCCTTTACAGTCAAACCTGACACCTGCTTATTACATTAATAAGGATTTTGCATTCTAAGATCAAGATGTATTGACAGAAAGAAATAATCACCCTGCTCAGGGCGATTCCTGTTTTTTGGAATATCTGAGTCACTACTGCTTTGCTCAAGGAAAAAAATGAATAGATATTTATTTGCTTATATAATATCTAGGAAAATTTTTGAGTGAGAAAGGAGAATCCCAGAGCATAGAGCTACAATGCTGACAAACACTACAGACAATTTTCAGTTGCCTTAAGGTTACCTGTGCATCCTGTCATCCATCCTGTGCTTCCCAACATGCTATCAGAGCATCCATGTGTGTTACAACTAAAGTTTACCATTGCAATCTCCCTCCTTGCTTTCACTCTCTTAGATCATGATGATAATTTTCAACAGGTGTGCCAGTCTATCCAGCTGCTCTTCATTTCACTATATTCTCTGCAATTTATATTGAGAGAAACATATATAAAAGAACATTACTGTGATCTTTGACATAATTTCACAAGATAGGAATTTATTTAGCCATCTCAGATGACATGAGGAGCATATTGACAGTGAAGCTTTGAGCAGAAGTTATGCAAAAGCATCGTAAACTCCACTTAAAAGTGATCTCGTCTCAGGCTTCATAAAGAAGTGGTCTGGGAAAGGGTGCTTTCTAGAAATTATTTTTAAAAATTTGATTCATACTGATTCCTTAGGTGCTGCATGACATACATTGCAAACAACCTGCCATGATTGCTCATCCAGAACTACCACCTCAGAGGTAAATAAGCTTTTAGCAGCTAAGACACAACTGTTATGCACAAAGAGGTGGGGAATGGGGAATGTTGCATTTCACAATTGTGAACACGTAAAAATGCAAACTCCAGCCCTCCAGTAAACTGAGTTCCTTATGAGGATCAGTAAAGTAAGTTAATACACATCCATGTGCTTTTAGCTGTAGATTAGTAAATCACCTTCAAAACGAAATTAATTTTTTTATTAACAAGGAAACTTGAACACTACAAAATTGTTTAATAGTTGTTTTCAATTCAGCTTATGACATTATATGAGAAACATTTTTTAACTCAGTTTTGGGTTTTGCAAAAAAAAATTTTCTTCTCGGCCATTTCACATGCATGTTTCTGAAGCCAGAAGATGCGTCTTCTGTGCTCCACTGTCTGATCTAACAGTAAACGGCTGACATGAGAATTGTTGTAATTGTTGCTCTATATTGGCCAGAGATATCACTGCTGAGTCTTGGGAAAGAATGCCTCCCTCTTGTATCAGTCCCTGGAATGAAAACTGAGCTGTAATTCAGTAAAGTACTGAGCACTTGGATAACATTTAGTAATTCTTAGTCCCAGCAGAGTATGTATTTAGGAATCATTTGGTGCTTAAAAATAAGTATTGCTGAACTTGAGTCAATAAGGACTGCTTAACAATATATCAAGCATTGTTATGCTGCTTAGTTTATGCAATCTCAATGTCCTTCCTTTCAGTGAGGAGACTGCAAGTTCAGAAAAAATTCAGCTGAAAGTATTCTGCTGTTCAGAGCCAGACGTTTATGATTTTCAGCTCATCATAAGTATCTGGATGGATAGCCAGTGCTGTCTTGCCAATATCATAAATGTTACACTGCTAAAGTGTAGCATGTCTGCTTTCGTGACCTCTAATCATATATCTGTATTGCATGATATAAATACATAAGCTGGAAGCTTCTCGTTACTGCAGAATTGCAATACACTATTTTGTGAAATATACAAAGTAACCCCACATATCGAGCAAAATATCTTTTCATGACAAAACTCCAGAGTATTGTGTGCATGACTATGACAAATGGTCTAGTTTACATTGCTTATTTTCATTACAGCATGAGTAGTACATTACAATATTATACCTGAGCATGAAACAGCATGTTGCTAGAGAACTTAAGAACAATAATTTTTTTCTCTATTCTAAAAGGCAACCTGAACTTCCAAGAACGAATAGTAAGATGTTCACGCAGTGAGCACAGCATCATAGCAATTATTGCCTGGCCATTTAGAGCTATCTCAGAGCTCCTTTGGTTGGAACCTCCTCAACTGGAAGCAGGAAGTCTGTGCTTCAGCGTGATTACAGTACATGCAAAGTGGTGGATGAAAAGTTGGACATGAGCCAACAATGCGCGCTTGCAGCCCAGAAGGCCGGTCACATCCTGGGCTGTATCAATAGAAGCGTGGCCAGCAGATCAAGAGAGGTGATTCTTCCCCTCTACTCTGCTCTGGTGACACCTCACCTGGAGTACTGCGTCCAGCTCTGGAGCCCTTAATACAAGAAGGGCATGGACCTGTTGGAGTGGGTCCAGAGGAGGGCCACAAAAATGATCAGGAGGCTGGAGCACCTCCCCTATGAAGATACACTGAGAAAGCTGGGGTTGTTCAGCCTGGAGAAGAGAAGATTCCAGGGAGACCTTATAGCACCCTTCCAGTACCTGAGGGGGACCTACAGGAAAGCTGGGGAGGGACTGTTTACAAGGGCACATAGCGATAGGATGAGGGGCAATGGTTTTAAACTAGAAACGGGTAGATTTAGATTGGATATTAGGAAGAAGTTCATTACCATAAGGGTAGTAAAGTACTGGAACAGTTTGCCCAGAGAGGTGGTGGAGACCCTATCCCTGGAGACATTCAAGATCAGGCTTGATGGGGCTCTGGACAACCTGATCTAGCTAAAGATGTCCCTGCTCACTGCAGGGGGGGTGGACTAGATGACCTTTGGGGGTCCCTTCCAGCCCAATGCATTCTATGATTCTATGATACTATGATAAATACCTCAAGTCAACAAATCGGCTACAGCTGCATAGATACCACCGGATACGTGGTAGGTTTTCTCCTGGAATTATCAAAAAATATGACCTTAATATGTTCTATTTGTCCCAGGGGCCACTTTCTGCATTTTCCAGAGATGATTTTTTGCCTTTAATTCTATCATTCCTCTCATTCACTTTGTCTTTTGACAAAGAACAACATAGCTGTGTTGTAAAGATCTGGAAGTTGCCATTTCTGGGTGTTCACTGGCATGACGGAGCTTTCAGAATCCCTGCAAAATGTATACAGGCTTCTCCAAAATGGATGGGTTTACTGACAGAAGCAGTGAATCAGTTATGATTAATGGACATTGTATTTTTATTATTATGTCAATTGAATAACATGTCCCTTTGGGCTTCTGTGCTTGTGTCTGGTGGTCACGATGAGAAAGACTTTTATAGGCTGGTAACAAATACAGTGCTCTTTCAAGGTCTGTTTTACTAATACTGAGTTGTCTCTTAATTTCTCTAGGCTACTCACATGTGGCAGTAATCAACTCCCACATACAACCCAGAAGGATCTTGGTCATCTGTTAGACAATCTTGCTATAAAATAATTTTGCTCAAACCAGATGGAGAGCAGCAAACTTTCTAGAATCCACAGTTAAAGATAACTGTTTATCTTACTCTGCGTGGCTTCTTTTAGAAAATGAAGAAGGAAGTTACTTTGGGTGTGCACTTCTCTCTCTCTTTGCTTAATAACAGGCTCTGTTTGCATGAATCATGATGGTGTGGGCTAAGAATACAGGAAGTGCTGTGGAGTAAAATCAAAGGAGGCTCCTGCACCAAAAGGTTGGAGGTGGGGAGAAAAGGAAACAAACACTTGGAAGAATTATCTTCAGCTGGACCCTGCCTACTTTACAAAAAGCCTCCCACATCTCTTTTTTTGTTCCTGTGCTCTAGCCCAGACCATGAAGTTAGGTTTCAGTTACCCTCTGCTTATGCTTATTAGAGACTTCCCAGTACATATATAGATTCACACAGACCTGTCTTTGACCTTCTTCCTTAGCAAGAATATATAAGCATCTTCTCCACTATGAACAAGTGGAGAACAATGAGACTTTGTTGCAGTCCTCAGCAGGGACTTCATGCTGTAAGTCTAGTTTTGAAAACTAGCAGTTTTCCTGTCACACAAAACGGAACAGAGGTCTTTTAGCACAGGCCTAAATTCCTACTCATGTCTGACTCTATTCTTATTTAAATGGGAACAAAATCCAACTCTTACAGCAATCTGTCCTATGTTTTAAATGTATGACAAGCTAAGAGATGAAGCAGATGTACCAAAACAACACATACTAGTCTCTGCTGATGACCCAGATTTATTTCTTGCCCTATATTTCTTGACACTATTCACAGTATGAATTGCTCTACAGGATACCCCTTCTGAGTACACTTAGTTCAAAAAAGTCCTCTTGCTGAGTAACATGTGCACATAATAAATACAGCTGCCAAATGTAAATTTTCTAGGAAATTTGTTGTTTTTCTTCTCTCTGTGGAAATGTTCTGGAAAATATTCTTCCTTTTTTTTTTTTTTTTTTTTTTTTTTTTTTTAATCCATGGATCTTTCAATACATTGGTCATTGTTTCTTTTTTAAATTTCACAATGTAAGTTTCAATATCAAGTATTCCACTGCAAAATCATTCTGTATTTCGATTCACTTTATATTCATTATTACTGATGAGTTTTGCACAATCAAGCAAAATAGAAAGGAGAAAGACGGTGTTTGGAAGAAAAAGAGAATGTTTCAGTGCAATAATATGCAAGCAGTTATGCTTTTTGTCAAAGCTAACATATGGAATACTTATACTACAGAAGAGATAAGTCTTAAGTGCTGCAATGATTTTGTGTCTACTATCCAGGGTTGGAACAGTTAGAAAAACAAAAAACCAGTTCCTTATAACCTTGCCTAATATGATTAGTTCAGCTATTTTTGCAGGTTCTGGTTTAGAAGTGTAAAGCACCTAGGGAGTCCTATCATTTTGATACAATATACCAGACCTTTAAGTTCAGTAATGGGAACTGAAATTAATTATAGTGTGTTTTCTTCTTACAATGTCTATCATCGCACATGTATAAGATTGAGTAGCTTCCCACAGCTTTACCTAAATTATCTGCAACTTCAGGTTTTACGCTGAGAATAGAGTAGTAGACAATACATGTCCATTTTATGAAATAGCTTATTTCAAAAGAACTACATGGAATGTAGCATTTTTGCAATAGTGAGTTTCTGATACTGAGCACTCCAGAAAGAGGCAAATTCTAAGAACAAATTTTTCCTTACTAGCATTAACTCAGTCATATTACATATTGTTTATTCTCTGTGGGAAACAATTTGTGAAAATTTATATTTATCAAAATGGAAAGGTAAAAGAATAGGCTGTGAACCTGCTGTACAAAACAAAGAAACAACTTCCTCATTCATACATCCACTGAAGAATGGGTTTTTCAGTTATAAAGAAGCTATTTTTTTCCAGCAGGCATTCCTAGACCTTACTTTTGAGTAGTTATTATACACTTGGCAATTGCTTCTTCCTGATGAATCAAAAATGGATCAAGGATTTCCCAGGTATGTCTTACTTCTTTGAGGCTGTGTATGGACAATGAGTAAAGTGGCCAAGGCATCTTGCTTCAGAATTTCCAGATCTTTGAGTGCTTAGTGCCGTAATATTCATGATAGGACTTTGTATTTCTTTCTTGGGAGTTTGCCTAGGAGATCTCTTTAGCTTTACTTTAGAAAAAGGGGAAAAGAGAGGATAAATTATTAATATACTATTTTTTATTAATTAACATCTAAAAGCTATTCATTAACTCAATATCTTTCTCAATTGCTGCAAAATCTTCCTCTGAAACAGATAAAACAGTTCTTTTTTTTCATTTTTTATTGGGTGGTTACTTATTTATTTTTTGATTTTCATTCCTGTGTGATCAATACTCACAGTTTCTGCCTGAGTTTTGGAATCTTGTAAAACCCAGGTTTCTGATGAGGTTCAAATGTTACAGGATCTTACCCACCTTCTATCAAAATTCCCTTTCTTTGAGCCTCAAGATTTTATTAACCTTGAGAGGAAAGACTGATTTAATTTCTAATGTTTCTATGTTGCCTTAGCTGAGATAGGCCCTTCTTTGTTTTTGGTGATCCATACAAAAGTTTCTGCAAACTACCAATCCTGTTGCTTACAGGAGGTGCAAAGCAGCTGGAAGCTTTTATCTTTAAGATGGTGACGTGCAAGCTTACTCCTTCTCAGATATCACCAAGAAGGACAGAGCTAGAGTTATTTAAGTGCCATACTGAATTGCTGGCCCTCCACAGACTGTCATATGTCATACTGCACTAACTGATCCAATCACTATAGTAAAATGCAGCAGAAAGTTCCAATACTGTAAAAAGTGTAAAACAAGTAAGCAGGAGGCAAAATTATTTACCTGAATTAAAACAGCATCTAGAGGTCCCTGTGTCATAAATGCTACATCTACAAATGAGGCATTTGCTAAGCCAATAAATTATTCGACCCCACAGTTGTACTTCCTATATGACTGTCCTTATCAGTAAATTCCCCATCACTAAGTTGCAGTCCGGCTCACCCTCTTACTTCTTCCAAATTCAGTATTCAGTTGTTTATGCAGAACTAAACAACAGATTCAATAGCAGAGTGTTTTATCTTCAGACTAAGGGCTGGTCATCCACCTTATCATTAAACCCCTCTTCATTAGAGCATTTACTCAGGAAATGGCAGTTCCAGTGCCATCCTTCACCTGAGGTTTCTGTCTTTCCTGAATGCCAGTGTAGCATCAGCAGGAGTCATCTCTACCCTGGTGCTGACTTGAGATATGGCTTTGATATTCTTGCTCTTTTTGCAAGCAGAGGAAGGCATCTCAATGGGTGTTCCAAGGAATATTTTGTTGTAATATGAGATAATTCTTCTAAAAGAAAGTAGTTGTTATGTTCTTGGAGGATCCAACAGGACAGAGAAGTTCCTCAGTGGGCTGGTTGCAAACAAGAGATATTTATGCTGAGTTACTCAGCCTGCAACAGTTCCTAGTACACCCAGAAGCAGAAAACTTGAGAAACTTTACATCCAACGAAGTGGTACATATGAAATGTACATACCATGGGGACGAAGTAGCAGCTGGGCAGTTCTGACTGTTCTGGAAGTCAGACACCTAAATTCTTTTTGAATTCAGCCACAAGGCCTCATTATCTATGTCTTGTTTCAATACCCCAACCAGAAATCTATCCTTCCTGATTAAATATCATTTTGGAACTGATTATCATTGTCTCACAGGGGAGTTAAAAGTATTTACTGGAATAGGATTTTAAAATGCTTAAGTGTTTCATACTTTAGTATATTCCCCATATTTAAAATTTGGTTTGCTATTGATAGCATTTTTTGGCCTGAGAGCTAGATCAATTTTTTTCTCTTTTGTAACTTTTTCATTATAGTTTTGACTCTAAAGATTTTAGCTGATAAGGTTTGGAAAGAAAATAATGTGAAAAGATTAGTGTTGAGAAAGAATATTACATAATGCAAATCATAATAGGGCTGAGGAAATTTAAATTGCAAAGGTGCTGATGTGACCATATTTTACAATTGGTACACCCAAAAAAAGTTAGTTACTTGGAATTTGAGCACTTACTCTTCTAGGAATAATTGGGAATAAAGTATTATCAATTCTGGTCTATTAGCTAGTTAAAATAGTACTAGCTAACATTTAACATCCGTATTAAATGCATAACGAACATTATATCTTGTGTTTGAAATCCTTATGAAATAAATTAAATACTGTATCAAATTTGTCCTCTTCTAATACATAGTTTGATGGATAACTGGATCAATAAAGGGATTACAATAAAGCAGTGGTCTCCAGTATTCCTTTTTACCATGTAAAAATTGCAGAAGTTGTAGATTTAGCAATTAGAAGAAAACTGAAGATTTACCTTAAAAGTTGTTACAGTTTATTGGCAATAAGATGCCAACTGTGAAGACATCTATTAGGAATAATCTTTCTTAGAGTTTGAAAAAATCTTTGAAAGATTCTTTTTTCTACATATTTTGTCTCTGAAAAAGCATACACCTTGTTTGAAAAAATCAGAGTTCCCAAGACTTAAATATGGTCTTTAGATCTAGGCATGGCACCTAGAAGTTACCACTGAAGCTATCGTGGTATTTCTGAGATATTGGTGGGCAAACTTCTACAAGCAAGTCTCTTCTGTGTTTTATTACTCTGCTTTACCTGGAAACAGGATATAGGTAACATTGCTAGTTGCTATTCCAAAATCAAGACAGATGCTTGCTTTCTGGCATAGAACCATAGACCTTTAAGACCATCAAATCCAACTGCAAACACAGCACTACCAAGTCCCTACTAAACCATGTCCCTAAGCACCACATCAACACGGTTTTTAAATACCTCCGGGCACAGTGACTCAACCACTTCCCTGGGCAGCCTGTTCCAGTGCTTGACAACCCTTTCAGAGAAGGAATTTTTCCTAACGTCCAATCAAAACCTCCCCTGGCGCAACTTGAGGCCATTTCCTCTCATCCTATCGCTAGTTACTTGGGAGAAGAGACTGACCCCCACCTCACTATAACCTCCTTCCAGGCAGTTGTAGAGGGCGATAAGGTCTCCCCTCAGCCTCCTCTTCTCCAGGCTAAACAATGCCAGTTCCCTCAGCTGCTCCTCATAAGACTTGTTTTCCAGCCCCATCACCAACTTCGTTGCCCTTCTCTGCACATGCTCCAGCACCTCAACGTCCTTCTTGTAGTAAGGGGCCCAAAACTGCACACAGCATTTGAGGTGTGACCTCACCAGTGCAGAGTACAGGGGCACGATCACCTCCCTATCCTGCTGGCCACACAGGCCAGGATGCTGTTGGCCTTGGCCACCTGTGCACACTGCCGGCTCATGTTCATCTGGCTGTTGACCACCACCCCCAAGTCCTTTTCCACTGGGCAGCTTTCCAGCCACTCGTCCCCAAGCCTGTAGTGCTGCATGGCGTTGTTGAGACCCAAGTGCAGGACCAGGAACTTGGCCTTGTTGAATCTCATACAATTGGCCTCAGCCCACCAATCCAGCCTGTCTAGATCCCTCTGCAGAACCTTCCTACCCTCGATCAGATCAACACTCCCACCCAGCTTGGTGTTGTCTGCAAACTTACTGAGGGAGCCCTCAGTTCCCTCATCCAGATCATGGGTAAAGATATTAAACAGAAAAGGCCCCAATACTGACCCCTGGGGAACATCACTTGTGACCGGCTGCCAGCTGGATTGAACTCCATTCAGCACCACTCTGTGTGCTCAGTAATCCAGACAGTTTTCTATCCAGCAAGCAGCACACCTGTCCAAGCCATGAGCAACCAGTTTCTCCAGGAGAATGCTGTGGGAAATGGTGTCAAAATCTTTACTAAAGCCCATGTAGGCAACATCCACAGCCTTCCGCTCATCCACTAAGTGGGTCATCTGGTCATAGAAGGAGATCAGATTAATCAAGCAGGACCTGCCTTTCATAAACCCACCTGTCTGTGCCTGATCACCTGGTTGTCCTGTACATGCCATGTAATGGCACTCAAGGTGATCAGCATGTTCCCCTCTAGATAACAATTTGTCCATTTAGATAACTAAAGCTCCCACTCGTGTGGCATAAGGACCCGACAATAGACTATGGGAGATTCCAGAGACAAAATTAACAGCTCTACAGATAGAATTTTAAAAGTGTTATGAATGAAGGGTGGAAGGAAACTCATTGTAAGCCTCCATGTGATGTCTGCAGTTTTAATGTTAATGAGATATTGATACATTAAGAAAAGACGTAGCGTTTGACATGCTAGAAGGAAGCCTCACTAGGCACCTGAGTTGCTATCCATCTGTAGTAACGAGAGCTGTGAGCATTTCTGACATTAAAATTTCATTTATTCAGCTCTTACTGAAAATTATTGGAAATTTTTGTTACAAAATACCAAGAAAATTGTTGGAATCGTGCCCTTCATGATATGAAAAAAATATCCAAGAAATCCTAAATTGATGAGTGTGCATCTCATTAGCAAGAAAAGCATACTTTTTTTAAAGGATTAACTTTTAAAAGAATGTTTGTCCCAGGCAATGGGACTAAACACAGTGTTGGCCTGATGGAGTTTTCCAGTTGGCTTTTCTACTGGAAGTGATAAAAATGTTAGAGCAGAGAATCAAAAGTATTTAAAAAAGGGTGTGTGTGGAAAATACCTCTCTATCCTGTAAAGAGTCTGGTTTGTCATTGTTAATTGTATTTGACGCACTTATAACTAGACCTTGCATTCTTTTTTAAAAGGATAACTAACTGAGTTATGCTGTGCAAGTATACCACAGTAACTACCTACTTGTCTTCAACTAAAATACCACAATAAAGCAGTCTCTGGCAACGTTTCCGCTTAAATACCACAGAAATGCTCCTCCCTGTTGTATTTTGGTTTCTGTAAAAGTGGAGTAGCCAAAAGTGTCCTACTTTTGGAGAAAGAATGATTTTTCCATTCATTCTGATAAGTCACTAGAGGCTATTGCAGAAGGTAGCATAAACTCTGATTTTGATTTAGAGCTGAAAGTTCCCTTTTTCTGTGTGATCTGGATACATGGCAGTTCTGTTACAGACTATATGCCATAAGGAATTGTACAATATATTTGTCACGGTGTTGTGAGTTGCAGTGAATCAATTGAAAAACCTGAGGCCAAACAGTCCTTAAATTAGTTAGAAAGCAATGCTGCTTTTTTTTTTTTTTTTTTTTTGTTAACTGCTTGTTGCAATCCCATCATTAGGACTCGGCAGTCTTTCTTTTCTCGAAATAATAAAGAAAAAACAAGGGGGGATAGCCATGTGGAGTCTTTGCAACACAACAGAACATGTCAGTATCTGTCCTTGGTAGTGTAGATGAGTCAATTAAGTGTTACCAGTTTTACAGATGCCGACCTACTGGGAAAAGGAGGCCAGAATTTGCAGCTGAACTCTACTGCATCACAAGAATGATAGTCCCATGTGCTTTGTCACCTCCAGCATTGATAAAAGATCTAAACATTGCTGACCAAAGATGAGACTTTGCTTTTGCCTTTAAATACTTTGGATCCTGCAGGGATAGAAAGTCAGGAGAAATAGATGCAATAAAAGATGACTCGAGAAGGGGAATAATAAATTCTATGTTTATATACTACCTATCATACAGAGGCTTTTGTTCTAGTCAGTATTTTTGATTATTGTATCTAAGAAAAAGGCTTAGCATTGGTAACAGAATGAAGGGGAGGATTCTGGAGACTTAGGGAAAATTTTAAAAATGGAAAAAGAAATAGATGAGTAACTTGGGAAGGGCATTGAAAAAGGGATTTGCAAGACATAGACCAATAATAATTATGTATGTGAGGTCTTTCAGAATTTAGCTGAATCAAGACTCTAAGTCTTAAAAACTTAAAAGCTGATATGAAAGCACATAGACCTGAAAATCTGCCACACTAACAGTTAAACTGAGATTGCCATTACATTGGTGTGGGAGAAGAAAACTGCTAAAGAGCTTCTCCTCATCTTCTAACCCTTCCCAGACACTGGAAATAATCCATGCGGATAGACAGCCTTCAACCTACAGAGGGAAACGTGCCAAAGAACAACCAACACCAACAGAGAAGGCTGGTGCAGAGGGGGAAAGGTGCTTCTAACAGCTACCTATTTCTGACAGGTTTTAGATATTTTTATATTAGAAAAAATGCTTTATTAATGCCTCTTTGAAGAAGAACTGGCAAAATGTATTGTAATTTCAAGCACATGTCTAGTATTTTCCCAGATAGTTGTATTTTATTCATTACAGCTAATGTGCTAGAAACAAAGATCTTCTGGAATACTTCTGCTTGTCTGGCCTTTACTGTTAAATTTATTTGTGTGGTCTCTTTGCTATTTGCCTACAGTACCTACCTAGCTATCAACAAAACATCTGGTAATCATCGGAACACTTGCATCATTCCATTTTCCATTAAAGCAACTGCTACAAATTTGTATTGGAAAATGCCCAATGTTTAACTTAAAACAGACATCTGTAGCAAGAAGAGTGCCAAAATGTGTTGTAATTGAATTAACATTTTTTAGTCACCCAATTTTGAATACACTTTTATGTCCTTTAGTTTCTAATACCTACTTTTGAAATGGCATGTCTTGATATGTTTGAGAAATGATAGTATGCAATCATAGCTAAAAATTCAGGGGTTTGTATCACACAAAATTGTAATGATTTTTTGATTAAAATACACATGGATGAAGTAGGTCATTCCAAGGTGGGGTTGGAGGGGTTGTTAAGTGCTTTTTGAGTCGGCACAGAAGAGAGGACAACTTCAGTTCCTGCTATTTGTAACTCCAAGAATGATGCTTACCAATTTCATCTGTTAAATCCTCGGTAGCGAGCCATAGTTCTTGAGCAACCTGGATAGAAGTGATCCAAGCATTTCATCAGAAGATTTGATCAGTATATGCACTTTGCTGAAATTCTTCATGGGAAGGATCATCTCAACAACAAAAGCTTAGAAACTGCCAAATATTCTTTTTGATTCTTTTAAATGTTTTCACTTTTCATTCCACACTGCATTCTTCACTCAAACTTTAAGTTATACTAAAGGAAGTTAAAGAGAAGAAAATATTTGATCTGATTCATAATTTTTTCCAGATGATGTCTTTGCAACACTATCAGGTTATCTTTTCCATTTCATTCCAGCTTCCATTCGAACTCTGGTTTACAATAACTGCAGAGCAAATTCTGCCTTCAGATGCATGCAAAGTTTTTCAGTAAACTTTCACATCTCCTTGTGAATTCAGACAGCTACAGGGAAACTTTAACACTTCTGTATTTTTTTCGTTTATTATAGAATATCATCTTTGTGTAGATCATCAAACATTCAACATGATGATGGCAGCCAGATTAATAGTCAAGCACTGGGAGAACATTTCACATATTAAGTACATGATAGAAATCACTACTCTTATGAACAAACTATTATGAAATACAAAGCTAAAAGGTAAAATCAGGACAGAAGTTACTATAAGGCTAGTGTAACAGTTTAGTTGTGTGTATCAGCTAAGAAAAAAACCTTTTTATGCCACAGGAAATTAATAATGTTTATATGTAAACATGTAGGAAAGCACAAAGTACATAAATATCCTTCTTTGAATTTATCGTCTGAAACTTTCAAGGCCCCATCCTCTTCTGGATTAATTTCTGAAACTACTTGGTCCTCCACCAGCACCATTCTACAGAAGTACAGGCAACAGTTACAGCTGCCTGGCCTCATGGGGATTTTCAGAGGAGTCTGGAAATCTCAAGTGAGCCATTTAGCACTGAAAGCTCTTGTTTTAAAGTCCTTTTAAAGATCCAGAATTCTTTTGAGTGGAAAACATGATGTATGTTTTTCATGTTAGTAACATTTTATCAAAATACCTTCAAGGTCAATTATTCTCTCAACTGGAAAAGTAAAACATTTCTGAAAAAGTTTACAAAAGCATTTCTATGTTATTCTGGCAAATTTAATAACAGTGATAGTAACAGTAATAGTAATTCAAAAGTTTTATACTGGCCCCATAAGAAACCACAGATACCAAAATTATGTCTAATTGCCATCACCACGTCTTGTACTCTGCAGGTCCCAGCCCTGAAAATGCTGAAGAGGTGTATGTCTAACCCAAGCCATGGAAGAATTCACAAACGCAAGGACTAGGGGATCCAACATGCTGATCCCTCTGCTCTCCTACTGGACGGGGTTCTGAACCAAGGAATAGTCACAGGGAGAGGGAAAGGCCACCCCTGTTTTCTGCCTGAGGATGTGGTAGCAGGAACCCTTGTCTTCCTCATGCAAACTCCATCCTTCCAGAGAGGTACTGTGGCTGCTCCAGGGGTGGCCTTACCTGATGCGAAGTAATTGCAGTTGGAGGAGGGAGAAAGTATGCCTAAGGAAGCAAGAGCCTTTGACTTCGTGTTTAGTCCATGGGTGGAATATCTTCTGCAAGTGTTTACAACTTTTATATTAAATAATTTGATGCAGATATTTAAATATTTGAAGTATGCTCATGATTCTATTTAGCTGTATGTTTCAAGAAAAGTGATCTGTGGCAGTACACCAGCAAACATTTTCTTGTTTCTTCTTTTTCAAACAACTGAGACAGATTTAGCCCCCCAAAAATGTGAAATTATTATCTGAGATATAAAATCATGATTTTTTTCCAAGAACTGCTGAAAAACAGCCTACAAAGCTGCATGCAAAGATGTAACCACAACTAACAACCAAATGCAAATTTAACTTTTTATTATTAGTATTCACGTGCTTGTAACAGCTCTTGCTAAATCAAAATCTGGTGGAGTTGTAATGATACTAGATATATGCACCTTAAAAACACAACAGCCCTATAAATGACTTAAAGCTGCCTGGAAAAATTAATTGTGTTGCAAAGATATTGTATAGAAAACACAGTGTTTGGTATTATTATTAAAAAAATTACATAATCTAATAATTTACTAGGTCGTTTACTACTTAAAACCTCTGTCATTGCAGAAGTTTAAAATGTCATAATATATTGCCAAAACCTGAAAATAAACACCCTAAAATTAGGTTATTTTAACCATCTTTTTTTTCTTTTAAGCTAGTCCTCTAACAGAAAGCACTTCTGAATCACGAGTTAGGCTTTGGATTAAATCTCTAAGCAACAAACACCACTATTAGAGAGCTTTTAAGGGCAGGTTCTAACACTTCTCAAAATCAAAACAAAAATCATCTTGACTTCAGTGGATCAAAATTCTCCATTTGAACTCTTTGCTACCACTATGCTATGGGTTGAACATCAAGGAATTCACCTAGCTTTCTATGACCTGCTGGAAAAGTCAGCATATCTTAAAGATAACAGGAAAGCTAGATTAATGACTTGACATTGTAGGTAAGAAGAGTTGGACTCCTGTAGTCAGGGAACTATTATTTATTCATTATTCAAGAAAGCCAGAAAATTTTCTATGCTGCACTTAGGCTGTTTCTCAATCATTATCATTAAAATAGTAGTTTTCGAATTAAGTACTGTACAGTCTTCAGTCATTCCTTATTGGATAAAAACACTCAGAGACATATGATCACAACCACTTTTGTATCACACTTTTCAGAAAGATGAGAATCAAATTAAGCCTAATGCAGCTTACTCATTAATTAAAAACTACTCATTAATCACTAAATAATGGAATTAACATTCAAGAGTGATGAAAAATTTTGTGAAGCCACTGCAATGCTTTGTGAACATGGTTGAACACAATTGCCATTTTCCTTTGGAAAGCAGTGAGATGGTGAGATGGGATTGTACAAGGTATCAAAGATAGGAATATGGACTTTGGAAAGTCAAAATGAATTTGATTTGTATTTTCTAGTGATTGAAACAACATATTTTATTCATGGGGAATATCTCAATATGCATTCTAAAAAACCACCTCCCATCTTGGAGAATTCTGCAATACAGCTTTAACTGTATTAAGTGACCTACATGGCATTTGCTATGAGAACGACACTCCCCTGTGTCATCTATTTCCAGTGCAAGTCAGTCTTGTGTAATACAGTTCTGTTGTCTAAGATGAAGCACTCCAAAAGACACAATTCATCTGTGGATACTAACTAATGATTGTTATTTACGAATTGGAGAGATGAGCAATGTGTTCCTTCTGAATGAAAGAGAACAAAGGAGCCATGTGCCCTCACAGACATAGTTTTAGAAGATCTCTTGTGTACACATTGATTGTGTTTGTTTTAGAATTTAAATTTGTGTTTTAGTCTTGCATTTTTTCTTGCCATTTGTTTGCAAATGCTGTGTAGATAATCTTATTTCCAGAATTTCTTAATGTCTGAGCCTTCTTTGCTGTTCAAGCTTAAATAACCTTTTTTTCTTGCATGTGTGCAATACAATGTATGTTACGCCCAAATGTGCCCTTCTGCTGGTTTTCATAACAACACTGCACTGACCGACAATATAACAAGCCACATATAATTATTCTAAACTAAAAGAAACTGTGTGTTCTACAGAAGACATTCTAACCTTTAAAGAGAGATGATAGTGATATGATAATAAATCATTCTTTGTTTGAAAATCATGACTATCTAGCATAAATCTATGCTGAATTATCTCATGTACAAACTTGTAGGTCTTCTAATTGCCTGACTGATGGTTTCTGATGTCATGACAGCTGAGGTCACAGTTGCAATGATATATGGAATATAACAGTATTAAATAATGTCAGATGATCCACAGGCTAATTGACATCATTCAGCAAACAGGTAGGAGTACAATTAAACCACCAAAGTTTTTTACAAACTCCTTGTTGGTGCGAGATATAGATTTTGTGTTAGGTTTTTGTTTGCTTGTTTTTTCAGATGCAATGCAAGATTCTGTCAGTCAGTTGACTTACAAAATCAACATATTAAGTCATACATTATCTTGTCTTGTAGTAAACTATGCTTACTTAACTGAACGGATGCTACGTGCGCATCAGTCCATGCCACTGATTGGAGATTAGGGACTACAGGGAGATCACTTACAGGACAGAACTCTGATGTTCTGGTTGTACCTGCTCTTTAAGGTGGCTTACTGGTGGCTTCTATCTGGATTTAGCTGACAATAAAAGTTTCCCAGACTTCTCACTTCACAGTTCTCTTTCTAGCCAATAGAGCAGAGTGGGAATTATTTCTCGAAGCGGTCTCTTTAGTTCCTGTATTTAGGGTTGTGCTTCAGGTTCTCATTTATCAGATTGGAGAAAGATGGAGTTTTTCTGTGAAACAGATATAATACCCTTAAGGAATGTGACAGGGAGACTGGACAATAGGACTAGAGACAAGTACCAGTAAAGTTGTGCACTACTACATTGTTTGGGCATATCCTGGTCCTGCAAAAGATTTTACATAGCATCTTGACCTTCTCTCATGTTTTGCTGGTTGATTATTACAGGAACAGATCATTGCGTTGCAAAGAACACATGTGGTGAAGCAGAGGGTCTGGCCACCGCCTGTTCCTCTCTGCCGATTGTGCTTGTATTACAGTAAGGAAAGAAGTGGTCTGAATGCGCTACCTTACTTAACTCTTCGTATTTTCTGCAGAGCAATAGGGAGGTTTCACAAAAGATTTCTCTTCTCTCTCTGCATTCCTGTGTAATGGCATTGACGTAGACCATGATTTGGCTTCAATGAGTATTAGAATAAAATTCCTTTGCTAGCAGATTATAGCAGAACACTTAAGTCAAGGCATGAAACTTTCATTTTAGAGGTCTGCTGAGGTGCTGCTCAGCTTCTTCTTCTTCTCTCCAGGAGGTGTATATACTGATCTGGACTAAAAATATCAGAGACCTACTAAGTTTTATGCAGATGTGCACCTGCCTGTACCAGCTCCAAATTTGACCAAAAGCCTGTAAATCAATCCACCATTCAGGAAAAAAAGAACTTCCTAGAAATCTGTTTCCAAGGAAAGTTTTCCATATTTTGTAAATTGGACAGTAAACTGCATGAGTGAACCAGCTGGAGACAATGTACTAGTGTCTTTCCACTGTGACAGAAATGAAAATTTTAAGGTGTATCTTATGAACATGATTTTTCCCAGACAATACATTTCTTTTATTCCCACAAGTCATGAAAATCTAGAATTGTATTGGCAGATTTACAAATCAAAACCAAATAGTTACAAGCTTCTTTGGAACAGCAAAGGAAAATTCCATGCTACATGTAGTTTTTAAGTACCTCTGCTAGGCAAACTTGGATTTCCAGCACGATGGAAGTGTAGCTCTGAAAATCTCTGGTGAAAATCTCTGATTGTGTGCTCAATATACTAGACCCTTTGGGCCATGGCTGTTGGGGAATTCCCATAAACACCACTTATGGCTGCTGAATAAAAGAGGGTTGTTTTGGTATTACACCCTATAAATAATATTGGAGTTGGTTTAGGCACTACAAATAGCAAAATGAGCCTTGGCAGATGTTTCATAGAGAGATATTAGCATGGAGGTCTGCCAGAAAATCTTGTTTCAGTGTCCTCTTCCCTATGAGGCTGGAAGTTGCCCTACAGAATAGGCTCTTATCAAATACGCAAAATGAAGCCCAAATCTGATGCCATTCTCTGGTTGGGGTAGAATTTATACATCATATCCTGCTTCCCCCAGTCAGCCCCTTCCATGTCCATGATCTTTTCTAACACAGATCTCCATCTATCTGTACTCAACTACAGTGTTGCATTTAATGAAAGATCTCACTCTATGAGTTTAATTTCCTCTGGCCTGAAGTACTATGTTGAGTTTTCAGTGAAACAGATAATGAGCTAGCTGAAAGTGGCAAGTTAAAAACTTTGCTTATTTTAATGAAAAACTGAGCAGGGAGTAGAAGTGTAGTTGGTTTACAAAAACTTTATTTGATCAACACTGTCACTTTCTAGTTCCTGGTTTTTGAAAGATTAAATTTAATCTTTTCCCCCCAAATAGCCAGATCACACTTTCAAGCTTTGGAAGATACAGATATCTTTCAAAAATCGATGGAAAATTATTTGTAATAAAGGTGGTAGGCAGCAATACTTGCTATAGTTGCACAAAATAGTGCAAATACATATGTACCGATCAGGTTTATGGAATCCTATTTTAAGCTGTGTTACTACCTTCTTAGCTTTGATGCATCATTTTACTTTTTCCACACCTTTCAAATCTATTATATTATTGTGCGTGTTAAGACAATTTAAGTCCAAGTGATTTCATCACCAGTTGATACAACTCGATCTCTCATAGCAACATTAAGATAAAACATATGTTGCTACAAAAATCCTACCAGTGAAAATAAGGACGTTTGATATTTCTTGCATACTTTGTTCCCACCTCAATTTTTAACTGAAATATAGTTCAGAAAAGGGAAAAGGTGAGAAAATCATGCATCTACTTTGACAACAAGCTTTAAATTAGCATACGTATTGGAGCTTACTATTTTTGCTGAATACTAGCACTCATTAGCCATTCTGGGGTAAAGTTTGAGAAATTTATGTATCTGTCTGAGGTCAGTAGCTCTCACTGAATAGCTGGATATTGTGAAAACCTAGACATATGCAGATTCACCTCTGTTGTCCATACTCAACAGCTGCAGTGTTGCTCAAAAATGTCAGAAATTTGACAGCTTCTAGGCTTTATACGGGATAATGAGACTACAATATCTTTCTTGTCCAGAAGTATTTATTTGTATGTATGTTGAAATCTGAGCTGAATTTAAATCTTACTATGCTAGATATAGTGACAAATTTACAGTCAGAATAGTATAGGCATACAGGCAGTGCACACTGCCCATAGTGTACAACCGAAGCAACACAGAAGCTCTTGGGGAAGTCAAGTTCCTGACCCCATTTCCTCTCACCATTTCTCTTACTACATCCAATCATTCAAATAAATGCCCAAATATTTCTGGACACAGATAGCAGCTAATTCTGTTGCCCTTGCTATTATTAATGGCATTTCACTAGAGCTGCTAGAGAAATCTCTCCCATTTGCAAAACTGTATGGTGGTTTTTGTTAATGTTTCTCCTCTTTAATTCAGAATTTTGCATGTCAGTGACTTTTGGTGGTTCCTTTGGGTGCTGCTAATATAAACTATATTTATTTCAAAGTTTCAGCATGTACAATTTGGACAGTGGAGTCACACTGTGAAATCCTTCATGTCATTGTTTTTAAATATGCAAAGTGCTTTTAAAATGAATACCACTCCCTTGCTTGCATACTAGCTTCCAATCATCTGGAAGCATACCATGTGAAGAAAGAAATGTAGCAATTGCTTTGGACACGATAGCTATTGTCATCTGCGAATACAGATAGGGCCAGGTGCAGAAAGTTCCTAGAAATGTTTCCATCTGAGAATGATAAATTGGTGAATTGTGGCATGAATTTTGCTAATGGGACTAAAAAAGCTGTAGCCTCAGTGAAGTATTGTTTGTTGGAGGAAGGAGCCCCCTCAACAATAGATAGCAGCCTGGCATAGCCCTCCCTGTGAATCATGCATGCTTGATGCTTTAACGCATCCAGACAAACTCAAGCACCTCACCCTTGCTGAATTAATTCCATTTCTTTCACAGACATCCTAACACCGAAGGTGTCTGACCTTTGTTCCACTGCATCCAAGTGTCAGATATATTTTCACACCTGCACAGGGACCTAATTTTCTAACATTACAGGTTTTTGTTTGAGAACTGTGTAGATGGGTGAATTTACCTCTATAGCAGGTGTGCAGCATTAATGCCTGAGTATATTCACAAAGACCCATGAGCTCCTCCAGGACAGAACATGCTATGCTCTGACCAGTGCTGCTTTGACCACCTGGGCTCATGTGTGTCCTGCCCCAGAAATCTGGCACCAACACGTATCACATTTCCTGTACAGGGTTCAGGAGTGCAGACATGACTGCCATCAGACATGTCCACTAAAAGGTTAGAAGTCAGGACTGTTAGTTCCCAAAACAAAGACCTTTGCCATTTGAACTAAAAGAGAATTGGAGGCTGCTATAGAATAAGAATTAAATTTTTTTGATTCACTGACCAAATGAGAAAACTTGGTAGAAAATTTAGTTAAAGCAAAAGATTTTGTTCATTGGTATATGACATTCTCTTAAGAATTCAGCTCAATATTACCACAAATTTCAGTCGTTTATTTTAGGGAGTCATCGATGCCTGAAACACTTCCAAAGGTGCTGATTCTCTTCTTATTCTGAGATCATATTTTTGCATCCTGAGACCATACTATGAATACCTGTTGCAGGCTGCCCAGTCTCTAATGTCAAGTCCCATCACTGACCAGTACCTCTGATGTGAAAGCTCACTCCAAAAGTCATGTTTAGGTAAAAGAGGAGAAGATAGGAGGAGCCGGTGTTTTCCACCCTTCACAGTGGCCTGGCTAACCAAGAAAAAAATTCACCCCAGTCTTTGTTTCCAAATTTTCTTTGATTTGCAGAGGACTACTTGAGCTACAGGAATGGTATTTTGCAGGTGTGGCTATGTCAGGGAGATAGGTGAAGACTTGGAGATCTAGACCGAGTTATAGGCTCAGGCAGCCATCTAGATCCTGTAAATACAAAAGAATTAGCAAAAGCCCAAGCATCCTTTGAAGGTTTCCAAGGCACTGAGGGAAAGTTGGAGGGAAAGCAGTAGGCCCATTTATTTGCTATGAAGAGGGCTGCTGCTGCTCAAAATAGAAACTGCTATCTGGGTAAGTGCTTAAACACCTTCATAGGAAAATGCAAAAGTTGACACATTTATCACTCACAACCTTCTCAGGTTAAACAGAACTGATGACACTGCAGCTTTATTCCTCATGTACCTTAAGTATTTTCTATGTAGACCCTGTAATTCTGAGCCTACTTCCTTGCCTCTGCTTTGCCTGCAACTTTCTTCATTACAGCTGTCCTAGCTACAAGCCTGTAGCTGAATCACACAGTCTGTCTTAATGAAAACTGACCCCTCAGTCATGAAACATGTTCAGTTTTTGTCAAGCTGTCATTGACACAAATTTGCTACAAAAGTGGTCCCAGTTAGGAGAAAAAATTGGTTTGTGTTTTATGTTTTTTGTGTACTTTGCATGGATATACTTGTCAAAAGTTTGGGAGGGACGAGTAGAAGTTATATTAATGCTTCATTACAAAAAAGTTTGTAAAGGATTAAACAATAACCAAGGGATATTACTACCAACTTTTTAAACTTCTAGAAATGGATGAGACAAGCTTTATTCCAAAATATCTAATCCTGTATTTAATACCTAATAATTTGTCAATATAAAGCTAATAAATGAAACCTTACAATAAAGTGTGTGTGGACACCATCTCAGGTTGGGGAAATCCATAGTGAGCAGAGGAAATCAAATTTGTAGTCACCAAACTATTTTTACAGAACCAGCCCTCTCAAAAAAAACTAACACTTTAAGAGCAATTCATTATTTTTAGGTACTTAGACAGCGTCTTCCTATTGTCACTATTCTCACAATTCTTGGTCTTGCAAACTTCCTTCCCATTTTCCACAAATAATATATTAGAATTCAAGGAAGCACCTTACTGATTCCTCTTTTCTTTCACATAATTGCTTAGTGATTTGACATCTGCCATGTTGGTATTATGGAAGGAGCCCTCAGGTGGGTATTCTCATACACGTTCCTGCAACATTCAAGGGCATGTAACGTAGGATGCTTGTAGGCAGTTATAGCAAACACCAGCAAATTTCTTCTCCTTTCATCTGAATAACCCTTTTTGCTCTCTGGGGTGCAGGAATTTTGTCTGAGATTCCTGAAGAACTTTTGTCTGTGCAATTTGTGACCAGCTCTATTCAAGGTTTACTGAATGCAGTGTAAATAAACAAGTTACATCAGTCAGATTGTACTTCACACATATTTATCTTCCACCAGATGCTCTGTCCTGACCTCAGCAAAATAGGGTTTGAAGTGATTGCCAGCCTAGAGGTTGGATGAAGGAAGGAACGGAAAAGGAGCTAGGCTGGTTACTGGTATTTGACCAAAGCATTTTTTTCCCCCAAGACTTGGGGTAGATGGAAAAAGACAAAATTCTTACATTTTATTTTATTCTGTGATAGTTCGTTTTACCTAACATGTGAGATTTCATTGTCAGATTTAAAAGCTCTTTTTCACCCCTCTAATTTCCTCTTAAATTTTACCTCATTTTCAAAAATTAAAACTTTCAATTTGACTCAATAGTCAAAAATTATTATTAAAAACCTGTCAATATTTTCACTTCTGGAAAACTGCTTTATTTTAACACTTTTTTAAAGCTTTCTTCTCTCGACTGCTATACCATACTTTCCTTCCTTTCACAACTGAACTATCACTGAACTCAGCCCAGATTCAGATATACCTTTATCCCTTTTGCCCAGTTCTACATTACAATACTACACCAAATTAAAATATATTTTCAATTTGTTGTTACTATGACTTCATGGCAGTGGCCACTACTGTCAAAAATCAATTCCACAGCCTTTACATACACTTATCCCAAATTTTAATAACTAGATAAAGATGATGTACAGTTTAATTAATTTTCAGCTAACAATAGAGAAATATATTAGCAATATAAATTTGGTAGCACTGCAGAAGGCTAGCCAAGTGAAAATGATCAATGCTTTCTTGAATCCTGTATTATTCAAGTTGCTAACTACCTAAGGTTTGACTCTTTGAATGATCTACATTGTTGAAGAAAAAGCAAATTTTTTTTGGCTCAAATTACACCTTAATCAGATTGTACTTTTACTAAATGCCATACAAAAAAAGGTGTATTTTAAGTCCACAATCACAATTTCTTAGAAATTGTACTGTCCTAACTTTACCTTGAAATAAATATGCAAACAATTTAGATGTCTCAAAGACATTTTTATCAACTGCAGTAAACCATGATGAGATTTTTTTTCTTATTTCACCGCTAAAGGCTTTTCAGCTTCACTACTGAGGCAGTTAGGAAAAGTGTCAACTTTAATAGCTCACTGCTATTCAGAACACAATGCTCTTTACTATAAAGTTTAGAACCACTGCATTTTGAAAAGTGGAATAATGTTAACTGACTTAGCATACAGACAACTGTAGGTTGTGTGTCTTGGACTACTCAGCAGGGTTTAAACATAATATCACCACCATCTTCTCTTCCCCTGGAAATTCTTATCACCTTGCCTCTTAAGAAAATAATTTTTGATTTGTAACTGCCAATTGACATGCGAACATGTGCATGGGTGCATGTGCTGTGAAATGGTAACTGGAAAGAGCAAGAGTAGAGTTTACTTCTTGAAAGCTCCAGCAATGTCTGCATGCATTAAAATTTGATCTCTGTCTCTTAGGCACTCATATGACTTCCATTCTTTTGCTATTTGAGCACCTGACAAATTTAATGTGTATATGCTGGTAGGTAAGCACATTAACCCCCATGTTAAAGCTCAAAAGCTAAGGCACAGAGAGGTTAAGTGATTTGTGCATACTTAAATTATCAGCTCCTTAAATTAAGATAAAAATGCACACCTAAACACAATAATAATTTATTTAATCACTAACATCACTTCTGTGATCTAGAACCCACAAGATAATTTTAGCTGTACAGTGTCTACTCCATATGGAATTGCACAGCAGACTGTCAATGTGGAAAGCTGGTTGAGAGCAGGATAAGAGGTACCGCTGTCACTTCAAAAGTGCGGCAGTTTGCCACAATGTAACTTGACATACACTGTTTTTTAGATTTCCAAGAAAGTCGGTACTTAAAATGGTAATATTAGTTCCAAGTGTAACTGAATAGCTTTCTAAAACTGCTTCTCGTGTTGTGGAGGGGGGAGACAAGGAGGCTAGGTTAGCACTTGGGACTTCTGATTGTTTAACAAAACCTTACAGACATGGTCCCAGTACCCATGTCAAAAGCCAATCATGTGGTTCCATTTCAATTTCAAATGAAACTATCGACTGTCTGTCTGTCTTTTGTTATTTACCCATCTCTCAGCTGAGCCGTTTAAACACTAGATAAAAAAAGAAAAGAAGATTGTGTACCTACCCAAACCTGCGGGTCTCTGAAATAATGCAGCACGTTTATACCATGCTTAAAGCAACCCACTTTTACTCACCTCAGGGGCAGATCTTTCCACCAGCTTGAAGTGACTGTTACTTGTGCCTTTCACAGTAGGCAAAACTTATTTTTCCGCAGTAGAGCCACCAAGGTAATCCGAAAGGTAACCAAAGTTAAATGGCTCTCACTAGATTCTGCAGTTGAAACACCCATTGAAAATACAGTTGAAGTAACAGAAGCTCCAAGAGCTCAATTGTTTGCTGAAAGTTCATTGAGAATGAATTAGAGAATTCCTCAGATATCCAAGCTGTCTCCAAAAGGGCTGGCACAAAAGCCTTGGGAGACCTGCAGTCTCAAGCAGTGGCTGGGGACCGGGTGTGTTCTTTGGGTATCTCAGATGGTACCAGGTGCCTTCCAGCTTTTTGGCCATGGAATAAAGCACAGACCTTTTTTGTAGAGAGGATCATCTAGTAGATTTTGTGGCAAATATCTTCTTTCCTCCAAATATCCCTAATTTTAAAATGGTGTAAAACCTAAATCATGTTTCTTCATTGTTGTGTCATAAATTTGGTAAGGATAAGCATAAGAATGACTTTCGTTTGTCATAATTGAAAAATTACTTCACGCAATATTTCAAATTCTCCGTACATTCTTTTATTGATATGAAGATAGGTTGTAGTTGAAAAGTTGAACTGTCATGCGGTAAAACAGTGTGTTGTATCTAGATGTATCTCTGGTATATTTTTATCCTGCAAATTGGAAAGTTATGGTACATTTCTATCTTTTTCTGCTTGTTAAATCATTGCTGTTATAATAAAGATTCCTCTGATCTGAAGAAGCCAACTAGCAGAATTGCTTCTAACATAAGTAAAGGCAGAATTTGGCTCTTCAAATGAACAGTTCATCCTTTTTGATTAGGGATAAAAAAAGCATTGAATTTAAACACTCGACTTTTTATTCTAAAATGTGGAAAGAAAATAAGCATATTTGTCCTCGGGTAACCCAGGAAAAGAATTGTTGAGGAGGAAGGTGCTATTTGTACTCTTATAGAAACTCAGGTTTCTAACTTTCAGCACATTTGGATTATTTTTTAAAGAAAATTTAAGAGTCAAGAATAAAGTTCTTCTTTCATGGGCACATCAAGATTAAGACTTTTTGAAGTTTATAAATCATGGGAAAAGCCAAAATCTGAGAGAAGTGGTCAGAGCGTTCTATTACGGGGCAGATAATATGGACTAACATGGCTTTAGACACTTTATCAAGAAGTTTATTTCCAGTGCTTGGTGACACAGAAGAATTAGCTATTTTATATCAAAAGTAGAAGTTCGGGATATAAACTGAGGAGCTGAAAACCTAGGACAAATTTCCTGAGAGAAAATGGATTTTTAAAGGCGCTTTTAAAAAAACCCAACAAACACAACATTCTGAAGCCTTATATTTAAATGGTTTGCAATACAGTAGTAACAATATCTCCTCAAAATCCACTGTAAATGGAGATCCCTAGCAAATAGAAAGCATATGACAACAAATTTCCTCTTTCCCTCAAGGTGCTTCATAAATTTATCATAGATATGTTAAAGGGTACTACAGTTTTAGTTTAGACCAAACCGACGGCAGCAGGAGAGAAACACAGTTCCTTAGAGACCCACTGAACAATGGAGGCAAACTTTCTATGTCAGTCCATAAATAGGGCAGTAAGGTAGTCAGGGATAATACAGTAGGTGAGTAAGCAATTCTAAAATAAAAGTCTAGGGACCCTACCTTTCAAGATGTTCAAATGCCACAGCTTTTAGGAGCTCAAACTGCTTAGCAGTTATTTAAGCCCTAGAACTTCATGAAAAGTGGTAAATAATCAACATTCTTTCATAAATTACTCTGCCCCTCTGTCTATTTTGCTGCTGTACAGACTTTCTTTCTGCCTAATCCAGTGGGCAGTAACAATCAGAAGGGTAGCAAAAGTTTTTGAAGACTGCTGAGCTGCAAGCTTTCATTTCTTTTTTTGGTCAGAGACTGAAAATTTTATTTTCTCCTTGACAAGGGAAAAAAATAGAAGTAACATGGAGATGATGTGAAACAACTTCAAAATTCATCAGTTGTTACTGAAGCATGTCTCAGAGTCTGATGGACTGACAGCCTTACCAGCAAGGCCTTTGGAGTCTCATCCCCCTTGAGGTAGAACATCTTTGGGCATACCTCATGGAAATGGTTAGGTCTCTCAGTCCAACACTTGTTCTTCTTCCTGTATGTGGGTGGGTATATACTGCATTTCTGCCACATGTATAAACTGGATAACTTATCAGATACATTGTGATGTTTCACTGACCACAGAATAAATGGTGAGCTGGAATATATTTGTTTATCTCTATGTTTATGGAAGTCACCGAATTCCAACCATACCAATGTGGATCATTATTTCCAGAATAACTAGTTCTGGAAATGCAGTGAAAGGGAGGAAGAAAAACAGTGCATGGCAGATAGGGAAGAAACAAAAGGGACTTAGAACTCACACAGAGCATATAATATGAGAGGGAAAAATCAAACAGAGAAAATTTCAATACTATGTGGGGCAGGTAGCTTTACATTTTTACTGGAGATTTGCTGAAAAGTACTGTACAACAAGATAAACTTGCATAAACTGGTTCAGCTCTGTATGTAGTATGTATTTTGAGCAGTGAAGACTATGCTTATTGACAGTATTTAATCTGGTTTCCTGAAAAACACATTTCAGGTTTGATCTGCCTGACATTTATGTCCATGAAAAGATTACTGTTGAGTGTATCTTAGCCCAGATTCTTGTTTTCTGTATAACCCAAATTAAATTAGAAGACTAGTATTATGAACCAGAAACCCGCAAAACTTCAGTGGTCAACTAAAAAATTATTGTATGGAAATTACACCACACAGTGTGTGTTTACTGTATACACGATGTCACAGAACCTGAAGAGTTTATACCGCAGCTTTGTTTTCATGTCTCTTTCAGAGGAGTGCAAGGTGATTAGAGATCATTAATAACACTTCAAATCATATGGCAGTCAGAGCATTCTGTGAGGAGCAAGCAAGGGAAAAAAAAAGAATTTTTTATGATATCATTCTTGTCATTCTACCACCCGAAAATTCAATCACTGGAGCATAAAGCCGGTTGATTCTAGTCTGGTCATTATGCCTCATATCCTCAGCTGGTGAAAGCTGGAAGAGCTTCACTTCATTCGCAGATCTGCCTAGATTTATAGCAGCTGAGGATCTGATTCTTGCTTACTTTTATCCAAAAGTTGGGGGGGGTTGTTTGTTTGTTTGTTTGTTTTTAACCTCAGTATATCTTTGAATTCAAAATTATGGTTAATTGATTTTGCTTGGGTGCAAATGCTTCATGCAGATTGCTTCTACCACTTACTCACTGGGAAACCTCCTGTGTTCAGTACCTACTTGAATAGAACCTACTGTTCAGTTCACTTACTTGCTGGAAAACCTGCTGTGCCTCTGATCTGTCAGCACAGATAAACTAGCTTCTTAAAATCAAGACTCCTTTGTAGCTTTTCCAATTTAACAGCCCTTCATTCCACTTCCATGCAGTTATGCATTTTTCAAAGGGGTTCCCCATTTGTAATCTTAAGGGTGTCGTTATTCTGCCTCATTTTTCTCCAAATCTGTACTATTCAAATAAACGAAATGCAAAATCCTCAGGCATTATTTTAGGCTCCTTACATGGTATTTGGCTTTTCTGAGTATTTATATTGACAGGATTAACTCCCTCCTAACTTTAAAATACCAGTACTTTTTCTTTTAAAAGTCTTTGTTCAGGACCATTTTGAATGTGGACATGCATCTTCTGCTTACAGTTTCATCTATACTACTGTACTTCTGGGTAGTGAAACAGTCCTAAGAAGGAAGTTCCTGAGGCACAGGTTTGTCCATGCATTGGGTAAGATGATGTATCAGTGCTGTCTGGCTCTGTATAGCTTGCCACACCAGTAAACTTGCTGATTTCAAAATCAGTGAAGCCATTTTCTATCCAAGTCAAACGAGGGGTGATACAGATTTAAAGTATTTGTTTCTGAAAATCTGTATTTTGTTGTTTGGAACAGGATCCTATCATTTAATGGCATTCAGCTCCTGACGTTGTTTAATCTAAAGTAACCTCCCTCCGGTTGAGAATTATGTCTTGAAAGAGGGAAAATAAAATTTTATATATATCTATATTTCAGTTAACTTTGGTTCTTGAGCATTTTGTGCCCATTAAAAATTTTATGCAATTTTCTCTGGAAAATACAACACAGAAAATTTGGATATTCATGTCTCTGTGCAATGCTGTTTGTTGAAACTGTTTGGAAAACACTGAATTGAAAAGTTTACCTTCTTACTTGACATGACATGCATAATAGCTTTAAAGTGCCTTTAAATGAATTATTTCAGTTGTCAGAAACCACAGAACAAGGAAATGAAGTGGAAATTTCTGTACTAAAGTAGTTAGCATTTACAAGCAATATTTTATTTGCATTTCAGTGTCTTTTTCCATTCAGCCAAGGTGAATGAGTTGTTCTAAAGATTTTCTTCAGTTTTCGAAAAGAAAACAGAACGAGTGAATTGACCAGGTTTAGAGTGTCAGTGCTTGATTCAGGGATACAGTCAATGCCTCCTGAGTCACATATTTGTGCTTGACAACCTGATACTTCATTGACCGTGGCTGTGATATTGTAGTGCCTCCAAATGTACTGTTTTAATCTGTAGCTGTGTAAATCAAAGAATAATTTATTTATTATGAAGACAGAAGTAGGCTAAGGTTACTAAAGTTAGGTTAAATTTATTCTTGGAAACAGTCTGATGTAATTTATTTTGACACAGAATTTTCATGTATTCTCCCATTGGTAAGAGATCAGGCTTTCAGTTCACACTGAAAACAAAATTCATCCAAATTCAGTATGACTGGGGCTTTGCCAGTATCTCCCCCATTTCTTTAACAATTGAGGAACTGCTGTTGACATTCAGTACAATGAAGCCCAAAGGGATTATTTCTCCTATATTGGACACAACAGTTATGAGATACCACAGCTACACAATGCGAAAGGAACATCAAGTAGCCTAAAAAGAGGTTTAACAGAATATAACACACCGAGAAAGGAGGCATGAAGGAGGAGTGAGAGAGAAAAAGGCAGGCAGGCAATTCATATCCATCAAATACATTTAGTCATGTATTACTGTCTTGTGGGTCCTCAAGCCATGAACATCTTCTGGAATCATCTGAGAGTCTACAGCCCTAGGATGTGGGAGATCAGTGCTCAAATCCTAACGCTTTCTGATGTAGAAGAGGGATAAGAAGTTTCTACATCCTGAGTGAAGGCTATAATTTTGGGGTTTATAAAGCGGTAACTGTCAGCCACTCTTGACCTGCTTTTCTATGAAGTCTGATGAGGGCACATATGCTCCGAGGTGAATGTGATAGGTAAGGTGAATAACAGAATAGTTCATCTACAGATCCATACATTGGTGTAATAATTTGAGTTTTAGTGTGTCCCATAGCAGAAATGAGGAGGTTGGCAGAGCAGAAACCTATTAGGATCAGGTTTTGAGATTCAAAAGAGGGCAGCATTTGAGTATCAATACATCTGAAGATTATGTTCCAGTTGAGAGGTGTAATTCATTGCGTGAATATACCCTTTCCAATATTTCAGTCCTGACCCTCTTTAAGCACTCTGCTAACGTTGGTAGTGAAACCCACGGTAATCATCTAAACTTTAGCATAAATAAACTTATTGGATTTAAATTGAGCTACTCCCTGTATCTCTTTCTCAAAGCTTCATGGATCACATAATTGAGAGCAGTAGGCAAACACTAGAATAGAACGCAAGAATCAAAAGAAACCTGCCCAAATATCCTTCACCAATAAATCAAAGTTTGGATTGTAACCCACTGACAGATCTATAGGATCTGAAATCATCTCATAGCCCTTTTTCCTTTCCTCCCTATGAATATACACAGGCAATCAATCCATGGCTGAACTACAACTTGCAAGTGAAAATGCATTTATCTAACCTCTTTGTACCACAAGTGTTCTACACCACTTGAACTTTCCTGCTGCTGAGCAGAATATTATTTTCAGAGCAGGCCTCCTATGTTGCAGCTCTGAGTAGCTGTCTAGATCCAGAGTTCAGAACTGATTACATGCTAAGAAGACAGCCTTATTCTGCACAAAAGCAGGGGTGCTGCTTCTCAACATACTGCCAGATCAGGAACTCAAGCCGATACCACATGCTCTGTGAAGCTTAATGATCATGGCTGAACAGGAGACAACAGATGTTGGCAGATAAAGCCAGACTTGGACCCGCTTGAGTGGGTCCAGAGGAGGGTCATGAAGATGCTCAGGGGGCTGGAGCACCTCCTCTGTGAGGACAGGCTGAGACAGTTGAGGTTGTTCAGCCTGGAAAAGAGAAGGCTCTGGAGAGACCTTAGAGGGTCCTTCCAGTGCTTAAAGGAGGCTACAGGAAAGGTGGGGAGGGACTCTTGATCAGGGAGGGTAGGGATAGGACGAGGAGTAAGAGTTTGAAACTGAAAGAGGGGAGATTTACATTAGCTATTAGGATGAAATTCTTCACTTTGAGGGTGGTGAAGCACTGCAAAAGGTTGCCCAGAGAAGCTGTGGCTGCCCCCTCCCTGGCAGTGTTTACGGCCAGGCTGGATGGGGCTTGGAGAAACCTGGTCTCGTGGGAGGTGTCCCTGCCCACGGAAGGGGGGCTGGAACTGGATGGTCTTTAAAGTCCCTTCCAGCCCAAACCATTCTGTGATTCATTCTATGATTCTATGACTCTCACTGTGAAAAGGTTAGGGAACTTCACAGGGACTCCTGTTCTGTTTACTTCAATAAGATGTTCAAGTACTAGAAAGTTTTTTCCTTTAAATATACAGTGTGTTTATCAATATTGTACTTAATTTTATCTTCCTATTAACATGTTATTGTAACTCATTGTGAAAGTAGATGGAAACTGTTTATAATAAATGTATTTGGTCTATTTACTTGGTCTGTTGATTTTTCTGGTTTTCCCCTTGCAAGTTTTTTACGGAAGTTACAGCCTTCTAAGACACAAAGTCAGGCTTAACAAGCCATTTACTACAACTGGGTTAAGTGTCTGTCGTTCCTTCAGCCCTCTTTTTTTTTACACATCAGTACGGTGCTCTCTGTCCCATGAATTTATTGTATTCCTCCCTTGTAGTCCATTCCACACATCCATGTTCTTTGCATGTATTCCCATTTCTCCATTTAACACCACTTCCCTGTGCACCATCACCAGGTTTTTGTGTAATTTTTTTACTCCTGTTCCTAAGTCCTGTCCTAATGGGTAATCCTCATTCTTTCCTTTTCCTTGGGGCAATTCTCAATGTCCTCTTTTACCCTGGCAGTTTTATTCCAGAAGATGATGTTAGTTTGTGTCCCCATGTGAAAATGAGTACCTAGAGGTGACTGACACTATAATATTTGCAGCTGTTAAGTTATGAGTTCTTCCTCCAGTCTGGTTTCTGCCAATAATCAACTGGTTGTACCCACTGACTCCTAAAGTATTCCTTGACATTTCAAAAATGAACAAACAAAACCCCAAAATCCCAGACACGACATTTCAGTATTTTTGCACTATATCTGAATTGCCAGACAAAAACAGTTAAGTGGAATATAAGACTGCTTAGACTCACCCTACGAAGAAAAAATACAGCTACATTTGTATATGCATAGTGTTTAAATTTACTGTGCATTTAATGGTAGCAGAAGTAGTTACTAAAGCTAGTGACTGAAATATTAGCCAATATAACAAAGAAATGTGTTAAACTGAGAGTCTTGTGGTTAAATTAACATAATGACCCTCTCATAAGAAGCCACGAAGCACAAAAAACTTCTTTTCTGTACTACCCTTCTCTAAAAAAAACCCCAGTTATTCTGCTTGCTAACCTGAGAAAAATTGTACTCATACAGCCACTAATACTGATCTACTGATTCTACTGATTTGCCCACATTTTCTTATATAAGCCAAACTGCTGTTTAGTTCATAGTCAAGACTAAATGGGTATTTGAGGATTAAATCCACTGTTCTTATTGATTACCAGCCTGGTCTTTGTCTGTTACAGAGACCATTACTGTAAACAAAACAACTTATCTATAAAAATCTTTAGCTCAGCTTAATATTATTGTTATTTGTGAAATTGCCAGCAGTTTGTTTGGCACAATACAGAGACAACACACAAGGCACATGCTGCCTGGAAAAACTCACAGTGTAAACAGGATAAGATTTCTAGCTATTCAGCACATAATTACTTCTTTTCCTTTTGGATTTTCTCCTGAGCTTGGTAAAATGTTTATTAACTGTATAGGAGTTGCCTTGCTGTTGGTTATGATTGCTTAATTTATTTACCACTTTTACACACCAAATGTCAGCTCAAGCGAGCTGCCAGGCATTTGTGGGTTACAGCTGACAGAAAGGCCCATTCTGAGGTGTTCTTTGGAAGTCCTTACATTGGCTTTAGAGTGACATTTTGGAATTTGCCTATCTATCTTGCTTTTCTAACTGTCCTGATAAAGAAGATTATGATAGAAAAACCACCAGTGGATTTCCTTTTGCAGAAAGTACTGCAGACTAGGTCACTGACCAATTTTTTTCAAGTAAAATCAAGACATTATGTGGTTTTCTTCTTCCTTTCACTTTTTCTCCTGCTTTCTTAAATTCTGTATTTTTTTCTTATCTGATGGTTAAAGCAGGTTAGCATCTCCTTTCCATTGCTCTAGCACTCAGCATTAGGTCTTCATTGGGCAGAGGACACTAAGCCTCTTCTGGGAACAAGACAGGTGACCCATTCCAAAGACTACTGATGTCTGAGTTTGCACACTCACTTTAAAGGCTGTTTTACACCAGCAATTTCTTCTATTCTCTCTTCCTTTCAGTTACCCTGTTGATTTTGTATGTTGTGTTATATATTAGTGCATGGAATGTGATACTTAATGGAGCCAAGTTCCAAAAAGGGAGGGAGAAAAAGATGGATGACATGCCAGGTCCAAGCTGAAGTTATTACTACCTCAGCATTTACAGAAACATATGAACTTAATTCAGATAAAGGATCTATAAAACATGTCCTTCTCCTGCATTTAAGAGTAGCAAGTTTTCTTCTAGTTCTCATACTTTAACACTGTACAGAGGACACGATACCAGGAATGGAATAAAATTAAAACAAAAAAATCAAGTTGTTGGGCTTGAATTCTCAAGAAACATTCTCAAGTTTTTTATTTTTATTTTTTTCTCCTTCAATTATTTTGTGTGTGTGCATGCATGTTTTTATTGTTACTACAAAAACTCCAGCATACAAAGAGTGGCTCTTTCAATAACTTCAGAGCAAACATTTTCTAAAGAGTTTTCAGAAGACAATAAAATAGAAAAAAATCGAAAGAGAGGTTTGAAATCTGTCAGATAGAAAATTCTATTTGGCATGATTCCCTTTCTACATGAACAGGCAGGTATCTGAAAGCAAGCCCACCATTAATAGCTGGCACAAATTGCTATCCCGTTATATTGTTTACAGAATACTAATAAACTATGATTGTTGATTGTTAAATACAGACACGATACAAAGTTGCTGGAGACTGGAGTCGCTCTATGATAGAAATGAAATCTTCCAAGCCTTGAAGCTGTAGTCACTTGTTAGGGATGCACTGAACAAGATGCCTAGATGGATATTCTTTTAACAAAGGTATGAGAAAAGATACCAAACACCTATAAATCACACTAGGATGGAATAACTCAGCAGTTGTAAAAGCAGGCAGTATGATTAGATGTCCTAAACTTGTATTTTATGAACCTACTGTTAGGTTGCAAGCTTGAAAATTCTGACTATGAACAATGTAAGATCTGCAATATGATCAGATTATATACTGAACTCGATGGATTACAAAAGGAGAAACGCTTACTCATGTAAAATTGCTATCTAAACATAGCTATCCCCAGTTTATTAGGCAGCCAACACATTATTATTTTAACAAACAGAGGCAAGACTGATTGGAGCCTTCAATATACAAATACATAATGAAGGGATTAGAAGATTTAACCTATGGTTCAATGTAGGACATGCACTGGATTAGGTGCAGGAGATTTTAGACTCTGTGGTAAGCAGTATTTGAAGTTGAATGTATCCAGTTTATTGTATGTTAAATTTTACTGTGTTTTAGCTGGAAGAAACTCTCCTGACTGTGCATTCCAGGCAGGGCTCATACGTTCCATGATCTGTGTCTTCCCATTTTGCCAAGCACACAAAATATCACCTCTGAGGAGAACTAGCAAAATGTAGGTCAACTGCTGGGTTATCTTGCCCTGTCACTGCGGGAAAGCTCTGAAAGAGTATGGGTTTTGGATAGGAAGGATGCAAGGGGAGGACAGAATGTAATGGCCAGCTTTCTCCCCATGGTTGTGATGGCAGCATGGAGAATGTCTCCCTACTGCCACTGCAGTATATATTCTGGAAAGGTCCCCGCAGGCAAAAGCTTGACCAAAGAATATTTCAGTAAAACTTAATCTTCATTGAGTTCAGATGCCAATGAAAGGTGTCTTTCAGCAGGCCCTGTCACAACAACTCACTTGTGTTGAAAAATTGGAAGAAGGGCAAAAGACAGGATAGAAATGAAGAAGCAGATCTTCATAAAAAGGAAACATTGAGTATAAGAGTTTGTTTTTTTTCAGATTCCTGCCTTTAACAAACTCAGAGCATCTTCTTGAAGCCAAGAAAACTCACTGTGTTATGAAGCAGGTATTCTTTATTGAGGTGCCGGGCAGCATGGGGGATAGCTCCTTCCATACGTGCGCGCCCAAGCGTTAGGATTCTTGCCTTATATTTACAGCTTTCATGTTTATTCATTACATTTCTAAGAAAAGGATGGGTTATTTCCAGGAATTAATTAGCATAAGTTCCTCCCACCTTAGTCTGCCCAAGTTACACCCCCCGTCATGGGTCCTTGGTGGTCATTGGGGATGAAGGTCCGAGTCTTCCTCATGGTTGAACTTTTGAACTTGTCCTGTGGCGCATGCCCTGTACCATCCTGGGTGTTTTCCAAACTGCAGGACCAGCTCTTGCTAGCTGCCCTCCCTATCTCTCCTGCTTAGTCTTCTGTGTTCCTTGAGCCCCACAGTCTGATCGGAGGATTCCACCTGGTGTCCTTCGCTTGGTGGATTCCGCTTCATTCTGATCTTTAAAGTGTTTGTTAGTTAGTCCGCAATGAATATATGCATAACGGTTAATATAAATTGGCCTCCCTCCCTATCTCTAAAGGCTGGTCAACAGCACTTTTCTAAAAGCCGGTTTTCTAAGAGCTAGTTAGCCGTTCTTTATTACATTCTTGAACATTGAGTGTTCTGGTCCTTCGGTACAACGTATGTAAAAGTAGCAATGGTTCAAATGGTTTGCACCCTGAAGCTTGGAGCACTGTGGCTAGAAGTGCTACACACAGATTGAGTGGCTTCTCATCTCATCTCATACTAGTCTCTCAGGAAGAATTGCCTCTGACCTCCTGACCTGTGACTGAATGGTGAAGGAAATTACTGGTGTCAACCGTAGTACTGAAAAAAAAATTCTACTTCTATTCCCTTACTTTGAACACTTATTCTTTTTGCATCACTTTTCTAATACATTTAAAAAATCAATTGTCTTAACTGTTAATTGGCTTCCTCTGTGTCAGGAAGAGCTCCTAATCTACTTCTGATGCTAGGCACATGTAGATAAGAAATGCCTCTTCTGTATCTCAGAAAGCTTAAATGGAAGAGTTGGATATAATGTTGTTCAGATACATGGAGGAACATGAAGCTACTTTTGTGATACCTATTAGGTTGGGAGTGATCTAATCTGGAAAATAAGAAATTATGTCAAATCTCACTTGGATTCTGAAGAAGAAAATAAACTTTAGAATAGTAATAAATAAAAATGGAGAAAATTATGGCACATATGTAAAATATCAACATCAGTCTTTTCAGAATGAGACGGTAACCTGAAAACTAATTATTAAGAATGATAAGATTAGTAAGAATTGCATACTGACCACCCAACTTCTCAGTTTTTCATTCTTTTCCTGAGCTAGCTCAGTCCTTTCCTTATACTGCATTTAGTTCTATTTTTATGCCATTTTGCATATTTAAGTATGTGTGTTGTGAGCACAATTATCTTCTAACATGCAGGGGTGCCTTTGTGTGTATATTTTGTGGCCGAACCAGGAGGCCAAGTTTAGAAAATGCAGCTCTAAATGTCTGAGTGCTAACATTAAGGAAAACATTGACAGGTGGCCTTTTTTAATTGGTCACCATGAGAGTAAAACAATTATTTTTCCTCTCTCAACTTCTCTCTCATTCTGCTTTGATATAAAACGAATAATGAGTCTTCACATCAGTTTTTATGGCAAAATAAACTACCTATAATTAATGCAGCCAACCAGTTCAGAAGCTAAAATAAATGGGAGAGTTGGTTTAACAACCATAATCAGCTACCACATGGCATATATGTTATGCTACATACGGCTCTGGTATATTACTATATTTTTATCATTTCATTGTCTATAATTTTCAATTTGATAAATACACATTGATGAAAATTTGATCGGTGAATATGCTCCATGGATAATTAGAGACACTAAAGCCTACCATTCAGCAGCAGCAATGCACACAAAGCTTAATGACACTCCGAGGTAACTATTTTATAGTATCTCTCACATGCAGGAATATAAGTGTTTGAAAAAGGAATTTTGCACTTCATAACCAAGGGAACAGTAGACAGCCCCATTGCTGCAGAATGCTCTAAGAAAATCTTTCTTTACATGTAAAAGAAGTTGGAAATATTTCTGAAAAGACAACAAGAATGAATCTAGGATCTGGAAAGTATGCCTTGTAGTGATAAATTAAAGCAGCACAGTCTGCTTGGATTAGCCAAGAAGAAATTCAGAAAGAGAAGTTTCTTGGTTACAGTTTTGAAGTGTCTACATGTGTAAGGATTTTTGATAGCAAACAACACTTTATTTTACCATAAAAAGGCATAACAAGACCAACATTCAGAGACATATTCAGACGAGAAACAAAGTGTCGATTTTAGACAGTGTCAGTAATTTAACTATGGGAATAACATGACTAGAAATCATATATTTTTAAAAAGATACTACTTGCCTCCTATTCAAACAGAGAAACAATGACAAAAATACTGATCTACATGTACCACGACACAGGAAGATCTAATTGCCTTTTGGACTAAAAAATGATCAGACTTTCCCGTCTCCATCTATAACATTTCCCTGCAATGCAACCTCCTCAATGTGATTGGACTGTATACTACCTGTAGTGATTTACATTCAGGCTACAGTGTCATCTTTCTAAAATGCCAGAATTATGGGGTGTGAGGGTTCATTGTCTAATTACAGCGATAAGCTGCGAGCCTTTCCTTGTAGGAGGTCCTCCAAGATCTTTTCTTCCGTGAAGTGTTATCTGAGGAAGATTGTCATTCAAAGTAAGGGTTTTTTCCTTGCTTTTTTTCAGTTTTTTAAACATTAGACGTCTTATCCAAGAGTAGTTATACTTCCCTCTTTACCCCTCCAGTGAAATGGCATTTGATTTCTTTGTCAACACGCTAAAGCTGTGTCTACACTGCAAGGCTCAGGCTTTGTAGTCTCTAATCCCCGCACTTCCAAGCAAGTTGTACTTGAGCTTTAGAGGACAACTGTGCTGCTTAAAAAGAGCTGAGCATTGAATACCTGCCTCTGACAGTGATAAGGACAACCCCACCCAAACTCATACCAAACAAGCAACATTTGACCTACTGCCACTACGCTTCCTTCTGCATTTCTCTAAAGAAAAAAAGTTTCTTTGTCAGCTTTTGCTAACAGTAAGATTTCATCAAAGCAGCAACAATAACAACAACAAAAAAAAGTCACTGAGGTCTCTTCTTTCAAACACACTCATTGCAAATAAAGATTTTCTTTTGGTTGCTTACTCTACAAAAACTATGTTGAAAAAAACATCTCTGTTAGGGAAAAAAAAAAAAAGAAAAAAAAAAGATCATTAGAAATCCAATGAATTTCAGCCAGGGGCTAACTCCTGGTGTTTCCTTTTTTAAATTTGTTGTACATAACCAAGCAAAAACATCACACAAAGCTGAAATGGACACAGAACTTACTCCTGCTGAATTTTAACATGGAAGGTCAGCCATGGGTAGAGAAAATAAAAATATATGATCTACTGTAAAATATTTTCAGAGTACTATATGTGTGACTGTAACTAGAGATTGTATTATTTTATAGGGTTGTTTTAAAAATCATGAGTAACCCTGAATGGACATATTTTTTCCTACTTGCTGGGCCATCTTAATGGATATAGGCCAGAAGAGCTGACACATGCTCTTAGTAGGAGAAGAAATGTAGATTTTTTTTTGGCAATGGGGTTGCCTTTTGCTATGGAAACCTTACCAATGAACTCAGTGGAATCAGAACATGACCAGATAAAAGACCTACAACTGAACTAACTTAATCTGGCAAATGTGGGACACTTAGAACTTCAGCAGCTGTACAGGTAGGAAGGGTGGGAAAGGGAAACACAGAAGAAAAGTGAAAGGACTGAATTCCAGCACATGTGAAATGGCTGCAGTGAGTCAACACATCAAAATATAAGAGGATAGCTGTTTTTTTTTGTTGGAGGCAGTAGAGGGTGTGTTGACCCCTTTTACAGATTTTCCCTTTCTTTGCACCCTCTTCATCTTGGCACAAATGTAATAAACTGCATTTTATAGTGCCTTCTGTACAGCGATGGCAATATGCCTGTGTCATGGCTTAACCCCAGCCAGCAATTCAGCCCCACACAGCCACTCGCTCACTTCCTGCCGGTGGGATGGGGGAAAGAATCAGAAAAGTAAAAGTGAGAAAACTCGTGGGTTAAGATAAAGACAATTTATTCGGTGAAGCAAAAGCCATGCACAGCAGCAAAGCATAATGAGGGATCCATTCCCCGCTTCCCATCAGCAGGCAGGTGTTCAGCCATCTCCAGGAGAGCAGGGCTCCATCACATGTAACAGTGATTTGGGAAGACAAACACCATCACTCCAAACATCCTCCCTTCCTTCTTCTTACCCTACCTTTATATGCTGTGCATGACATCTTATGGTACGGAATATCCCTTTGGTCAGTTGGGGTCAGCTGTCCCAGCTGTGTCCCCTCCCAGCTCCTTGTGCACCCCCAGCCTGCTCGCTGGTGGGGTGGGGTGAAAAGCAGAGACTGCTTGGCTCTGTGCAAGCACTGCTCAGCAGTAATGAAAGCATCCCTGTGTTACCAGCACTGTTTCCAGCACAAATCCAAATCATAACCCCATACTAGCTAAGAAAGTGAAGAAAATTAACTCTATCCCAGCCAAAATCAGCACAGCCTGACAGCTAATAATTAATTTGAACTCAAAACAACCCTGTGAGAAAGAGAAGCACTATTTAGAGATGATACTCAGGGGGGTTAAGTGTCTTGCTCAATGTCACAAGGACATCAGTGGCAGAGCTGGGAACTGTACCCAAGGCTCCTGACCCTTAACTCTGTGACTCAGCCACAACACCATCTTCTATTCCGTCCATTATATGTCTTGTATCATGTGCACTGCCACCTCTCCCTGAGAACAGCAGCATGATGTGATGTCTATAGATGTTTCTATGTGACTTTTAATTCAGAAATTTATTTTGAGAAAAAAAATGTAGGAGTTTGAAGAGTTAAATAGATTAAGCTGACCCAAAAAAAAAGTGCATGCCCTTTAACCACTCCTTTTGATGCATCCAAAGTGCATTGGTACACACGCCAAAATCACATAAATTTTGAAGTGTTTACATTTTTGAACCACCTCACTTACGCTCCCAAGGAATGTGCTGGCCAAAATATAGGAATGTGAAATTCTTTCTTTCTTTCTTTCTTTCTTTCTTTCTTTCTTTCTTTCTTTCTTTCTTTCTTTCTTTCTTTCTTTCTTTCTTTCTTTCTTTCTTTCTTTCTTTCTTTCTTTCTTTCTTTCTTTCTTTCTTTCTTTCTTTCTTTCTTTCTTTCTTTCTTTCTTTCTTTCTTTCTTTCTTTCTTTCTTTCTTTCTTTCTTTCTTTCTTTCTTTCTTTCTTTCTCTCTTCTTTCTTCTCTTTCTTTCTTTCTTTCTTTCTTTCTTTCTTTCTTTCTTTCTTTCTTTCTTTCTTTCTTTCTTTCTTTCTTTCTTTCTTTCTTTCTTTCTTTCTTTCTTTCTTTCTCTTTCTTTCTTTCCTTTCTTTCTTTCTTTCTTCTTCCCCCCTCCCTTTTGTGTTGGTTATTCATACACTAGATAAACATCAAAAGCAAAAAAGGAAGAGTGAGGAGGTTAAATCCAGCCTTCCAAAAGTCTGAATGTTTGTTCAGATTTTATTTCCAAGTTAGCCAAACTTCTCGTTGCTTAAAAATATCTGTACTGGAAATCCCATAAGAAAAAAAAAAGTTACTTGTAAAAACGCTCATGCAGTCTTCTTCCATTCCCACTGGAAATATTATTAATGTTGTCTTAGTCACAGTATTTTTGCACTGTCTCTTCTGGTCCCAGACTGAAGAATTAGTGCAGATATGTATGAAACCGAAGAAAAAATTAAATTATCTGTACTCGTCCAATTATCATAAAATCTCCATCTGCTTTTTTACTGAAGGTTTAGGCTGATCCCTATGTTATCTTAACTATTTCATCCATCTCTAATATTTGTCCACGTTGTCAAGATCTGTCTCTCTCCTTTGGATGCTGGTAAAACTCGAGGATTTAAGTGCTTTGCGGATTAAAGAAAATGAAGAAAACCTCTGTAGAATGGGGTTGACTGATTGACTAGACTTGATTTTGGCTTCTGCATCAAACTAGAATTTCCACATAAAGGCATTTAAATGTCTTTTATACTTTCATGATGTGGTGTACTTTTAACACTAAGTTCTCCCCACCATTTTTAACATACTTCTCTTAATCTTTTGATGTATATGATACATCTCCTACTGTTCCTCTCTGTACACATTTTTATAGGGCTTAGATTGCATAAGAAATCTTACACAAAAAGGCCAAAATACAGCAATTCAGAAGGTCTTTTAGTTCACAACAGATTGTGTCTTAGTCTCAGTAGATTGTGATTTTGCAAGCCTGTGTGACATGTCCAAAGCAGAATGGTCTGGGGAGAGTCAGTACACAAGATGGCTGTTTTGCTCCACTCCTGGCCATTACCCTTCTAAGAACCTCATATTGATAGTGAGTGATGTTGCGCAGTCAACCTCAAGAGTCCAGGGCGTGAGCCTTTTTCATTCTGGCACAACTTATGTAAGCAGAAAGCTGCAAGGAGATAATTCACACTTTTAGACTGGGCTATTTTTGGAATACATATTTGTGTCCATTTTCTGGATTAACTAAGGCAACGTCAGCAGCAGCATTACTGAAGAAAACACTATAGTAACACCTTTAAGACTGAAACTTGGGAAAGACTGAATCAGCAATAGTTGTATATAAACTGTTTCTGATTGTGTCAGTTTTCTACTCAGGCTATATATCATTGGGTTTCACTCTTTTCTGACATCCCACTCATTTTTTTCATCTTTGTTTTCAAGCCTTTACAAAGCCTCCTTGTTACCTGTGTTGACTTCTAGGTTATTTGGATAGGCTTAGAATGTCCTTAACTCTGCCCATTCTGGTCTGTTTATGTAGAGAATTACTCTTCATCATATATCTAATTTCTTGAACATATAGTTTCTTCTCACATGAATTCTACCAGCTATAAAAGATTAACTTTTCAACCTTCTCCTCCATCAACTACTTTTATCAGGAATATTCTGTTATTGAAGTTTAAATGTTCTCTTTTGTACTGTCTACACTCTTTCCTAATTTCACACATTTTTAAATTGTTGCTGCGGTATTTAAGTCCACAAATCCCCAAATTGAATTGAAACCCCAAATCAAAGAAACACCGAAGGCTTTTTTTAAGCACATGCAAACAAAAGTGGAGGTGAATTTACGTTTATCCTAAGTCAGTATCAGAACTTGGAAATTTCTTAAATCTTAATATTCAAAACTTTGAAGATTTTAAACACATTGTAGTCTCTCTGAGTCAGCAACATTTTTCTTGGTTTGGGCCTCTAAAATATGTATTTATAGTTAGAAGATAAATCAGAACAGCTAAAGCTAACCCTCCCAGTATAGTTTTCATGTTTACATTATTCTTTTTATACAGCTGAGGAATAGCATTATTTTTGTCTCTGTTTGAAATCAACCAAACTTGAGAGCTGTTACTTATTCTAGTGACTCATAATTATTATTTTATAATCTAACAAAATATTAGAACTCACTAATCTTTCATGACATATACAATAGCAACTAAACAATTATATCCATAAAATATACTTCAGAAAGTACATTTTAAGGTAGTTCAGCATATAAGGAGGAAAAAAAAAAGACAAGGAAAACAATTAATAAAGTGACTTATCACTTATTTTAATTGTAGGTGTCCAGTGATTATGTTGTTGCTTAAGGCCTGACTAAAGCTGAATGCTATGGAGCCTTTGCATCAGCCTCAATAGGTTTTGGCTGGGCTGAAACTTTAAATTCTGAATCCATTTGTTAGCGAGCAAAGTATTGACTCAGGCTAACAAATCATGTAAATTCTGACTTTTAATGGCCTACACGAGTTCATTATGTGTTCCATTTCAGTATTTTGACTCACATATGGATTTTTTTCCCCTTTTTTGGATCTTTTGTGTGGCAGGATAGGTGCATTGGCTTCAGAGATTTCACCAAGGTCCAAAATATGCAGCTGTTCACTGGCATCTAGTCAAACTCTGACTGACACTGTACTTGGCTATGATTTCAAATGTGGTCTGGTGCCTAGGATATTTTTAACCATGTAAGGGAATGTCACAATCATAGCATAGAATTAACGCTTTCTGCTCTAACCATCTACCAAGAAACAGATGAAACAGGTAGTTCCCTTGCCCTGGTTACAAACCTGCCTGAAAGCTCTGCCACTCAAAAGCTGCTGCTAAACCCACTGCTTCTGATACCTGTGATGCCCCTTAACAGACCTTCACTCGCAGGCTGTGCTCACCTTCCCAGCTTCAGCTTCACAAGCAAAATGGGGGGACTTTGATCTCAGTTGGCCAAATCAATGATGGTGCAGACCCTCAAATACTGAAAGCTGTCTTTAGGCACAGGAACTTTAAAGGAAAATGGGACCAGTATTTCAGTTTATGTCAAATAGAATGGCATAGGTGTCATGAAAACTGAAAGGTGTTCAGTTTATTCTGTTTGTATTAAACACGGTGGTCTTAAAAGTGGGTCAACAAGATGAGAATACATGATGATGAAAATCACATGCGTACTTAAGAGCCTGGTGAAATGATTCAAAGACAGCTCATCTTTGATTAGACATTTTTGTCATCATGCCAACATAGTCATGACGTCAACATAGGCAATGGACCAAGGCCCAATGCCTAACAAATCCAGAGCAAGCAGTCTGTTTGTGGGCAGAGTTTCATTCAGGTGAGGAGCTGGCAGAATCATATCTCAACAGCCTTTGGTGATGCAAAATTGCAGCTACTCCAGCTGCCCTTCCTTCTGCTTCTTTGTGAGGAAGAGAGCTTTGCGAGGTGGACATCTGTGTTCACAGACTCAATGGTCAGCCATATGCCTATATTGGTTTTGCTCAGTTTTGTCCACATTGTAATGAATCAAGATCCAACTTGATGAATCAAGTTCTGCTGAACATGAGGAGGAACTTCTTCACTATGGGGGTGGCAGAGCACTGGAACAGGCGGCCCAGGGAGGTTGTGGAGTCTCCTTCTCTGGAGATATTCAAAACCCATCTGGACGTGTTCGTGTGTGACCTGCTTTAGGCTACCTGCTTTAGCAGGGGAGTTGGACCAGATGATCTCCAGAGGTCCCTTCCAACTCCTACCATTCTGTGATTCTATGTTATCGCTATTCCGAGAGGTGCTTTTTCCTTTCTACAGTGCGGCATTCATAATCTTCCCAATTTTCACTTGAATCAGCTGTTGAGTGTAAAAAAAGGCAAAACCCCAACTAAATGTCAACAACTAATGTGTCTGCATAAAGTGATTTACTCACAATCTGTTAAAGCAGAGATGTTAAGCGATCTATGCTTATCCTTTAAAAGGAAAAAAAAATAAACTAAAAATAAACAAAATAGAACAAAAAATCCCACCTACACACAATCACTTTTCTTTAAAAACACAGCCTGACTCTTTGGTGTCAACTTAGCAGAATGAACTGAAGTTTGTAATACCTTTAACATCCGTGTTCTGATGAAAATTGAGTAAGTTAATTGTAAAGGCCTAATAGGTCTTTTTTAAAAATCTTGTCCATGTTACACAGGGACTTAAGAAGATAGGCATGCAAGGAAATCTAATGGTGAAATAAGCATAAGCATGGCGAAACTTTGAAGCACAGTAGCCCTATTCTTGCTGGCTCTTGTAATAGAATGAAAATGTTGGTTGTATTTAAATCTAAATAAGTGACACTTAACTAAAAGAAAATAATTTACTGTAGAAATATAAAGGAAGGCAGCAGTGAAGCAAAGTGGATGGCTAGGAAGCTATGAAGGAGGTTAGGACTACATAACAAGATAGAGGCTTAGCTGTAGTCTACCCAAGGTGCCAACTTGAGGAAGTCAGTGGTAGGATCAGGAGACGCATTGGTGGATAAAACAAAAGGAAGCCTCTTCTGATTTAGTTTCTAGCACACAAAGATCCGCCATAAAGTTGTAGAACTGGTGATGAAATGAGGAGCTGCAGATGTGGATAAGAGGAATTAACTTTGTGCTTTTTCCAAATTGTCTCCATGATAAAAGTCCAATTATCTTGTGGTAGGTAAGGAAGAGTGATGAAAAACAAATGTTCATGAGAAGCCCGTAGAGCCAGTTTCATGGAGGCTGTTTAATTTTTTTTTCCCCTAAGCCCCATTATTCTTCTTATTATGAACCTCCTCAGACTGTTAAGGTTGGGGGAAGACCAAGTGATTATTTAGAAAGAGAAAGATCTTTTATACTGCATTTAACCAGTCAAGAATATCAGCGTCTTATTTCATTGCCTGCACATTTATGTGTACTTACATTTTTTCGGGACTGTTCAGACTGCATAATTTTTTTTCCTGAACACCAAATGAGAGGGTACAAGGAGGAACAGAAGAAAAAGTTCTGATGTTCATGGAGTTTTACAAAGCACAAAGTTCAGGGGTTTTGGTGCAATGTGACCTATCCATAGCTCTTTACCCCACCTCTTTAGTTTAAGTAATAACTATTCAGTTATGAAACATCTCATTATGCCTTTGCAGAAATTACCTAAGATATGAGGCAGCAGCAGTCTTCATCGTGTCCCAGGGAATTAATTGGGTGTGAGTATCTCCTAAGTGCTGTTGCACTATAAACACTGTATGTTACTAGCAGAGGATTAATCTACTTTGTTCTACCACACACCCCTTTGAAAGGGTGACTCAGATTTTTCACACTTTGTATTGCTTTGTTTAGTATTAATCCTTCCTTTTCTTATCTATCAGCTTCCTTATTGTTCTTATCATTTAAGACACATTATGACAAAGCTTAGGTAGCCCAATCAAGATCGGGCCCTTATTATGGCGACCACAAGTCAAATACAGTTTTAGAATAGATTCCTCCTTGAAGAGCTAATGTAACGTGGAGGCCTACAGCAAAGGAGGGGAGAGACTCTTTACCAGAGAGGGTAGTGATAGGAAAAAAGACAACTTTTTTCAGTTTTCAAACTGAAAAAGGTAGATTTAGGTTGAGTGTTGGGAAGGTGTTCTTCACTGTGAGAGTGGTGAGGCACTGGCACAGGTTGTCCAGAGAATCTGTGGCTGCCCCTACCTGTCAGTGTTCAAGGCCAGGCTGGATGGGGCTGGGAGCAACCTGGTCTAGTGGAAGGTGTCCCTGCCCATGGCAGGGGGGTTGGAACTAAAGCCTTTAAAGTCCCTTCCAGCCCAAACCGTTGTGTGATTTTATGAGTCTATGATAAATACCCTACAATGGACAATAGCCAAGAAGAAAATATACATGTGATAGACAACTAATGCACAAATGGCCATGTTTCCCTCCTTGATTTTCTGTATCACAAATGCTCAAAGGTAAGTTTTAACACAATGCCCCTAAAACTGTTGTCATTTTTCAGGAGGACTCTTCCTAGAACACAGAGCAGAAATGTATATGATCTGAACTGTTGTTTCTGTAACAAAATTCCAACCCAAAGAGAATGCAATTAATATATTAACAATCTGAAAAGCATGTTGAAAGTGATTTGTTTTCTTTGGTTCATTTTTTGGTTTGTTTCTTCTTTTTATAATAGCAGTTTAACCAGGCTCTTCAGAATTCGAAGGCCAACTGGTGAAGTCTGAGCAAAGAGATGCTCTGACACCATTTCAGAAACATCATGATCTACTTCTGCAAAACCAGAGTGTTGGGCAGGTGGGTGCAAATCATCAGTAGCACTGTACAGGAATTCCAAAACTTGTTCTTTCTTAGAGGAATATGCTGACTGTAGTAGTTTATTTGGGGCAACAAAGGAGCAGTAAAGACCCACTCAGGAAACCACTCTGAATTATGTGAAAACCCAGTAAAAGCCCAGCTAGACTGAGAAGTTCTTACAAAGGGGCTCACATACCATGTAAATGAGGAAATGTGGATGTGCATATTGAACAAAATATGTCTGACTAGGGAGTGAAATAGGGGTGGAAAGGAAGATGATGAGTCCTTCTTATATATTTACTCCGTCTTCTTGCTGAATTACTGACTTCAAAGGGTACACAGGAGCTACAAAAGCCTACAGACCTTTCATGTGTTCTTGCTATGACCTGATCTGAAAATTTTGTATAGTCAAGCTGACTTTTTCACTCTAAATACTACATGACTGTTCTCCTGAAACGATGTGTTAGAAATGTATTGTACCTGTAACTAACTCTTCTTAACAGCTGCTGTGTATCTGAGTCTCAGGACCACATGGCCAGGACCAGCACATAAGAAATTAACAGATCGTTGAGATATATGTAGCCAGACTGGAAGAGTACTTAAAAAAAAAAGAATTTCATTGGAAGGCAACGCAGACAATGTAGTATGGGAAAATACTGTGAGCTATTATCAGACTGAAAGGAAAGAAATTGGAGCTTACGGTTTCTCTTTTCAAGAACAGAACAAACTAATGATTAAAAAAATATGGTGATTTATCTTTTTTAATTCATTTTTTGGCTCTTCAAGGTAGGAGACAGAAACTGTAATGGAGTGTTGCTGACAAAATGTGTGTTGATGCAGAACACTGAAATATTGTAGTCAAGTTATACAGAGAATCACACTCCCTGATTAAGTTGTAGATATATGTGCAACATTCACTGAAACAATTAACTGGTACAAATGTAAGAAAAGATGCATCAGCTCTCAACATGTGTTCAGTTGAGAGCCAGAAAAAACATGTTCATGCCAGTGTGAACCACAGTTCAAAGAGCTGGAAAATTCAAAAGACTTTGCCTGAAAGTTTCCACTATTGTTTTTGCTAAAAATATTTTTGTTTGAACTAGAAGTATACCTTATTAGAAGGTACACCATTTCTTTTTTTTCTTTCTTTCTTTTGATATAAGAAAACAGATTTAAATGTCATATTCTTCTGCATAACATTAACATTCAGTAAAGTAGCCAGTTAGATAAAAGACCATATTTGACGTCAATCTTTTCTCTTGAGTTTACTAGTCTATATTTAAACTATTTAATATGTATTCACCCTCATTATTTTGAATGACAGCTCAGCTATGGAAGATAAATAGAAGAGCCACATGATTTCTAAATTAACAAAAGCTTTTGCTGTTTTCAGAGAGGCTAAAGAAGAGCCAAAACTGATTCCACCTACCACCATAATCAAAGAAGTCATGCTGAATTTTTGTGTTAAACTGCATGGCTCTTGCTAAAGGCCGTTAGTATCATAGTGATAAAAAAAGATTAAATATTTTTTAATGTTTCCTTCAGAATATTCTCCAGTTATACAAGTACAACTGAAAGCGGTGAATATTCAGCTCTCCTTTTTGGCACACAATTATCTACTGAGGTTATTTTTTAAAAAAAAATCCACATTTTGTAGGAAATAATCCAGAAAGCAATGTACTCTATGCATTTTCAAATACTGTCTTCCATGGACACCAGAAATTGAACTGTTTCATTAATACAGCTTGACATTCAGTGCACTCCACATGGTATGAATGGATTTAAAGGAGGTAATTCTCAACAAAGTTGGAGATGCTCACTTCCATGTGTAGAATATCTTTTTTTTCCCCCCTATTGTCTGTTATTGTCATCCTCATGTTTTTGATGCCAGTTTTGGAAATTGTTCATCCCTCATTAGTAGTCTGTGTTGAGAGAGCTTTAATTCAGGAACAGGCAGTTCCCGAGGGTGATAATGCTTATAAGACAGGGGAGAAAGCTCTGAAAAAGGTATTGAAAAGATGACAATTCTCATTTATTTTGATTTTAGCTCCTTGCAAGGGTACAAACCAAATGTAACTGCAAGGAATTTAGGGAAAACCTAGGAAGCTAGGGAAACTTAGATGAAAAGTACCTTAATAGCAAGTAAAATAAAAGATATATTTCTCTGATTCCACAAGTCCATTCTTTGTGTGACTGCATATGTGTGTCCATCCTTGTTTGCACATGTATTTCTCTGTGTGTGGGTACAAAAGAAGTCTAGCACTCTATCAAGAGTATGCTTTGGAATGAGTAACTCTTGTGTAACTTTCTTTAAATGATATATTTTTAAACAACTTGTTTACCTCACTTTATTATGAAATTGTCTGCAAGTCAAACTGATTGTTGAGAAATTACTTTAAATACTGATCCAGGGTAACTGATTCAAACACCTAGAAAATGTTGAAAGACTATTTTCTTTTAATTATTCTTTTAGCATAAAGTTAGGAATAAACATCTTTCTATGAAAAATAAAAAGTTTAAAATAAAACCAAATGCAATTAATTTCTGTAAACATCATAAAACAGGATCCAAAACTTTAAACCGTAAATCGCTAAATAAGAAGGATAAGCTGGATAAACACAGAAATATTTGAATTTCATTCTTTCCAAATTTCCTTTCACTCCAAGCTCCAAATGGAACTTGAATCTTAAAAAACAGAAACTGTTTTACAGCATTTTATTGTTGGAAGGTGATCAAGAGGATGTAGCCTAGCCTTAACAGGCTATGACTGGCACCTGAGGTTAGACCTTCAAAGAACAAACTATTGGCAATGACAGCAAGAACACAAAAGTGAAATGTCTAGCGTACAGGCTTTGGATTATAATTATTTCATAAGTATTTTATGTCTAAAAGGAAGCAGAAGAAAAATAAAAAATGTACTTAGGGGACACTATCACATGTATGGCATTTCCACTCAGAATCTGTATTTGCTTTCTGTCTTTTATTTTGTTTTGTTTTGGTTTGGTTTGGTTTTTATCTTAAAAGATTAGAGATGTTTCCAAACTTGCAAGTTTAAGGAAAAAATTTTGCTGTTGACATCTGTTTGCTTTCCTTAATTGCTTATGACCTCAGAAAATATTAATTGCATGTTTCCTTGATTATGTGTGTTTACTGAAGTGTTTATTTGCTTCTTCTCTAAACATAATATTGAAGCCCTATTTCAGACACAAATAAATTCAAAGGAAGATGCTCTTGTTTTATACAACTAGAATACGTGTTCCACAATGTACTAACTGTAGTTTGGCCAAGATCTACTGAAGACGTTAGGGAACTTTTTTCTATTAATTATTTGTGTGTTTTTTATGGTTCCGATGTGATTTCTGCTGACATTTCAGGCATGTGGTCAAGGTATACCAGTATTATGTGCTGTGCCACATTCATTTTAGTAATTTTGCCACTTTTCAACTTGTCTTTGTCATTTCTACAGGCTTGCAGTGCAAGGACAACATGTGGAATTTGGTCTCTGAGGATGCTCCTGAAACAGTATGATCCTGAAACTGTTGGGTTCCTCTTCTGGGTGAAAAGCAGTGACAATTCAGAATATAGCGGCTGTTTTAGTCTGAAAGGAGGGAGCACTTATTCTGCTCTAGTCCATTAAGAGATCGAGATGGAGACAGTCTCGCATCAAAAAGGTGAATTACAGGAGGCTTACATGTCACCCTTTTTCCAACATCTCAGCTGGACAGCCTCGAGGATGGCATGTGGATGGTTGACGCTTTTTGACTGCAAGGGCTGAAGGTGCACAAGAAGGAGCACCTTAGCATGTTTTTTCCAGGAGAAAGTGTACTCTCGAAGTCAAGCTTCGAGAAACCTTGCAGCATACAGAGATAATGGGAAGACATAGTCTTGTGAGACTTGAAATGTGTGCATGTGCATGTCTTTCCACACGAACATACCTCACATAGTGACCAAAGTTCTCCTTGGATCCATGGGGCTGCTACTCGTTGGAGTAGTAGCTTTGAGGAGCTGCTTTAACTGCAGCTGATGCTGGTGTACTGTCAAATGAGTGGAGGGAGGGAAAGGAAAAGGACTGTGTTAGAAGAAAGAAGAAGAGTCAGCTGTTGCAGATAAGAATCTCATGTTTCACACAGGACTTATTTGTGAACATCATCTAATCTAGAGTCTACTCTATTTCACATACACCCACAACTTCCAAATGGCCAGGAGCTTTGCAGAGACCTTCTGCTTACTTAAGCCATAACTCATCAGACCACTTGTAATACAGAGCAGTGTAACATCCTCTGAGCTGGCTAAGGCACTCGGGTGACTGAGTCTACACTGCAGACAGAGGTTCAGTCTCTCCTCTTCCAGCACTTCACAGCAGGAACTGAAAGCTCCAGCCCCAATGCAGTAATAGCTGAAAGGCAGGAACATCTGAAACCACTCCAGTTGTTTTCGAAATCATTTTGTGCCTATGTCCTGAGAGAGCTGAACATGTAATAGCAGTAGGATGCTACAACTGAGTGTAGGTGGTGGAAGTCCAGAACTGTAACAATAAGTGGCTGATTTCCTTGGCTATCTCAGGTAGTTTTATTGACTTGTAAAAAGGGGATACCTGCAAAGATCCACCATCTTCTAGGAACTGTTTCTAGCATTTAAAGGTCATGACAGTAAAAATTCACATTAAATTCATCACATCGAAGGAGACTTCTTTGTGTGCTTGCTACCATGTCCAATTTACCTTTGGGGCAGGGAGGAGAAACTCTGCAAATAACATGAGGAATCTGGTCAGCAAGCTAATCTTTGAAAAACTTCAGAACATAATGAACGAAAATTGGACTGCTCTAGAAGGACCATTTTATTTTAAATCTTACCTGTAATATTTTCAGTGGTGCTTCTCAGTTCCTAGAGAAAGTGTTACAAGGAATTATGAAAAATCATCACTTAAATCACCTCCTCCGTCATGCGTTACAGCTTGCTTTGTCAGCTCTGAGGAGTCCTAGGCAATCTAGTCTTACTTAATACGGCAACCATTCTTTACACCTGATAATACATATCACCTTTCTCTCTATCCTTTATCTTATAGTTCTACTATATAGGAAAGTTCTCCTTTTTAGGGTAGAGTGAGCAACACAGCAGGAAACTTCTAACAAAAATTTAAAATGCTGTCAAAATTTTAAATATAAAATGGTGGCTCACCTTTTCAACTCACCCCAACTGAAAACCAGTCTTATTCGTCTATAGGATTAAGATCTGTAAACCACTTAAGCAAACATCTGGGAAGAGAGGAATCTTGTTGCATGTCTCCAGATTCAACTTATTCAACATGAAAATGACTTTCAAAGAGCAGACGTGGAGATGCTTTGCAACTAGCCTCCTGTCACTCAGTCTGTGGGCTTCTTAACTGTAGATTCCCCGTCAGGTGCAGGTATTACCTAAATACAAAGGCAATGTCACATTTTCTCATGTTGCAAACTTTTTAGACTTTTATGAGTTAAAAATCTAAGAGTTCTACCTAGATACCTAAAAGTCAACTGCAGAGTTTTAATTACCCAAATGATTCCATCATAGTGTTAATTGTAGAACATACAGAAGAAGTAAAATTGTCGAGGTAACAAGATGAAGATATCAAGGAACATCTTGCTTTACAGAAGAATCTGAGGATCCTGAAAGGCTGTACAATTTCTACATCTTAGTAACAAGTAGCAGGCAAATATTACCAGATAAGGTGGCTGATTGGTGACATTTCTGCTTGTTGCTGCCTCCAAACTGATCATATTGCTTCCGTCATGCCCAAATAAGCTCTAGGCAGCTGGTTTGATCCGAAACTTGGTATCCCATAAATCAATCTACTGTAGCAATAAGGCCAAGTGAAGACTGTAGCACCCATTGTAAGGAACTGTTTTATTTCCTTCTAATGAACTCTACAATGTTACCAGCTCCTGTAAGAATACGAGTTTCTGGTTAGAATTTTTTTAACTCTCGTGCAGACACATATATCATCTGTAAGATACATTAATTTCCTGGCCTAAGGAACAAGTAGTTCCTTGAGGACTGGCACTAAGGAAACTTGGTTTCCTATTAAACAAAAGCCTGAGTAATGCTTCCCCTATTTTCAAGGTTTCTCTCAAGTGTGTATTCTCTAGTGCCTAGTAAAGTGGATGGGCTTACATTTCCAGCAGTTATAAGATTCTCCCCCTTGTGCCTTACTGAAGTCTTTCGCACACAGACCAGTAACTTTAGCAGTTTCATTCTCTTCAAGGTTTCCACTGTTAGCATTCTAATTTTTTTTAAATTACCTGATTTGTTTTAAATTCCTTTGAAAAGTTTTGGAAGGCAAACCAAGCAATCATACATGTCTTGTTTCCACAAAACAACAGGATAAAAATAGCTTTCCTTTAAATTTTAATTAGGGTCTTATGAGAACAAGGCCTGGCTGATAGCTACAAGAAACAATTTTCAAACAAGCACAAGCACTCCACTGGAGATTTTAGAATGAGTCAACAGCGTATGGAAAGGTGTGATTGGGGGACTTAAGTTTCAAAAAACTTTTGAAAAGATCCTACACTAAAGGCAGTTAAAAGGTACCAAATCACCATAGAATGATATCTCCTTGTGGATTAACACAGCAGAAAACATGAAATATAGGGTAGAGTTAGAAAGGCCTGGTTTTACAACGAAAAAAAATTAACTATGATATCCCTCAGGAATCACTGCTGAGACTTGGATACTTGAATTATACACGCACAATCTGAAACAATGAGGTGACAAAATTTTCAAGGCATGCAAATTATTCAGACTTGTCAAACAAACTGATCAAGAACTATCTCACAATAATGAATGACCAGGCAAGGGAATGGCAGGTACAACCTGTTAGTGATAAATGTAAAATAGGATCATATTCCTAATTATATATTCCCAACAACGGGCTCTATATTACTTACTACCACCCAGGAAAGAGACTTTGATATAACAACGATCCACTCACTTATTAAACATTATGTGCAATGTTGCTCACTTTATCCCAAAGAGAGGAACTGTTTGTCACGGAAGAAAGATAAAGGATGCACAGAAAAGATGATGACTACTCACATTCAAAAGAAATACAGAGAAACTCATGTGATTAATATCTCTTTGTTGCTTGTCATGTCACTTGGACTCCTTAGAAAATTACTTGCGCAATTTCAAACAAACACACACTTATCTTCATTTTCAAAGGCAGATAAATACTTCTCTCTTGGTAGCTTCTGGACTCCCATCTTGTCTTACCACGCCAAAAGTCACAGTGGGCCGAGGGAATATTCTGTCCCTTACCATAGTCTAAGTATTATGCTTGATGACTCTCAAATCTAGAATAGGAGATTTTCTCAGCATAAGATCTTTTGCACCTTGCTTTAATAGATTTTTAAGATACTTGACTGTTGAATGGATTACAAATGAGTTACATGTTTGGTATTTAAGTGATTTCTATTTGGAAAGGCAGGTTTAGCTGCATTGGAAAGCTGTAAGTAATGTATTTAGTGTCTTCTTTTCCTTATGAAAACAAGACAAGGCATAATACAAGAGCAATGAATAATTATATCAATAAGCTATTTAAACCCCTAAATTTCCCTACATTTTTTTCCTCAGAACTGTACAGTTCTCTCAGAAACGTAAGATAGATTTTGTGCTTATGGTCCATAGGGTCCAATATGAATTTGAAGTTTCACACCCTGTCTTTCCCCACTATTGCTATTGAGAATTTTACACAAAAGTAGAGAGATAATACATTCTTCAGGCAACAATCAGATGTTACTGTTTACTTTGGTCTTTACGGGTAGGCTTCTCACATAATTTTACACATCTGAGCATGATATATTCAACAGCCAAAAGTTAGACACGAAGTTAGACACACTGGAAAAATCATTACATGACCTATTTTAGTTGCCTGCTTTTGGATGACATATATTGCTTCCTGGAAGTGCATCTTTCTCTCCAGTGACTATGAAGGGATGACTAATTCATAATTTACCATACCCAGTGCAGTTTTCTACATTTGGTCAGAAGAATACCATCATTATTGTCACAATCCCAACCACTGAGTGAGAAAAAACAATTCCCTTTTAAGTTCCTAGTTGTTCTGAACTTTGTTTCTTCTTTCTTCCTTCCTTTCTTTTTCTTCTCTGTTTTGCTTCTTTTTCGTCTCATTTCTGACATGTCATGTTATCAGAGAATATTGCAGTGCTATTAAACAGTAATTACAGCTGTTTTCAATCCCCTTTCTCGTTCTCCTAATAATGTACACAGTGGTCTAGAGCCAATCTATTTTCTTTATCGATAGAATATTCTCAAAGAAGACACTAAACCAAGTTTCATTTCTGGAATAAAGCAGTTCTATCTAAACTCAATCAGAGGGTCAAATCTGTTAGGTCTTTAAATGCTTAAGTAGTTAAATGAGTATAATTCAGTGGGCTTTTTTCTTTGCAGACCTTAATGAATCCTTTCCTTTCTGAATCAGTATCATCCTCTCCTCCCTCCACTCCAAGGGGGAAATGACAGAGCCTGCCTGGGCTTTCAATCATGATTAAAGTACTCCCTAATATAGTGGGGACAAAGTTGCTACATTATCCTAACTCTAGTAACTTGTTTAAAATGTGCACAATATGATTTAAGCTTTATAAACATTTTCATTGCATTGACTGGTTGGCCAAAAACTGGCCTGTTGGATCTTGAAAAATGTGTCTTGGTAAAATTAAGCATGTTTAATCTGACCATCCTTAACTGAGATTTATCAGATACCAAGGGCAAGCAATACTGTTTTGGAACAGAGAATGCAGTAGTTGATGGACCTCACTTGGAAACATAAAAATATTATTTTTTTTCTATATTCCTAAATGAAATTATTTGCTAAATTAAGGCTAATTCACTATTCACCATTTCACTTGCTATTTGTCTATATCCTTCACCCTATAATTTAAAGGGAGCATTACAACATCTACTTTTCAATGTAATTTTTGGAGCAAGACTCTTGTTTCTCAACATTTCCTGTCGTTAGTACGGAAACTAGCTCTTGGCTCTAAGTATAGCACAAACACAAGAGCCTTCCTGTTTTCTCTGCTGTGCCCATTGACCAGTGACAATATCCTCATTCCCAAGACGTGCGTAGAGTATCTTAAGAGGAAGTAGCAAACTTCTCATTGAATCATGTACTCACAGTACCTCAAAATTTCTGTATCCTGACATCTCCATCCTTAGTAGTAAAGTTCTTCCATTATTCTTACAGTTTATTTATATGGGATATTAAAGAAGTTTTTCTGAAAAAGAATATGAGAAGAATGAATATGGACACATACTATAGTTTCTGAGGTACTGGGAGAGCTGTATGCAAAATTTGAAAGGATGCACATACCTCTAAGAACGACTAGATGGTGAGGTTGAGACAGATAAGTATGTCAAAATTCCTACCTGCACCTGCAGATTTTTGCTTTGCAAACCGAGATTTAGGATTCTATAGGAAGAACATCCCTAACAGATTATCAAGGTTTATTTATCTCACGTAATAACAACTGTAGTATTATCATGCTTTCAGTTACAGCTTTCTAAAAAAAAAAAGCCCAGCCCACGTTCCCATTTGAATTTTGCATGACATTTTGGTTAGAGTTTAAAACCTTGCTTAGTTGAAGAGGGTATCATAATTCAAAATAATTTGGGCAGAATTGAGGTGTGAGGTAACCCAAACCTGGCTTCTAAAACCTGTAGCATTCACCTACAACATCCAAACGCTTTACATTTTGCAAGCAAGTTTTCAGGCAAGGCCTGGGAATTTATGCATCAGCAATAGGAAGTGAAGTCTAAATATTCAGCCATGAGCTGCCTAAATTATCCAACCAACTACATCATCTAGCAGTAGGGGGCTTTTTTATTTTCCCACAGGGCTACATAGTGGGTTGGATGGAGTCTGGTTGGATCTTCTCCAGCTTGGAGGAAGTAGGGTGGTGTGGGGGGATTTTTCCAGAGAAAAGAGTAATTATTTGGATTATATACTGCATTAAAAGAAGAGGTTGTTGGGAAATTTGGGCTTTTCCACCCTGACAAGGAGACAGCCTGTTCTCAGGGTTCCCATTTAGTCTGACTGCTGTGTGGCCAGTCGTTAACCTGGCAGACTGCCAAAGGTTTGGCTCATTATGCAGATACCAGGAAGGAAATGGGGATTTTTCAGAGGAAGACAAGGATTTCTGAAAGAAAATGGATATTCTTACCTCTCATCTGAATCCAGGCATCATTCTGTGCAGCAAAAATGAGGAACACCTCTGAATATCAGCTTTCTATCTGCCAGATAGCTTCTTTAGTCATGGAGTGATAGAGTTTATTACATAAGGTTTGCTGGGATCTTTACCCTGGGTTGTGCTAGAAAAACTGAATAATTATCAGCTCTTTGTATGTATAACATAAAAGGCTGTATTGAAGAGGATCAAATCAGCAAGAACTCTGGACAGTTCAGAAGCATTGCCAACTATTGTGATAAAATTCTTGTGATACATGCTGTTTTTTCTAACACCTCATTTCTTGAACTCATCCTATTATGTGAGAATGTCAGCTTTTGTTTAAAAACAAATTCGTCTTGCCCTTGTAGCTAGAGAGATTAATTTAAAAAAACGACATTCAAAAGGTCAACACAAAAAAAAAGAGAAGGCAAATTAAAGGCAAACATTTTTTATTCACTGAAACCCCGTGATTAATGAGGAAAGAGTCTGACTCACTATTTTTCAGTACTTACATTTGACCATCCTGTTCTGACACAACGCATTACACATTTGAATACAGTGCACAGGGTGGAAAGTTCAGAGCCTTTGCCTTTTACTGGAAGGCACCAGTATGGATTAGAAAATCGTGCTTTATTTCTTTCTCTTTCCCCAGAAATGGGGAAACAGGTTATATGACCTTGTTATTTTTCTTCTCTTTTACCCAACTTTTTCCAGCTTTAGTGACATTCAATTGGAAACTCAGCTTTAAGACTAGGCTTATTCTACACTTCAAGAGAGTTAAAATGATTTTTTTTAAACTCAGGGCTGAAATCCATCCCTATACAGATGGCAGACAAAAAGGTTTGTGAATCACTTGCATAGGACCTTGTGCAGGTGATATCCTAACGAAAATGTTCCAAAGGAAAGGAATGGTCAAAGCTTCCTGTGTTTAATGTAATTCAAAACACTCACAAATGTGTTTCTTAGACATATTTGAAGACAGGTTTCAGGAAAGTACTGACCCCAAAAATTAGGCTACGTATTAGAAGGTGAAGTGAGACATTTGCCATTGATTTTGGAGGGACAGAATTGAGTGTCACTGTGCTTTCTCCACTTATGCCAGTTGAAAAGCTTTCCTTGCTACAGTTGGGCAGTATGAAGGAGGTGATGGTGTTTTTCCTCTTTACACAATAGAAAGAGTACACAGAAGTCTACCAGTTTAGAAGTTGGGTCCCCAGTAATCTACATCCCCACTTTGCTAAGAGTACACATATGTTTCTGATTTTCTTCAAGTTTAGCAGCTTCCAAAGAAAAAAATGAATACTGGCAATTCTTTATCAGAAATATCAGGAATATTGAAAGGGCTATAGGATGGGTTTTTTGCACCAGTATTAAAGGTTCAATCCTAGAAAGAGGGGTTAAGGACAAGCTGGTGTTCATTTTATACTAGCTCTTATAATCCATCAATCATTCAGTTAAGAAACTGCAGTAAAATAGTACTTTATATATTGCCATTGGGCATCTGCCAGTTAACATGGACTGTCTGAGTAATAGTTCTAAGAATCTCATGAAAGAAATCGGTAGGGGCCAAAATGTTGAAACTTTAATAATACCTTCGAATCAGAACTGCCTTTGGCCTAACACCATGTACTGTATATTTTTTTTGAGAATTCATCACATTTTCAGTTTAATGACAAAATTAATATTAATTTTCCTTGGTGTACCAGCGAAACACGGGAACGTTCTGCTCCCAAGTGCAAGTACTTCCTTCGGTTTCCAGCAGTGTTCTATTACAGTCATGGGGCTATATTCCGAAGACTGATTAGAGGTAGGCACCTGAGCCCCCTGAGTGGGAGTCCAGCAGCCTGTGTTAAGCCTGGCTTCAATACTGCAGCAGCTGAATTAGATGTCTTAGAACAGGGTCCAAAAATTACTCAGAGCTTGCCAGGTGGAATCAGCACTTTGAACCACTGATGCCTAGCCAGTAAGAAATACTGAAGATAGAAGTGGAGAGGCAACTCATGATCCACAGCCTGGAGTGGGCAAGACCCCAGTTTTGTGGTTTTCAGTACTCACCTGGGAAGAGGGAATCTCAAATTGCAGTCCCAAGTCCAAGGACTGCTCAAGTATTTTACTCAATGTCTGTTTTATTTAAAGTATATAAAGAGTTGTAGACTCCTCCACCACCAGACACCTCACTGACCCAAGCCACCTTAATTTATTTTTTGCAAAGCAGAAAAACTTCCAAAGAAAGAACTGAAGAGTATTCTATTTATTTCACCTCCTTCTCTTCTCCACAGGATCACACCAAGTACATAGACAGTTAGGACACTCCAGAGTGTGGTGCAGGAGCAATGACACAGTCAACCATGCTGTGAGCCTCATATCCTGCTTTTTATGTTCTTCTTCTTGTCTCCTGCTTGAGTTACATGGGCAGGCTCATTGCTGCAAAAGGGCAGCAGGAGTCCCAACTCCTGCAGTTCTCAGCTGCTTTGAGTTGCTGTGCTCTTTTTTGAAGTGATTGTCCCTGTTTCAAGCCTCCTTGCTGACACTGTGTACAGAGGTCTGATTTTTGGGAATGAATGGTGAGGGAGCAGGTAGCAAAAAAAAGTAAGAAGAATCATAGAATCACAGAATCATAGAATGGTTTGGGTTGGAAGGGACCTCAAAGACCACCCAGTTCCAACCCCCCTGCCATGGCAGGGACACCTCCCACTAGACCAGGTTGCTCAAGGCTCCATCCAACCTGGTCTTGAACACTGCCAGGGATGGAACATCCACAACTTCCTTAGGCAATCTGTTCCAGTGTCTCACCACCCTCAGGGTGAAGAACTTCTTCCTTGTATCTAGTTTAAACCTGCCCTCTCCCAGCTTCCAACCATTACACCTCGTCCTATCACTGCAGGCCCTTGTAAAAAGTCCCTCCCCTGCCTTCTTGTAGGCCCGCTTCAGGTCCTGGAAGACTGCTATAAGGTCTCCCTGGAGGCTTCACTTTTCCAGGCCGAACAAGCCCAACTCTCTCAGCCTGTACTCATAGAAAAGGTGTTCCAACCCTCTGACCGTCTTGGTAGCCCTCCTCTGGACTCGCTCCAACAGCTCCATGTCTTTCTTGTGTTGGGGGCTCCAGAGCTGGACACAGTATTCAAGGTGGGGTCTCACAAGGGCAGAGTAGAGGGGCAGAATCACCTCCCTCGACCTGCTGGGCACACATCTTGTGACACAGCTCAGGATGCAATTTGCTTTCTGGGCTGCAAGCGCAGACTGCTGCCTCATGTTCAGCTTTTCATCCACCAGCACATCCAAGTCCTTCTCCAATGGAAGGCAGAATGTCGGTCCTGGCCTCACATCTTCCTCCAGTTGCTTCTGGCCACTTAGTGAACATGGTTGTCTTTCACACTCCTTCATTTACCATGTCTTAGCACATGCCTCCCTGTCTTCATTCAGCGTATCTCAATGTATGAGTCCTTTATCCTCCTGGTCCCTATTATCCATGAATTCTTTCTTACCCACTCTCCTGTCCCCTTTACAAACTCATGTCACATTTGCAGGGAGATCTGTACCAAAGTCCCTTCTAAATACACTTTTCAGGAGCGTATTCTCACAAGAGAACAGCCTCACAGGTCAATCACTTGCTGGCCATTCAACTCAGGAACCAGCTATGAGGACAGCAGAGCTAGCAGTGCTTCAGGTCTGCAGGCATTTTTGTTTGAAAATTTATGACATGGAACTGGTTATAAATAAAATCCACAAAAGCTTCTTCAAAATTATTCTGTCCTCTCAAAGGTGAACAAAAATGATCCCCAGAAGTTAAACTGAGTTCTAGTTAATACTGAGAAAAAGAAATACAAAATTCCCTCACTAGCTACCAGCCAACACAAGTCCTACAGGCCTCTAATCTCTGATGTGAAGCAACAAAATTTGAGTCAGTGCAGACACATACCTGCCTTTGCCATGTTAACCGCCAGCCTAATCTTTTGCACTGATATATCTATAAAGCAGCTGTTCTGGCCTCTTCAGCAGCTGCTTAGCTGCCATTTGTGCAAGCTGCTGCATATTTTAACTTTGCTAGCAATAATAAATCATACAGACCTTCTATCACTGCCATAGGAAAAAAAAGCTCCATTCTTCAACATCTACGGTTTTTGTTTCCTATTTTGCATTCTGCCCAATTTCAATACTAGGCAATAGACTAATCAGGGATTTTTAGTGGCAGTTGGTACCAAATCACATAACTTCTACCAATTGCAATGAATCACTCAGTTTTAACAATCTCAGCGTCTGTTTCTAGTAATGTTCACTTACTGATTCCTGAGTTCAAATGTTTGGAATGCAAAAGCTGGAAGGGAATGCTCAAATTCAAAGAAAAACTGTTTTTCTTGGATTCATAATAGTTAGAGGAAATCAAAGTTTCCTACTCAAGCAGTGACAAGATGTCACTAAATATAAGGCCTAAGCTACCTGACAACAGCCTTTGAAGTAAAATATTTTCTGTATAAACAAAACAACAATGGCATAAAATATAAAAATTCCTTCTGAATTTCCATAACTGTGCATTCCTTTCTATTTTTAATAAATAATCCCCTGTATCTCATTACAGAAAATCTAAGCCTACATTATAGTTGTCGGAAGAAATCTGACTTGGGAGTCTTTGGTGCACTTTTTCCAGAATGCCACGTCTTCATTGTATCAGTTTTTCAACATATCAGTGAGTTTAGTGAAAGAACATTTCACTAAACTCTAGCAGAGACTGAAGCTGATTAATAACCACAGGTAAAAATTCCACTGCCCTTTTAGATCTGGCAGATGAACAACAGCCCCCTCAGAAAAAGAGAAACTGCTGGACAGTAGATGGTAAAGTGCACCTTTTCCCAGGAACAAGTTTTGCCCAATTCTCCTTGGGAAGAGGAGACAGATACTTTTTAATCTCATATGCTGAAGCCTTGCAGGTGAACTGCATAGTTTGGCACAACTGGCCATCATCAATAAGGATAAGACAAGACTGGAATATCAAAGCTGTTGCATATGAAGTGCACTGGCAGAGGATGTAAGGAGAAACTAGCGTAATGGTAGACTGTGTTATACCCAATGCTAACCAATACACCATCTTTTGCTGTAAGGTTCAAGATGTACTTATATTTTTTAATATTTAAACAGGAGTATAGCACTTCTTATATCAACTAAAAGTTTCCTTTTGTTGGTCAACATCCAAGGCTGACCAAGAGGTATTTTTGACTCAATGCCTCTCAAAAAATTTAAATGAGGAAAAGTTTTTTACATGTTCTTACTAGGCTTGAAACATTTTTCCTGAAGCAAACAGTATAGATTATTCATTAAAGTACTTTAAACAAATTGCAACATGTTTTTTGCTTGCCTAGCTAAATATCAAGGTTCTCCGCAAATTTCTACCTGATCCTCATACCGAGACATTTGGATTTATCCTTGACTAGGGAATAGACAAAACTTCTATTTCTTTTACAGATAATCCGAATAATTAGCACCTGAATAGGGCTGGTCTATGCCTTTGGACAGAAAAGCTGAATTGTGTATCTAGAGTTCCTGTCTGTGCCAGACAATTGCTGAAGTTCACAACTGAGAGAAATCTGGAGTGAGATCTTTGTATTTCCACGGAGCTCTAGCAACTTTGAGTTTTCACTGTTAACCTTTCCCATTACTGGAAGCCTTTTTTTTTTTTTTTTTTTTTTTTTTTTTGGTATTCAGAGCTCTTTAAAGCAGAACTGATTGGAGACTTTTCCCAGGAGCATACCTTTAGAAATAATCAGCTATTGTAGCCAAACTCTTTTAATCATTCAAGTCTTATAGAAAGAGTCGAGATAGCTCACTTTTTATTGCAAGATTTAATTCAAATTTCTTCTCTGAATGTCTGCTCTCAAACATCAGGATACAAGTGCTCCTTGGGAGTTTAAAAAGTTGAAACAAGTTCTGCTATTTTGTAGCTATTGAAGATTCATCCATGAAGTTACAAGATTGAATAGATCTACGCTACTTCTACAACTTGAACTACTTGAATCTACTACTTGATTTTGAGAGAATGTTACTGAATGCTGGAGGGAGGAGAGGAAAGGAAAGTAAAGGCTATTTTCTTCTTCTTTTAAAAGAAATCTTACTATTAAAAACTGCAATACCCAAATCCCCAGCTGACTATCCCTCCAAACTCAGTCATGCTCCCTGGAACAAAACGTGGTTCAGAAAAAGCTCAGGAGGCCAGAACCACAGCCAGAGTGCTGCACCTGTCTCGCACAAGAGCACCAGACCAGGCAGGTCAGACCACTTGCAGCAGTGCTTCAGACTCCAGTGCGTAGCACCAGCTTCATGCACTTCCACAGCAGCTTTCAGGCTTAGGTTTCCATTACAATGCAACAGCAGCTTTTCCACAACCATTTTCAGAGGAACACAAAGCAAATTCTTTCCCTGGAATAACAATTTCTGGCAATTCATTGGTTGCAGTTCTGTTTCACAAGTCTTCCGAATTTCAGCTGAAAGGCTTCGTTCAGTTTGCAGAGGGAAGTCCTCTTGTCCTCAGACATTGGCACTGGCCACGGTGCCATTCAGCAAGACTAAGGGTGCTCATGGCATTGCTGGCTTGGTAGGGCCAGGCCGCCTTCACCCAAAAGCCTCTACTGCATTTCATTCAAGTGCTGCAATCTCCTTGTTTTCCTTTGGATGGTTTTTTCCCACATCCTTGCTATTTTCTTTGTGATGTGACTTCAACAGCAGTGGGTGGGTGACTTGACCCCACCAGTTTGCTTTATTAGAATTTTCACACATTTCCAAAGGGTGATGCCTAATTAATTTTGCCCTTTTAAAACACTGTGAGGTATTAGCATTACAAGCAATCTGCGGCCTTGTCACTTGCAAGAAGAGACATGGGCTTGGCGTGGTAAGTACAGAACTACTGGTTTTGAGCACTTAATAGGTGATTAACTATGTTAATGTTGGGTCAAACGTTGTGCTCAGCAGTTACAATGGGCTTTACAAACCTGCACTGAGCTACTGATGTCAGTGCTGTGACTGTGGTACCACTACGAATGGGATTCCATGATGGAAGTAAATATTGTATGGATTGAAGTTGGACACCATGTTTGTCGCTGTTTCTTTACAATGCATCATTGATGTTAGATGTCTCAGTTAATACTGGAGAGGGGGTTCTGCTTTAAGACAAAATTTATTATCATTTTTAAAAGCCGCACAAAGGCAAAATTCAGCCCAAGAAATTAGCTGTTCAGATTTAGCATTTCTTTGACTTAAACTTCAACATAAACTAAGCAAAGACTTATTTTACAACTTTTTTCTTGTTCAGCAAATTCTCAGGAGCTGAGGAACAGAAATCTCCTCTCACTTTTCCACGTTGCTGTTGTCGTTCCTCAGTAATTGCGGATGTCTTTCCCCCCCTGCTATGCCATTTCACTGAGGGGCATGCAGGGAAGAGCCAGCCTGAGAGCAGCTGAAAAAAAATTCCGAAGCTTTCTGAGTATTTAGAGAACTTTCTATACCTCCAACATATCTGCCCATACAGACTGGCTAATTACGAAAGTCCATGCCCCTTGACTAATGCTGTCTCTTCACCTTTACCTTGCTTCAATAAATACTTGTCTCCTTAGTTCCTTGTCTTCTGCCTTGTTCTGCCTTTAATGTGGCTTATACTAAACTGAAAACCGCTTCATTTTTAAACTATAAATCTGTCTTTTGATATGTTATTGAAATCTATGATGATTTCTTTGATGGTGTATCCAGAAATAATACTTACAGAAAAAAAAAGTTATATGGAGTTACCTGCAGCATGCATCTTTTTAACTTTCTGCAGAGCTCCTGCTTGAAACTCAAAATATTTTTGCCAGTCTGTGGCTTTTGGAGAACGTCTACTCATACCATTCTTTTCCTTTGCCTCCCCTAGAGACCTTGGAAAAATTGTAAACCTGCATTGCTCCTTTTAATTTCAGTGAGGTTCCCATTTCTATGGGTTTCTCAAACAAGTGAGAATTTAAAATAATATTTAAATTAAATTAAATTGAAAATTTAAATTAAAAATTTAATATCTGTTGTCACAGACATAAATACTGTTCCGAAAAGAGTTGTCTTCCTTCTTCTATTGTACTCAAGTTTTTCCCTCTGATAAAACAAAATATGTCTGTTACTTTTTTTTAAATATAAAAACTACATGTGCTTAAAAAACATCCATGCACAAATTCATGAGTTTGACTGCAAGCACATAAATCTGTTTCACAATAAGTAACAACATCAGTAAAACTAGAGTGGAAGTCACATGAAATTTGTCCTCCCTTTAAAAAGACACGTCTTTCAGTTTTATATTTGGTGTGGAAAGCTGGAATGCTGGAAAGCTCCTAAGGTCAGCAAATTTGTTGGAAAATATTCATGAAAATTTTCTGTCAGACAAGTCATTTTGAAAAGATAAGCTTTTTTGAGGGAATTCACACCTGTTTTGATGAAACTTCACATATACATTTGATTCTTCTGCTTTGGAAAAAATGTTAACTTTTTATATGATGCTCTGTTGCAAAATGTATTTTACTTTCACTTTATTTTTCTCCTGTGTTTACACGGTGATAATGTATGGAGATATGACAAGCCATTTGCCTGTTGTTTTTCATTTAAATTACAACATATAGAACTGTTTAGTTACAACATAGACAACAAACAAGCCCATTTAGTAAAATAAGCAAAGATGTTTTAGTATTAAGTAGAAGGTGTTCTTAATGTTTTCCAAAAATACTACAAAATAAATATAATAGATTGACTATTAAAACACACTCCTTGACATCTGTAATATGCCATAGCTTAACTTACACTACATATAACCAAAATATCCATTGAAATTAAAATCGCGTTTTCATATTTGAAAGACCTTTTCTAAACTGAAATATCGCAAATAACATTTTATTTCCAAAATTCCTCTTTACAAGAAATATTCAAATTGGAACTCAGAAAGCAGTTTCTAAATGCTGGTATTTCATGAAAGAGAAAGTCCAAGTTTGATCTGTTCTGTACAGAGGCACATACTAATTTTGTATGTTCCAACCTTCACAGTGAGCAGATGTTGATTTTAAGACCCTCCCTATGCATAGAAGGTGTTCCCAAAAGATGATGGCAGGGTTAGCCTCAAAACTGTCTGCTGGACAACCAAATGTTAATTCAACTGTGCTTTCAGAATTGAACACTGATTAATAATGAACAGCAATTAGCAGGAGGCATACTTTCAGAGAGGAGGTCAGGAGTAAAAAGGGTCAAAGGCAAAGCATAGAAATGGGGCATCTTTCCCCATAGACTCTGTTATGAATTTTCGTGTTGGTTTGTGTACAGTCAGTACTTTTTAGAAGCTGATCATTACAAAAGCAGATGTTGTAAGACAATGTAATTAGGTATGTTATATTAAAACTAATGGTACTCAGTCTCCAGCTTTTCTGGGTCATCAAAGTGACTCCCAGGACTGGACTAAGTTTTCAGGTTTTCTCCTAGTTCTTTAATTTGCACCAACTTTAAGATGTTATAATTCCATCTATTTCAATGCTGAAGTAACTGCTTTGTAATGAGAAGGGAAAAAAAAAAAAAAAAAAAGTAAAATCAGGTTTCCTGAATAATTACAGTATAACTTTTTGGTGAATATTCAATGTTTAGAAGAAACTGAATGTTGGCCAACACACACAGGCAGCCTAACTGCTGGGCATAACAGCATAGTAGTTTGATTATGAAGTTTATGTTTCCTGCCTGCTGGTCTGCTCTTGACTGTCCATGTCTCTTTATATTTCTGAATTTCAGGCAAAATTCAATAATTACAGCTTTCTGAGGTCTTGATCCTTTGCTCAACCTCAGGTTATTTTATTTATCGAAAGATTACATTCCTTCACTGCCTTTGTTCAGCTGAAATTTTTCTTATAATATCCAGCGATGTCTACCAATTTGGGAATCCTGAGACTTTTCTTTTAGCAGAAATCAAGTTTATTTAATGCTTGTCACAAAGGCAATTGAGATGATCTCCGGAATCTCTTTCCTAACCTACCCCTATGTCCTCAGGTTCACATCTAGAAACAGCAGTCTGTCCCCATACATTACACCCTGTGTGCTGCTGAAAAGTTTACCCATATTAATTCCATCCTCATTTTTCCTTTCTGTGTCTCTGAACGGATCTGTTTTCATAGCATTGCATTGGTTTGTGTTGTTATATGGACTACAATTAAGTTAATTTCCCTAGAGGTTTTAGAATATCCTTATCACAACAATCAGAAAAGCCTCGTCCCATCCTTTTGTCTAAATCTAGGTTACAGTTCCCATCCCTTGAGTCACCATCAGACTTACTTACCCTTTATTTCTGGCAACTCCCTTCCACTTCTCAGCTCAAACATGTAATTGAGCTGATGACCTACTTCGCGTTCCTCAGGGGTTTGGATTTTTTTTTTCCCTTTTGTGTTTTGTCAAAGCAGAGTTTAATCACAGCAGCTTGTAATTGGTGTCTGTTTGACTTTTGTTCTTCATACACCTCTTTATCATCCTTGGAGCCACATGCCTTCATATATTATTACTATTTCACAAATTTTCACACAACCTGTCTGTGGTTTTATGTGCTGTGTCTTCCCAAGGCTCATTTCCTTTGGTCTGAGCTTTCTGGTAGAACAGCAAGTATATCCTCTGCCCATTTAATTTTTCCTCAAATCTTTAGGAATAACAGCCACTGTCAGTTTTGTATCTTTGATAACCCTGGAGTTGGCAGAGGTACAGGACAGTTCTCAATCACTGATCTCTTAAAGAATTTTTCTTTTTTTTTCAAAAGTTTGAAAATGCTTCATTTTTCTTCATCACTTAATAAATGCTACCCTCCCAGAAATATACAACCCACACATCTTAACCAACTTCTCTATCAAGTCTCTACTCATCATTGTTCTAGTTCAGAATATCACATGGGCAAGCTACATGTAACTAAAATGCATTTTTTTCTGCCTTGTTGAATTAATGCCTAATGCAGCCTATGAACAGTAAGAATTAAAGGCTCTAATAAAGCTGCTTCCAGAAAGTTCTGCACTGACAGGCTGTGTCCCTCTCAGATGCAAATATAAATTTGGAGCTGCTTTCAAGGCTTCCCAATATTTCTACTCTCTGCTGTAACAGAAACAAAATATCTGAAAACTTCAGCAAAAATTTCATTGTTAAGTTGGCAATTTTCAGAATGAAAATTGCAGTTTTGTAAATTTTGAACTTCTTTTGTTCTGAATTTTAAGTCAGAAACATCGAGAGGTGCATAGGAATATAAAAAGAGAGAGATGATTTTGTGTAACAAAACTTTTTTAATACAGCTAACGTTTTACCTACAGCTACATGCCATTCTGGCAAAAATATAACAGACTTTAATATTGGTATGTGATTTTCATACCTGTGGTTATATTTCTCCAAACATTGCTACCAATTATCATGAAGCAATTTTGTCTTTATTTGGAAGACAAAATGTCAAATCCTTCATAATCCTTGATGGAAAGTGCTTGGAATGATAGTTTTGAACTTGTGGTCCATAGATCCTGGTCATTATGGACTAATTTTTCAGGCAGTTCTGAATATTGTTTAAGCAAATCCAGTTGGCATGTGACATTTTAAAATTCCCACCTTTATTTTTATAATTGCTATGAAACTCCCATACAAATAAAGTCTTTTTGACACCTACTTGAGTTTTAGATAAGAAAAAATTGTTAGCTTGCTAATTTCTGAATGCTATGCCCAAAATTGATGGTACTCACTGGATTATAAATATTGGGAACTGTTCTTTTAAAATGTAGTTCTTCATGGACTGGGGTATTGCCCCTGGGAAATATATCAGCTTGTCCAGATATGGAAGGAATATGGCTTACCATAACTCTCTTGTTTGAAAGGTTTCTGTTTGTAATATAAAAAAGGTAGTGTTTCAAATCAGTTTTTATAAATATCTGACATCACATATAAGTGCTTATGTGACCTAAATAGATGTCAACTACCTTTTTTTATGTTTCTAGAAAGACAGTAAAGAGTCTCCTGCAATAGTATGTAAGATATGCTTATGTTCTCTTACTGGTTCTTATTTAGCAGAAATTGAGTTACAAAAGATTTTGCAAAAGTCAGCACTACAGACTATGGATTTTTCAGTGAAAACCTAAGTTACTGGGAAAAATATGACAGCAGTCTCTAGCTGTCTGTTGGAGAGAATTCTTTTCTCATATTCTGCTATGCCTTTTGAAGACAGAAAGAAATTAACTGTTGGCCTGTGTTTCAGTATTACAGCTACAAGTGCAGAGCACAGAAAACTGGGAAAGGTATTCCGCTTTAATTACAGTCAGTATTAGTGACATTATGTAGTATTTATGGGCTACTTTCTTTTAAGTCGTTAGGAATACATTTCCCACAAAAATTATATATCATCTTTATTGTAGCTTAAGAGATAATCATCAAGTTATTCTCAAATGAAGGATTAAACCCAGGGAATTAGACTTAAATGTACATGAAGTTGCAATATACAAACAATTGGAAAATATACTCTACCTCGAAGCAACATAATAAAATGTATGGATTATTACGAAAGTTTTTTCTTATTTATGGTTCTAAAAGAAATGAGATTTCTAAAATAATTTCAATGAAGACTATAATATATATTTTCTTCCTCTTTTTATTCATGAAAGAGAATCTTTTCAAATATGGAAGCTTAATTCCTTAAATATTCCCCATAAAAGAGTATTTTATGTGACTTTGCTATGTAGAGTAGATCTGTTGACTTTTGTAACTAATTACTTAGATCAGACATTTTTCCTCTTTTTTCTTTTTTTTTTTTTTTTTTTTTTTTGGTTACATCTGTCATTTGTTCTAATGAAAAAAAAATACAACACAATTTTTTTCAAAATAGCAGTTGTGCCATTTAACTTCCCTAAATAGTTCTGGATAAGTCAGATTTACAGTAAATGGTGACCTTTTAACTGGAATAGGTACTGTTATTGCCAAAATAGGTGTGTGATCCCAAGCCCACTGATGAGGTTTGGAAGAGGGTAATTCTTGGTGACATTTTCTGAAGGTTCTTTTCAGCTTCCCCTGGAAGACAAAATTTCAGTTAAAAACGTAAGAATGAAAGGAATTAGTAGTTATTTTAAGCTTTCACTACAGTTACATACAAAACACTGAATAATCCTTGCATTGGCTGTTTGAAGAACCCATCATTAAGATAGCCAAGGACAAAAAAAAACAGATCTCATGCAAGACAGTAAACTGTTTAAAGGTAATATTTAACAAGCTTGTAGCTTCACTGGCATATTTTTCCAAAACATTCTGTTACCAAGAACTATAGAGAGTAATTTTGGAGAAATACTTTCCTTTTGTCATAAAACAATGTGAAAAACTTTGTCCCTCTTCTAGCTGCTGAGCCCACCAATGTTTGTTTAGTTAATAACAACCACATTTCTGTAACAGCTGATTTCTGAGCAGTCATTTGCATTTATATTTGCTCCGTATATATTAGGGGGCTTCCCAGAAGCAAAATGGCACAATGTCTAGCTGGGTAGGACAAGGCCAGCATGCATAGCATATGCACGGTATTATTGCATGAAGAACTTGAACTAGTTTTCACTTACCTGGGGCATCAAAGATGAGCTACATGCTTGTTTCAGTTCCAAGGCTTTGCACAACTGTGCCTTTTGTTTACATTTCTTCTCTCATATTCCCCAGAGTGCCAACACCTTTCCTACCTGAGGCAGGAGCTTGTTCAGTATCTGCTCCTTTTTCACCCTTCACATACACTCTAAAGCTTGCATCTTGCTGTGTTGCCCACTTGGCTTGGGGGAGGACAAGCAACAACAACAACAACAAAAAAGCCTCCCAAAAAATCTTCTGTCAGCCCCTTCCTCCCACTCATTCCCAGGGGCCCACCTGCTCCACGCAGCATTCCAGCTTTCAGCATCCACACCCCAGCCCTGCGCTTGCCCCGCTTTGCTCTGCGCCACCGGCACTGTGCTGACTTGCAGGCTGTGCTCCTCATGGCACGGATACGGTTATAACTTTGTGAAAGATTCCCTGTGCTCACTCTTTTTATCATGTCAAACCAGCAAATTACTGATATTAGGAGGATCAGATGGAGAGTAATTTTTCTGATGTTCTCTGATGTTTTTCCAGGGCAGAAAAAGAATGTCACATCTGAATTCTCCTTGGCTGAAAGGGAAGTGTGTAGCAGTTTCAGGGAGTATCTGTTAGAGCCCATTTCTACCTCCCCAACTTGCCTTGGCATGAAAGTGCATAGTGGAAGTTGCATATTTTTTTGCAACATGAAGATTTTATTTTGGTGCACAGGCCTGAATTTGGACATGTTACTTTACAAGCTCTTGAGGTACGGGTATGCAAAAGGAACCATTGAAACAGGTTGCCTAACTTGAGTCCGGGTATTTATGGTAATACAACCTTATCGTAGGGCTTTCTGATGTGTTTTGTAGGGTAAAGACCACAGAGGCTTTCTAAAAATTCTTTCGAAGGATTTTTGGAGGCCTGCACTGCTTTGAATTGCATAGAAAACATCAGTAACTAGGATGCACAAACTCATCTTTCTGTTTTTCAGCTTCTGATAAAAACTTACACAAAACGAGCAGTTTCTTACCCCTCGAAGCTTTCTACCTGTCCAGATGAAGAATTCCTACAACCTGAGGAACCCTACGGTGAAGGCAGACCTGTCCCCAAACAGCTGGTCTTTGTTGCAGAGATTCACTATCTGGCCCAGAGAGGTGTTATTTTTACCCATAAAAATTAAAACTACTTAAAAGCATTTAGGAGTGCCTAAACTGCATTGAGAGGACCCATGGAAAGCTCAGGAGGATTTTGTTGGGAAAATTCTCTCAGGGTCTGCTTAAGGACCTTACAGACCCTCCTTTGACTATGTCAGTGCCACATCTTAGCAGTTACCTCTTGCTCGAGCTCATTGCTGATGCTACCTCTACTTAAGCACAGGGAGAGGAAGAGAGTGGGAGAGACTGCTGTGGAAAGAAAGCTTCCAGAAAGCAGGAGTGGTAGGGTCTGGATATTTTATTTGGTTTGGTACCAAACAGGCCTTGAAGGTTTTGTCCATACCTACTTGAATATATCACTGACTGACTTATGTTTCCAACTTCTAATGCTTCTCTTGCACATAAACTCCTTTTTATCTATAGGTAAGTATCGTAATTTTGCCCTCTGAGAAGAGTGAATTTTAAATGCTAGATTAAAATCTATCCATTCAGCTCTTTCATAGTTTTGAATAAAGTATTCCTGCAAAACAAATGTATATAATGTTTTCCTATCATGCATCTAATTAACTTGCTAAAATACTCTGTCTAGGTATAGTGCCTTAGCACATGATGCACTTAATGATTTGATTCGTTTATTTACATATCAGGAACACTGAAAATCAGTATTGCCACAAACTTAGAATTTTTAAGTGCTTATTTGTCAAGAAGAGAGGAAAATCTTTTACATTGTTTTCTCCACTATGACAAATTCCTTTTAGTCTTAGAAATCGTATTATTTATATACCAGCTGAGCACCAGTGGCACAAGTCCAGCTTCAGATATGCTGTAAATACTGCAGATCCTTCAGGACAGTATCTTTAACATCTTTCTGCTAGCAACAATGAGCATGTGAAGACATGCTTATGTGTGTTGGTTTGTCTTTATTTCTGCTGTATATGTGAACTCACAGTCATTCTTTTTAAAAATGTCAGACTTTTCCAACTTTTTTCTTCGGCTTGCAACATGAAGACATCTGTGTTATGTTGTTTGCTTTCCAAAGATTTCCATATTCCAAAGAAGAGCTGAAAATGAGACTGTGGCTCCATGATTAATACTGGATCTAAGTATTTCTGCCATCTGTGGCAGTGCAAGTTTGATTCAGATTTCATGTGAACCCCCAATCACACCCTTTCCAAAGTAGCATTACAATTCCTGTGTAAACTAGCATTCATGTGTGTATTGTGTCCACTTTAGTTCATTTATTTTGTTACTTACATTTATGCATAGGAATGTTAACCCTGCTGCCTCATGTGGATGATTCCCAAGGAAAATGGCTCTCTGGTTTTAAAAGGTTACTGAGAGCCACCACTGTGCCTGGGGAATAAGAGTTTACAATGTGGAGAAGGCAGGTGACTGGAGATGACATGATGTGTAGACACACTCCTTTGGATAGCGAGTTGGCTAACAGAAGATGATCGTTCTTTGCAGACTAATATTCTGCTGGGTAGTGAGAAACCAATCCATCCCATTTCCAGTCAGCGAAATTTCCCCTTCAAGCCAAGAGCCCTCCAAACAAGCACAGTCCAATGCTTTTATTGCACATGATATTTGCCGATGCAGTGGAGTCGCGGACTTGCGCAGTTACAACATAAAGGGGATGCTATTTCCCTGGCTCATGCTCAGTTCTTTAATCCCTAATGCAATAGCTGAGATTAGAAGCATGATTCATGCCTACCTGTTTTCTGGAAGCTGCCAGGGAGATGGGTAAGGGCCATTGTTCTTTTCATTAAAATCTCTTTGGAAGTATTTGTGGGCTTCTGCCCATTTATCTGCCTTCTGAAAATTGCTACCATCTGGTTCGACTTTGGAAGATGCCTCACATCCCAGAGTACTGAGGTACCTGGAGACAGGCCTACTGGTGTGATGAGGTTGGCCATGTGTGTCAGACTATTTGGGTGAGTTTGGGAAGCACGGATCCACAAATTGGTAGCAGTTTCCAGCAATTCAAGAATACTTGTCCCACCACCATTTTCTGACTTTGGCCCACTCAGATGCAGTGATATGACTATTGTCCTCATGCTTTCCACTTTCTTAGGATGGGTGTACTGTCATTACACAAAACACAGCCCCAGATACTACCCTGGCGTCCACCTGATATCTGAAATCTCCCAGCTCGGGTTGCAGCTGGGCTCCACAGGAGGCAGAGGGCACCAACTGTGGTTCCTCTACGCTGACCTCAGATTCTTACTCTTTCCTCTGCGTTCGGTAGCGAGTCTGTGATAGATGGGATTGCTCCTTTTCAATGAGGACTCCTGCATGGATGCTTTCTCCAGAATCTGAGTAGGTCCAATGCCTCTGTGCAGACCAGTTGAGACCATGGCAAACAGTGCCTGAAGAAAATGGTAAAAAAATCCCTTTTGGGCTACCTCTGACTGATCAGTGATTCTATGCTGTAGTTTAGCATAGACAAGACAATTTGTCAGATTTTGTGGAGATCTGCATACAGGGAGAGAAAGATCCAAGGTGGAAGTGTGATCGGATGAAACAGAAAGTATATTGTCCCAAGACTGTACACCAGGGAAGGCAGTGATGTTTAAGTGCAGTGATCTCCTAGCAACAAGACTAAAAAGACTAAAAGATCATCTTGAAAATCTTGAGGTAAATGCTTACTCACAGAGCAGTACAGAAATGCCATGCCCACTCAGAAATAAATTCTGCTGGACTCAGAGTAGCACATTCAGAATTTTTAAATAATTTTAAACAACTTTAACTGTGACTGTGGCTCTGTATTACGTTTTCTGTTTGCATTACACCCAACAGAATCCAACACAGCGATGCCTCAAAATCGCTTCACCAGTAATACACCACAGCCTAAAAAAGTTAAGTTCCTAGACTTGCCAGCATAAAAGCAGGTGAAAATATTGTGAATTGCTAAAATCACTGCATTTTCCTTGCAGCCACCATAGGAAATGCTTTGCAGCTAGTACTCCACTGAAGGACTTCAAGTGAGATGTTCTATACCGTAGGCCAGAAGTCCATGGCTAGAAAAGTGCTTCCTTGTCTCAAAGGGTCTGGTCCTCCATCACTGAAGTGTAGTGTTCACACCAAGGCTTCAATATTTAAAACGTATGAGTGTGGGGAGCTGCAAGACAAACAAGGCCACTTTGTGGTAGCTACACTTGATGATAATGGCTTGTGTGTAGCCTATGCTTGATGTCTTCCAAATTAAGAAGTTAGGAACTGTGCCCTAAGACGACCACAGTCCTATGTCTTGTTAAACTAAGATCACTACTATGAATGTGGTGCTCACTCCATTTTAATCGAGAACTGGTATCAATGCAGCATAAAATGAAGAGCAGCTGAAGGCTCAGCAAGGGAACATATTATGACGTATAGTGTACCACTGGATTTCCTTGTTAGCCAGGTCACAGAACGCACATCATGACATAAGGAGTCAGAGAATGAATCCCAAGCTGTGTTTAAGGATAGCTTCTCTACTGAACATATTTTGCCCTCTGCACAGCTGAAAAGCATCTGGTAAGAAGTGAGAAAGGTGGCTTTAAGCAACTTAAGTCCATTCCTCTGATCCTGGGCCAGCTGGGGACTGTTTAGCCCTCTGTATAATTCAAAGAATCCTAAGGCAGCTCTTTCTGCCCTGTGCTGACATGTCTTCTTCAGAGGAGGTGGGGAGAGCAGGTGGTAGGGAGTAGGCATAGCCCTGCTTGGATTCTCCTCTGTCTGGAACAGCAGAGCTGCAGGGCAGCTTTCTGCCTGCTTTTGTGCTGTTGAGGCAAATGTTACACTAAGCGTTGAGTCTGCTCTGCATGAAGCAATCAGTTAACTTCAGAGATCTATTTATTTATTTTAGCATAAAACACTCTTGAGGGCTTCTGATCTAGATGGGTCATGAGTCAACAAATGCTTTATTTATTCCAGTATCATACCATGCTGCTGCCTTGGGCTTGTTTCTGATCTTAGGCAATTTGTGGAGTTTTGATAGCTGGGCTGCTTTCAAAATCGGCAACTCAGACAAAAGAAAACTAACGAAGGCACAGCACACTCGTTCGGCATAATTGTCTGGCATCTGTAGCAGTTAATTGCTGGAGATCAGAAGCAAATAAATCTCTGTTTTGTGACTATACAGAGATCAGCAGCATTACAAAGCAGGGTCTGTTTCACATGATGGCCAAGGAAAAGGCACAAATTGATTTTCATTTGCATTGTAAATAATTTTGCAGTGCTTTCCACAGCTCTTGTAAGACAAGGACTTGGGCTTAGCCCAACATGCTTTCAACATTTCTTTCTCCAACTACCTAGGTTTAAAGTGCAAATAATGACTAACCCATCGAAAGGACTTTGCTTTAGTCTCTGACCAGAGACTCAACTCTGACCAACCATAGTAACAAAGTTTATTTATAAAATAAATTTTGTTGGGCAAGTTCAGTGACGCCTTAGTAAGTAAAGCAGGAGAGGCTTTCAATGTGTTAACAGGCCCTTACAGGAAGAGAAGAGCTAAGACTGTTGCTCTTTCCCCTGCTACTTTTAAAGCAGCAGTTGCACACAGAACAAAACTACATGATTTTTTACTTAGGCTGAACCTCACTTTCATTAGCATTGTAAAGTTAGTCATGCTACTGGTGCTGAAATAGAGGAGTCTTAGCCACTGAAATCAATGGGAGTCTGTTCATGTACATGAGTAGACTTAAGGTTGAAGGAGAAGCAGGCACCATGTCTCATCTATTATTCTCCCTCTCTAAATATAGCCCATGCTATTGCTCAGAAGCTATGTGATCGGCTCACGCAAGCTAGGCAACCTTCCAATCTGATGTCATCACATGGGACATCCTGCCTGCCGCAGTGGGGACCTTGTCCAGCCAGCTGGCCCTGCCATTTCCCTGCATGTGTATCCTCCTGGAAGTGGTGCCCAGCTTTTGCTACCATACGCAGGATCTCTTCTCATGGTTTTGCTTTCCGTTCCTGAAACAAGAATGTTCTGAGGGCCTTTGGAGTGTACTGGAAACCAGCGGAATTGCTGGGAACAAAGGCAGCCTGTTAGCTTCCCCCAGCCCAGATGTCACGGGTGAGTTCATTATAAACTCCCTACCCCCTGCATAGAAATTCCTGTCAGGGAGAGAGTTTGGAAAGCAGCCCAAGCAGCTCCTCCAAAGACTGTTCACAGATTGGCAGCCCCAAGTGTTCACTACTTATAAACTAAGCCTGTGAAACCATGCAATTACTAAAAATAACCCATTTGGGTGTTCTTCTATTTGTTTTTCATTTTGCGGGGCATGGCAGGTATGTGTCACATCATAATTTTTTGGCTACGCAGTCTTTTTTTCAAGCAAACAGAATATGAGTTCCTTGAATAATAACTTGACTGCAGGAGCTGGGATGCTAGAGAACAAAACTGCTCCAGTTACGATTCTCATGCAGTTGTGAAAATCATCATGGCTAGTGTATCAGTACAGTCTCCCCTTGCCAGGTGATCAGCTTGTACTGATTTTGCTAATCAGAAGAACAGTAAAGCAGTTGGCTGCCCTTTGTTTGCTAAAGGCTTACATGTATGAGAGTAGGAGATTTACTTAAATCACCACTAAATAGCTCAATTTTTTACAGGAGCTACTCTTCAACCCAATAAGAAGCCTACAATGTAAGATTCAAAAAGCCATCTGGAGAAGTATCTTGTGGAGATACTGTCTGACATGAGGCACAATCACATGTATATAGCTTGTATCTGGTATTACACAAAATTGTTAGTTTACATAACATTACTTTTTAAAATTTAGATACACCCTTTTTTCTGTCAGTGTTCTTAAAATATGTATTTTCAAACAAGGCAACCACCTATTCTTAAGTCAGAAACTTTTGTGTCTGACAAAGTGTAAATAGATCCTAAACATGAAAACTTTGATTCTGCATTTATACTCAATTTCCTGTATCCTAGATATCCTGTATTTATCATACATGCCTTTTACACACTGGAACAGGATCTTTTGGTGTGCATTTTGTTAACAGCCAAGGAGCAAGAGAATTCGGAGAAGGAATTGTGTAGTGCTAGCTTAGGTAGGTTTAGAGTAGGAGGAATTTTCCTACCATGACTTCGATTCAGTAAGATCTGTCATGTTGTTTCACAATGAACAAACACAAGCTTTAGCAACCTCTAGTGTTTCAAGTGTAGTGCTGTGATCTCAGTTTGCTCCAGAAGGATGTTGTGGCTGTGGTGAATCCCTGTAGGCAATCACATGATCACCACAAAAAAGCAGAAAAGTGAGATTGGAATAGGAAAATTGTGAGGAAGGTGGCCTCGCATTGTAGAGGAAATAATGTAATTTTTACTGAAATAAAGCAAAAAATGGAAGTAACTAGAGGGGGCATTATGTTTTCAGATGTGAAAAGTTGCAAAATCAAGCAATTCTTAAAAATGTGTGGCAAACGATCAGCATATTTTCAGAAAAGTGTGTTAAAAATAGGTCTTAAAAGTTCTTCTCATGACTAAGGAAAAGGGAGAGTAAACTAGGGTGAGGTGTGAGGTCTTTAGTGAGAGAGAGTTAGTGATCCAGGAGGAGAGTAAAAAACCCACAGTATAAAGGAGTGTTTATGCTTGCCACTTTCATGCAGGGCTGTACTGAGGAGAAGGAACTGTCAATATTGCAAATGTCCTTAGGGATGATAGGGACTGGTCAGCCAACACTGACAGAGTGCCACAAAGCAGATAACGATTGAGAAAGATCTCTCCAAATGGTAGACTTTACTTTGCTGCATCATCAATATAATATACGCACTATATTGACTGATTTTAATGTGTATACACCACCAGTAGTGAGCAAGCTCAGTATCAAGGGATTTGAGAACGCTCTACTCTGACATTTACTTTGCTACTCTCATCTGCTCTCTCTAAGACTACCTTCTATTCCACGAGCATTAACCCTTTGCCATGTAGCATTGTTGCCATCACCTTGCATTTTCACAGGCACAAAAAGGGTAGGAATTTTTCATGCAGAGTACAAGTCAGCTTTCATAGTTTTCCATTCTCAATTTTGTGCCTGCCAGCACTTTTCTTCTTTTTTTTTCCCTACTGCTTTCCAGTCATGCCTTTTTTTTCACACAGTCTGTGCATTAATCACTATTCATTGCACACAGGAGGTCTGAGAGAGTGCAAGTGGATCACTCAAGGTGAGCACACCCAGTCTTACCTGAATGCTTTGTCTGCAAGTGTCTTGACATCCTTGTAAATTAAAAGCAACGTTCACCCTGTTACAGGTTGAAGAGTTATGGCTGACGATGATCACTATGCAGGATGTACACACCCAATCAATCAATCCCTCAGCTTGTTGACAAAAATGCTAGGTATGGTAATTTACTGTTTAAATATTGTGAAATGAGCTGGTGGCTTCAGCAACTCCTAGTCAGCAGGTCTTGCATCACACACATGAACAAAATGTCACAGTTGCTTCTAATTGGCAACCTTGTTGACAATCTCAGCAAAGGCTCTGGATAACATGGGCAGAGAAACTTGACTGTTCTCTTATCATGAGAATGTGATATCTTGGTAGAGACATGTGGAAAGCCGTCAGTGCTGTCATCCATGCCAGTCTTCACCTGTGCTTAAAAATCTTAAACCTCCAAAACAATTAGTGGTCTAGAATCAGTGAGAGGAGAAAGCAAAAACAGAGGATAAAAAGGTTTGAATGAGTTATTGTGCGTATAAATCTTACGTGTAAAGTTCATTCATATACTTGAGCATTGCTTGTTTTTAGCAGAACACAGTATGCAGTGTGAACGAAATGTTTAAGCTTGAGTGCCAAGCTGGAACAGCCTATATGTGTGTGTGTGTGTGTACATATATATATATATATATAAAATACAGCTACACAGTCACTAAGTCTTTAGGGGCAATGAGTACCGAACACATTTAGAAATCAAGCTATTTACTTGACCACATCTGAAAATATCACCCAGCAATGACAGCATACCAGTTTTGGCAGCTAACCACATCACTAGATACCGGTGGGAATCCAAGATCTGCTTCAAAGGCCATTAAGTCTTTGAATTTTGGATCAGGCCTCAGTTAGTCCCAGGGAATCTAACCTGGTATAGCACCTTCTTCTGCCATACTCAGCATTTAAATTAAACTAGCTTAAACTTGCTTGGGCTTGGTAAGAATCCCTAAGCTTTGCATCCACTCACTGATAGGGATCTTGCATCCACTTATACATTGCCTTTCAATTTGGCCATTGAGTCAAAAGAAGATGCTATCTGCTTTGCTCTCCTACCTTCTGGGACACAGAAAATATTCTTAACAGAAAAGCAACATAAGGGAGCATGTAAGTTAAAATAGTGGGTAACTCTCAGAGAACCAAAGCAGACAAACTTGTCTTTCTGGAAAGTGCAGCTTTTTTTTTTTTTTTTTTTTTTTTAAGCATAACACCTTCTAGCGTCTAGTCAGACTGAAAGTGGGAAAGACAGGTGATAATTTTTTAACAGCTTAGGAAATGTCTGGTGATGCTATCAATAAGCTTTCATGGCTGGTGTACAGCAAGACTGAAATGATCACATCGATTCTACACATTTTGTATAACATGCTGAATTAGTTTTCATTTCCTGCCAGCATGAAGAAGGGAGGGAAGGTGGGGGGAAAGGAGAAGAGGGAGTGCTGACTCAGGGCTGTGTTCTCCAGCAGTAGAACATGACTCTCTGAAGACTTACTTTAATATGCTCTCGTGGCATAGAAGGTTCTTTGTTTATTGTTCCATTTGCATGAGGATTACCCTAGAAGCAAAGTATTAATAAATGACAACACAAAAAAGCAGTTATAATTTCAAAATACATAGCCACACGATGAGTTAGTTATTCACACAGATTGTCTGTTATTTTATTACATTGTTATGTGCTCTGAAGGGAGGAGATAAATAGCGGTGGAGAGAACAGTAAACTCAATTCTGCCTCTAAACAGGCTGTGGATCAAGTGTAATATTTAGACTTGTCTTGACCTTAATAAAATCTCTCTCTGAGAATTGCGTGAAATCATCTGGCCTCATCCCTCTTTGAAATCTGTATTCCAGAGACTGAAAGATTGGTGAAATTGGTAGCTTGTGATATCTTAACCACTTTTAAGAAAAATATCACTGGTTTTGTTTATTTCAACATGAAGGCTTATTGCTAAAATGAGAGAACTTTTATTTAAAACAAATGGCTGTCATCTATGATGGATTATACCTTCTTTTCACTGTTCCTGTAAGTCAAACAGTGCTGGCATGAAGTTCAAAGATGAAGTTCAAGTGGCAAGTTACAGTTACAAGACTGGAGTCTGTTTCTTAAAAAAAAAAACCCTCAAAACAGTAAATACAAGATGACTTAGAAGATCCAGAGCACTACCATGAAGTTAACTAAGAGTACCTGGCAACTATTTTTCTTAAAATTAAGATAAGGGCTTAGGGATAGGATAATAATTTGTCACAGTAATGGAGTCACACCCCACCCCTTCTTCTCTTATATGCAGTACTGACTTTCATGTAAAGTACTTATCGAAGAGGTCTATGTCAAATTCAATGGCAGGACAGAACCTGCCATCTCTGGGGCAGTAGGCAAGAACATTGGTCTCTATATCTAGACTCACACTCTGGTTCTGACTGGTAAATGAGATGCTACCAAAGCAAGTAAATTAAATATTATTACAAGTAAGCAGTGCTACACATTAAGAATGTATAACTCATTGAATTGAACGGTCTTTATTTTTCTGCTGCATCCACAGCACGAATGGCTTTGCCAGTGGACATTATCAAATGAATCTGACCTGAATGAATATTAGAGCTGAAATGAAATTAATGTTGTGAAATGAAGTATTATCAGTATGTGCTTAGACAAGGAGATCCATGGCTATCATTCAAATTGCATATATTTAATTAAATGGTTACTAAACTAGGGCCAAATTGTAATACTCCACCTTATACTGAACAGCAATGAAACCCAAAGTAGTCTTACTGAAATGAGTGGGGTGATTTGGAGTAAGAGAAATGTGATTAAGCACACAAATGTCATTAAGACTCTGCAAATAAGGACAGCAGAACACAGAACTCCCACTATCAGATGTCTTATGATTGATTTTTTTGTTTGTTTCCCACAAACATATGACAGCATTGCACCATTTGCCCTTGCACCATCTGCATTTCCTGTTTTGAACTCCATGTCTATACAGTATTATTTCTTCTACAGGAGCAGCTAAACAAAACAGTATATGCCTCACCGCTCTTTGGTTTCATTGCTGCCAAAGATATCTGAAACTTGATTAGTCTGTGTGCATGTGTGAGTGCCTATGATGGAGAAAGGACACCATAAAGAGATGGATAATTTCCACATTATTTTCAGTGAGATGTTAAAAAATGCTTAAGAATTTTAACTTTACAAATCATGACAGAATTTAATGACTGTGTGCACAAAGGCTCCTGATTCATTAATATTAGTATTACAAAGGCATCTCTTTGACTATTACAGTAATGGTTCAGACTGAAAAGCTATAGCGTATTATCTTGGTCCTACACAACTCAGGAGGATGTGCAGGGCCCTGAACACTGTGGAAACACAGAAATTTACTGATAATTCTAAGCATCCAGACCAGCACAGATAACCTTGGCCTTCAAGATGCGAGTAATGTCCTTAATAAAAGAAGTACAACGTAACATAACATATCACAAAGGGAAACAAGATAAAAATTTCTAACACAGATGAAACTGTTATGAATCAGCATACACAAGGCTGATTTACAGAAATATAAAGCAGAAGAACAAATTATTTTTAAATTATGGTGCAAAATGAGTGACATGCCCTGTCCTTCTTAGCTGTAAAGAGTTAATGCTTCTCAACACAGCTGTCACTGGCGAGTTTGCCATTATAGATAAATATCCTCTTTATTCTTTTTACTACCAAAATAATACTAACAACTTCTTGGTCTGAGACTTAAGTGTTATCTGAGGGAACAGAAGATGGTAAAGATCCTTTCTGCTCTTAGCACAATGTTGCAAACCACATTCTCCATGGCTCATCATCGGGGAAAAACAGTAGTCACCATGATCATAGTTACGTCCAACCCTACTGTACCTACACTAGTTGAAGAATCAAAGGGAGACGCTGCTGTCCAACAGAATAGTCTTATACAGATTGCAGTGTGCTCCAAGAAATTTCCATAGAAGAAAATAATATGTGAGATGATGTGGGACCAAATTAACCTCTGTGCAATGTCATATGTCAGTTCAAGGACGCACAACACAATGAGATGGGTTTGAAAAGTGACATATTAAAAACTCTCCAGATATTAATTTTTAACATTTGCCTTGGGATTTGGGGTATTTAGGGTTTTACTTGTCTGTATTTTTCTTTGTCATTCCTAAAGAATATACAACTTACAAAACCCGAAGCCATGAATATCACGAAATGGACAGATCTGGGATATGGAAATCCTAAAAAACACGAACATGCTAGGATCACAAATGTTGAATGTGACAGCTGATTAATTTCTTTGTTAATGAATATAATGGTTCTGGCTGGTATGGCATTAATTTTCTTTATAACAGCCCATATGGTGCTATGTTTTGGCTTTATGTCTAAACCAATGTCCCTAACACACCAGTGTTTTGGTTATTGCTGAGCAGTGCTTGCACAGCATCAAGGTTTTGTTTTTCCTGCTCTGCACCCCCAAGCAAGTAGGGCAGGAGATGGGCAAGAGGCTAAGAGGGGACACAGCCAGCACAGTTGACCCAAAATGACCAAAGGGATATTCCATTCTACATAATGTGAAGTGGGTGGATGCTTAGCTGCTGGCTGGGGTCAACCCACCACAATAAGCTAACGGGATTTCATACCGAAATTAATTTTGGAAAGAAACAAGCACCTTATAAAATACCTGATTGTAGGAGATAATGCTGGACTGAAGCAATTGAATCAAATTACTTTGGATTATGTGACATACAAAACCAGATGTTCAGTTTTACAGGAAGAAATTTTTGAGAAACTAGGTACAGATTGGTAAGACTGACTAGGAAGAGCAGCTTATGGATTTAGGTACAAGCAGAATTACATGAGGTCTAAGTGCCACTGCTACCCAGAGCCAGACTTCGAAGCAAGAAGAAAAAGATTACTAGGAACGGGCTACAGACCTACTCAAATGACTAAATCCATCAGGCAGGATGGTAAAAGGACAAATAGAATTGGAGCACAAAAGGAGTATGATGAGCCAGGAGGGCTCTGTCTTGAGGGTTAGAGGAAAAAAAGAAATAAATTTAGTTAAAAGGTTACTTAAGCCTTACCTTGACAAGAAAACAAAACCAAATGCTAATGATGTCTTCAGCAGCTGTGCAAGAGAGGAACAGGGAAAGAAAGACAGACTGAGAAAAGAAGGATGGTTAAATATGCATAAAAGAATGACTTATATACTAAATTAATACTTTAGTTTTCAGTAGAAATGAAGATTATGAGGGTAATGACAGGGTACCTAATCAGGAATAAGAGTAGGAACAGTAATTTCATTACCATATTCAAAGTAAAAGCAGAGTTTGGGCTGCTGACTGTGGTGAAATGAAGGAAGGAGAGGAGGGGAAAAAGGGATGAGCTAAAACATTGGAAGAAGCACACATGAAATTTCAAGTTCAGTAGCAGACATTTTTAATGACTGTATCAGTTTGGGAACATGTGGTGCAAAGACAAGAGAATCCACTTTCTGACTGGAGATACGCTTATCTCATTACACAAAGTTTTTGGGGAGGGGACTGGTGAAGGGATCTCGGTGGCTGCATTCCCATCAGCTGAGTCACCCCTACAGGAGCCCTTAGCACAGAGATTTAAGGTCAAGAACAATGAGCTGCAGAGGCAAATGGCAAGATAGCTAATCTGTAATGTGGTTTTCTTTATCAGAGATGCATACTAGGTTAGTCTGGCATAATGTACATCAACAAGACAACTTTCTTGTAAGATAAATGTCATGTTTCTAAGAGTGTAGATTATGGTAAATCATTTGGTACTTTACCACACAGGAAATTATTTTTTAAGGAGTTCCGGAAGGGTGTTATTATAGGAACTGGAAGATAGATCGAGGCAAAAACTAAGCAGAAGGCTAAAGAGGGCATATATTGAAAAGGAAATCCCCAAGACAATATTCTCACCAGTGGCAGTGCATACCCATCAGTCTTAGGACTGATCCTGCACGGTGTTGTCACTAGTGAGAGAACAAGAGGTGTGCTCATGAGATTCTAGCTGACTGCGAAATGAAGATACTGCTGAGGACAAACTTACTACACAGAAAGTATAACCTCTAAGACAGCAGCAGCAATGGGTTTGCATAGTACAAAAAACACAGGCATCCACTTAGTAATTGCTGACGAAAGCATTTTCTAAAAACTGGATGTTTATCAGCTGGAGGTGAAAGAGAAGCGTATGAAACAGGACAAAATAGGCAACCAAAGGATGATAGGGAACTTGCCGGTTTGATGTGGCTGTAGACAGAGGAAAAAGCAAGTCCAGACTCTATAATTTTCACTGAATACAAGGAAGGGCTGCTGCCTTCTACATTATAGAAGGCTTTGGTACGAGCTACGGTAGAATATTTTACATTGTTCTAGTAATTTGTATTCACAGAAGTGTATTTTAAACAAGAATGGAGACAGAAAAGGTCTATTAGAATGATAAAAATAATGAATAACCCATCTTATGAGAGGAATAGAAACTTGGCAAAGGGCTATTTCAAATGAATGAATTAATAAATAAATAAATAAATAGAAGAGTAAAAGCTAGAATACTTATCTAATTTTCTAATCACAAGTGCTGTGAAGTTCTTTTTCAAACAGGGATGAGAAAAGAACCATACCCAATCCAAGACAGACTATGGAAACTTATTGAAAGGCTCTGTGTGACAGTAAAGGATTAATTAAGACATAGAAATTGGGTCAGACAAGTTAGTATTTTCCTAGCAAGCTCTTGACAGTCAAAAGCAAAATTGTTTTATCTTTGATAAGGAGACATATACCATCTTTTTGCGGTTATTAAAAGCTCTAGGTATTCAAGATAATACAGTTAAACTGTATCTGGACCCATACTGGCTCACATTCTGTCAGTGTCAATACTTCCCCAGGGTACCTTCCCACTTCCAGATCTACGCCTAGGACAGGCAGAGGGAATTTGGGTGCATCCATACCACTCCTGGGAGGGACACACCACCTGTGGGACATGCAGGAAAGATCAAAGGGATCAACAGCAGCTGCACTGTTAACGCACATGACTGAATCTGTGTTCAACCAGAACACAATTACACAGTATAGACACACTACTCAGAAGGAAAGTGCCTTAATTTGGGGTAATTTAATTCACCACTAGATTTGAAAGCACTTTAAGTATATCAGCTTCATACTCTTTGCTATTTATCTTTGCTTTCCTGAATATCTTTGCATCCTGGGTATAACAATCCTTCCATGGGCCTCTAGGAACATTTCTATAAACATTTGAAAGATGTGCAGCTTTCTTCCCACTCTCTATCAGCTGTATTCCATCTGCCCACTTTTTAAGAGGGCAGAGCAAGAGGTCTTAGATTCTCCACATTCAGTGCAAATGCTTATCCAAATCGCATATTTTAAATGTTTAAAACTTGTGAGTCAAGCTCATCAGACACATTATGGGATTAAGGCAAGCTGAAAAGCAAAAGAAGAGCTTGGAGCTGTTTGCCTTTAGTTTCAAAGCCTCCAGAATTCCTTCAGGACACAACACCAAGCTATGAAATCTAGAGCTTTATTTCTGCCTTTCTCCTCTTTTTAATAAAAAGAAAGTCTTATTTAATCACTTGCCCAGAGGAATGGACCCTTTCAAATACAGCATCAAGTACTGAAATATTTCCCAATCAGACTGCAAAAGCTGGTGCTGCCAATTTAATCATTTTGGCATTTTCAGACTGAAAAGCAAATGTAGAAAGCAGAAGCAGCTCAGTTACCCTTGTGCCCCTTCCCTGCCCCCTGCCTTCCTACCTTGTCAGCCAACTGAAGGGTACACCAGGGAGCAAGGGGTGGGGGGAGCTGGTTTTGAGCTTGCACACCTGAAAGTTATTCTGCTCATCTGTGATTTCAACTACTGCTTCTGGGGGATAGCATTGATGTGCCCAAGATGTGCACATTTGCCTTTAATGGCAACCTCTTGTAAAGGCAAGGTAAAGAGGGGAGATTGAAATTTATCCTTCTCTGTGTAGGCAAAGCTTTCTACCTTTTCACTAATGGAAATTCATCCCTCTTTTAAAGTGTTTATGATGCTACAAGTATATTGGGAACATTATTCTAGCATAAATGAGACTTGTCTCAGGTTAACGTTTAACCTAGTCTCTGAACTAGTTTCCCCGTGAGACAAATGTAACATTATCCAAACCAAGTTTCTAAAATTCTTTTTGCCATCACTTGTACCTTTCCACAGAGAACTGAAGCATAAACAGTGATGCAGACCGAGCAATCTGGTATCAGCTGAATATGGAGATACAAATAACAGACCTTTCTTCCCTTAAAACACTTACTTTCAATATTTCTATTGCATACTGAATCTGTTTGGAGAAGATGTATGAGCTGCACCAATAACAAAGTAGTATAAAACTATATTAACATGAATGATCTTTACTCACACAACATCTCAACCCCATTTTGTACACGCTGTCACTGAGGATCAAGTGAGTACCCTGTCACCAGGTCCTTTCTTTCTTCTTCGTGAATTGGCCTACCAGTTGGTAATGGGTAATGGGTATTCTGACTTAGCTATACCTGCCAGTCACTGGATAAAGACCAGTCTCACACCAATCACCTCATTTTGGGTAATAACTTGTGATTTGAGGAGGTCTGAAATTATGCAGTAGTTAAAGGTTACCCAATCAAGACCATTGTGATGTACACATTCTTTTAAGCTAGAAACTTTTGGGATGAATTATGTTTATAGCATCTCATATTAAAAGCCCACTCGCTGTGAAAAACAAGGAGTCTCTCATCTTTGAAGTTAAATCAGAAATAATATATTAAATATTTTGTTCACAGTTTTTGTCATTATCTATTAAAAAAAGGATATGACTATTTCAGCTATATTCATCTGTCAAACAAATTCCCTCAAATAATTTTTACAACAAATGCAAAATTGTTGCAATGGACATTTTCATACCAAATTGAAAGTAGGGCAGCTCTAAAAAAAAACTAAATTGCAAGTTTCAGTGTCTGCAATGAGAAAAGGTGAAATTCAGCCATGACACAGTATTTGACAGTAGATGTTAATCAGTGTGTATGAACAATATGACCTGTCCAGCCAATCAACATAAGTAATTTAGGGCTAGCTAAAGAATAAGAGATGTCTCTTAAACCATATGAAAACACTGGCATTATTGCTACACTTGTAGGAAGAGTAGAGTTTTAGTGGACAAAAATACACACCTGTGAGGAAAAAGAATTTGGTTTAGCTGATCATAGAGCAAGTTCTTCAGTGATGTTAATACAAATGGTCTAAATAGTAAGGGTATTATGCAGGATATATTTTCAAAAAAAAAAAAAAATCTCTGCAGAATGATTTTCAGTGATCGTATTATCTGACTGGTTTCAGTTTTCTTGAGAACCAATATGGCCATAAGATTGATCTTTGCTAGATCACTAATATATTTTTAACCAGACAGCTGAGTTACCTTGATATTATAGCAGTTAACTTCCTGGACTTACTTCTGTTTCAGTTTTATTCAGCAAAGGTACAGAATCACAGTTTCACACTGTTTAGGTATCCTTATGCAAGTATCCATCCTTCTCTCAGTGTCATTCTCATATTTTAATTGTTAATTTTTCAGAACTAGGAGAAAGTGTTAATTAAAACAAATTTATAATGCCAAAACTGAAACATGCAGATGCAAAAGTATTATCAACTTGCAGAAATGTAGATCAGCTTTGGATAGCTTCAGCAAATAAATTATTAGGAATTTAAAAATGAGATTTCATAAAGTTATAATGCTAATTAATATTAAATGTCTAGTAAGCTGTTTTCTTTCCCTTGGAAAACAAAGATAGTGTCTTAAGCACCTATGACTAATAAGGCTCATTTACGTATGTTTCTAAGGTTTTGGCTCTTGAATTGCAAAGGCTTTGGGGATTTGTAAGAACAGTGAATAGACTGTATAATCTACTGCTTCACAGATTAAGATGGAAGGGACTTAAGGCTTCCTATCCAATGTCTTCACATAGAGAAAGAGCTACTGTTACTCACCAACCATTGACCGACAGGTTTAGCATCGTGTGGGTGGGGATCAGTTGGAATCTCACCAGCATGTGGGAGGCTGGGCAACAAAGGCAGAATGTCCAGGTCCACGTTTGCAGAAGGTTGCCTAAGAAAGCATGGCATGTCTGACAGAGAGCAAAGGAAAAAATTAACTAGAGAGAGCTGGACATTCCCATTTTTTACTCTTTATCCACCAAAAAGGCTGCATACATTCTACTGTCAATTTTCAAACAATCAACAATTTGTTTATTTGGGAGAAGGAAAGAAATTCCTGTTCTAGTCCCTGCAGTTTGACTCTAAATGTTCCCTAAGTTCACAGCCAAGGAACATATTTTTAAAAATCCTTCTTATGTTTATGTGTGGTTTACATTAACATTTGTAAAATACGTTACAACATGCTTTTTGCTTTATTTTGAAACTTCAAGACCTTTCTGTGGCTTTTCCATGCCTTAGAAATTTCACATATAAATCATGGGAGAAAAGGCCAATCTTCTCCTGTTTTCCTGTTCAGTGTTCCAAAGAAAACAGTTAGGAAGAAAGTTGCCAGTCGCTAATGTAAACTTCTACACCAGCTCATCCCAACTACCTCAGCTGTTAGACCTGTATCTAAAAGTGGCAAATACTTGCCAACTGAAAATAAATTTGGCTAAAATATTCTAACTTGTGTGGATTAAGGCTAGGTGCCAAGGGAAAGTGTATAAATCTAAAGATAAACATATTAACTTAAATTCCATTGACATCCCCATGCCCAGTTTTTCCTATTGGCTACATCTTTGTGGCTCTCAACTTTGACTCTCAATTGACCATTGAAAGCCTTCAAAAAGGATGAGCAAGTGTATTTTCTCTTTGTTTCTCTTTTTTGAAGGAGCAAAGGCAACGCACCCCTTCAGTGGGTCTTGATATGGCACACATAAGATCAGAGAGCTGTAGTTTGGAAAGGGAACAGGAAACCCCCTATCTCAGATGAAAATGTGGAGTGATATTGCACCTCATAAGAACACAGTTGCTACACTGGTATTCAGGACGTCATACTCCACCTGGGATGTGGGATCATCCTGCTCCAGAGGAACCTTGATCCATCTATTGTTTAAGTGCAAGACTTAAGTGCATGTCTGGTATGTGAATATGACCCACAATTAGATTTTTTACAAACATTTAGATTCCACCCACTGGAAAAATTCACAAGCCACCTATCTGCACCTTTACATGCCTAAATATTTTCAAAACTCTGAACCTGAATGCCAAATTCAGCTACCTACATTGCTTAAATACCCAACTTTCATATTTGTCAAGTAATAGGAAGTGGGCACTTTTACAAATGCAGCTTCTTTCTCGGGGACTTAAATTTAAGCTTGAGTATCCAAGTCTGCAAATACACACACATTCACACATGCTTATCAGGGAGCATGTTGTCATTTAGACTTAGTTATTATTGTGCAGTGTCATATTGTGTAGAAGTTGCCTTACTGTCTTTTCTACAGACAAAGCTCGTAATGATTATAAAGATTTTTTTCTACTTCAAACAATCATGGCACACTGAATGGATTATTAAAAGTACAGCACAATAAAAGTGAAAAATGAATGACAGTAACAAGTGTTCATGTCACACCTCAGCTTCATTGGTATAACTAAAATCCCTTTAGAACATGCCTGTTCCTTAAATATTTCTATCTCTGTTCTCCCCTTATTAGCGCAATTTCATGGAAAGATGTCACTCACATTGGCTCTTAGGGGAACCACTTGTCACCTCCACTGTGAAACTGAGCACGGTGAGTGGTGATTGCTGCCAAAGAGCCCAGGGACTGTGTCAGGGAGCAGACGGCCAGCTCACTGACACTCTTCTGAAAAGTCTCACTTAAGGCCGCGGGCAGTGGTGCAGGATGTTACTGCAGTATTGGCAGCTGAGGTTACTTCCAATAATTTCTCTCCAGCTGCTTTTAAGTGGTGTTTTCAGGTTAGTTTACTGATTTCCCAGCCCTTGGAGGACATATAAGTGTTCCTTAGTCCACCTGTGCCAAAATTGAGCTCAGTTAGCTCAAATAACAAGCACGTTATTGCTCTGGCTCACGTTGACTGAGATGAGTTACTCCTAGTAAGTTCAGTTCCCCTAGCAGATGTAAGAGTTAGTGTTTTCAGTCATAAGCAACTCCTGTAGGAAGAAGCTATGTCCAGAACAGGACACTTATTGACAGCCTAGATGTTTACTTACTATTACCATTTATTAGTTTAAAAATGCCATTAGTTCAGAATTTAGAGAGAAAGAGGCAAATGTGCACCACACATCACAAATTAAATGTTTCTGAAGGAATTTGGGATGGTGTTTAGTATCTCTTTTTTTCTCTAAGAAATACAGCTCTGAATCTACCCTTTCCAGTAGAGTTAGTGGAGTTATCACCACATAAAAACAGTGCAAAATCAGAGCACTGCTTATATAATCGCTCTAATCACTATAGGAATGTTTCAGGTAATGCTTGAATTCTTATTAGAAAACCAAGAGCTATCAATTTATTTAAAGACTGCTTATAGCAAGTATTATTTACCAGTTAGACTGGAAATGTCACTAATGGAGATGAGTAAAGAGAATTATTTTTTTTTTAAATTACAATCAATAAGTCTACATCTTTCTGTCAGCTACAGAGTGGATAAAAAATTAGACATTTCCTTCACACCCTATTAAACCCCTCAAAGAGATGGAAATATTCCTCCTTTTTCAATAAGTTTCGATTCAATTCAACTCAATTTCAATATCTTCACATATAGAAGGCAGAATGTAGGTTGGACATAGCAATATATGCACACATACACCTTTCAATCAGATTATCTTGGCATATTCTTTAATTGTTTGGTTGCCTCCTTGAACACCTCTCTGCTTTGCATACCTCCTGGGCTGTCAGAGCTAAGATGTATCAATTATACGTTACCTGTTTACACTTTCTCCTCTGAGTTATTGTTATGAAATGAGTAAAGTAGCTTCTGAGGCTTGGTATGTTTTTGTTTTGTTTTAGTTAATATTTTGAAAACCATAAATCTCAGATACAACTCAGAGATTAATTAAATGTCTTGCCTTCAAGATTAATAAAGGTGTTTTTTTATTTACTGTTGTCTGTAGTCACTAAATCGTAGTCTGGCCCATTAAAGTGCTATTCTTTGTTTGATTTGCTCTGACAGATGAGAATATTTGTTTGTAGCTGGCAGTCTTTAGTTTTAATTAAAGTGTCATGCAGGGGTTAAAGATATTCTGGAATCAACTCACTTGGATTAGATTTAACAAAAGAAACAGGTGTAGTGTGCATATATACCTCTAATGCATAGGCCAGGAGTGTTCTGTGCAGGATAAGAGAGAAACGGGGTGAATGTTTTGGTCCAGACAGCACTAGGATTAAGGAAGTGTTAAGGGAAGATAATGAAGAATGGTTGATCATTTGTCATAGAATAAAAGGTCAGAAGAGGGAAAAAAAGAATGCTGATGACCATTACTGACCATCGAAAATAAAACAGGTAGGAATTTGTTTTCAGAGAAAGACTATAAAGGCCAACAGCTCATACGGAAAACATCTCTGTTTTCAGAAGAAACCTGTCTCTAGTATTGACCAGGAAGTTCACAGAGGTCACACAGAATGGCTGAGGTTGGAAGGGACCTCTGGAGGTCAGCTGGTCCAACCCCCCTGCTCAAGCAGGATACCTAGAGCTGGTGGCCAAGTACCACGTTCATGTGGCTTTTGAATACCTCCAAGCAGGGATACTCCACCACCTCCCTGGGCAACCTGTGCCAGTGCTTGGTCACCCACACAGTGAAAAAGTGTTTCCTGATGTTCAGAGGGAACCTCTTGTGTTTCAGTGGGTGCCTATTGCCTCTGGTCCTGGCCCTGGGCACTTCTGAGCCTGGTTCCTGGGAGCCTGTCTCCAACCTCTTTGCACTTTCTCTTCAGGTATTTATACACTTTGACAAGATTCCCTCTGAGCCTTCTCTTCTCCAGGATAAACAGTCCCAGCTCTCTCAGCCTTACCTCATACAAGATGTTCCAGTCCCTTAATCATCTTAGTGGCCCTTCGCTGGACTGTCTCCAGTATGGAGCCCAGAACTGAACACAGGACTCCAGGTGTGGCCTCACCAGTGCTGAATAGAGGGGAAGGATTGCCTCCCTGGACCGGCTGGCACTAATTGGCCTAAGGCAGCCCAGGACACCATTAGCCTTCTTTGCCACATTGCTGACTTATGTACAACTTGGTGTCCAGCAGGACCCTAGGCCCTTTTCTGCAAAGCTGCTTTCCAGCTGGGTGGCCCCCAGCATATACTGGTGCATGGGGTGGTTCCTTGCCAGATGCAGGACTTTGCACTTCTCCTTGTTGAATTTCACAAAGTTCTTGTCAGACCATTTCTCCAGGTTGTCAAGGTCCCTCTGCATGACAGCACAACCCCCTGGTGTATCAGCCACTCCTCTCAGTTTTGTGTCATTAGCAAACTTGCTGAGGGTACACTGTGCCCCATCATCCAGGTCATTAATGAGGATGTTAAACAGGATTGGATCCAGTATAGACCTCTGGGGTACACTGCTAGTTACTGGCCTCCAAAGGGACTTCAAGCCACTGATCTCCACACTCTGGGCCCAGCCATCCAGGCAGTTTTCAATCCACCTCACTGTCTGTTCATCCAACCCATATTTCAACAGTTTCTCTCTGGGGATCTTCTGGGAGACAGTGCTTTCCCCTCATCTACCAGGCCAGTCATTTCATCGCAGAAGGCTATCAGATTGGTTAAGCATGACTTCTCCTTGGTGAAGCCATGCTGACTACTCTTGACAACTTTTTTGTCCTTCATGGGCCTGGAAATGGTTTCCAGGATTAGCTGCTCCATCACCTTCCCAGGGCTCAAGGTGAGGCTGACTGGCCTGTAGTGCCCTTCTTGAAGATAGAGGTGATATTTCCTTTTTCTTCCAGTGCTCAGGCACTTCTCCCAATTGCCACAATTAATCAAAGATTATTGAGAGTGGCTTTGCAATGACAAAGCCAGCTTCCTCGGTGCTTGTGGGTGCATCCCATCAGGGTCCATGAACTTATGTATGTCCAGTTTGCTTAAGTATTCTCTGATCTGATCATCTTCCACCAAGAGTATGTCTTCCTTGCTCCAGTCTTTCCCCCTGGTCTCTGAGGCCTGGGATTCCTGAAGGCCAGTCTTCCTAACAAAGATGGAGGCAAAGAAGGCATTGAGTACCTCAGTCTTTCCCATGTCCCGTGTATCAGGTCCCCTATCCCATTCATCAATGCATTGACATTTTCCCTAGTCTTCCTTTTGTCATTTAGGTACTTAGAAAATACCTTCTTGTTGCCTTTGACATCCCTGGCCAGATCCAGTCCTACTTCAGCTTTGACTGTCCTAACCACATCTCTATGTGCTTGGACAGCATTTCTGTATTCCTCCCAGGTTACCTGTCCCTGCTTCCAGCTTCTGCGTATTTCCTTTTTTTTTTTTTTTTTTTTTTTGAGTTTTGCCAGGATCTCCTTGTTCATCATGCAGGCCTCCTGCCATTTGTGCTTGGCTTCCTGCTCGTTAGGATGGACTACTGTTGAGCTTGGATGAGGTGACCCTTGAATATTAACTGGCTTACTTGAGTCCGTCTTCCCTCCAAACCCTTATCCCGTGGGATTATACCAAGCAGATCCCTGAAGAGGCCAAAGTCTGTCCTCCTAAAAGCGACTACTGAGATGTTGCTTTTTGCCCTGTTTCCTCCTCTCAGGGTCTGTACTCCAACATCTCTTGATCACTGCGCCCAAGGCTACCTTCAACATTCACTTCCTGGATGAGCCCCTCCTTTCCTATCTGTATGTCTGCACATGGCAGACACCCACTACAATGCCACCAATACCAGTCTGCTTTTTAGTTCTTACTCATAAGCTCTCAGCTGGTTCATCACCCATCCTCAGGCAGAGCTCTGTGCGCTCAAGCTGCTCTCACACATAACGGGAAACTCCCCCTCCTTGTCTTCCTGGCCTAAGCAGCTTGTATCCCTCCATCGCAACACTCCAGTCATGGGAGCCATCCCACCACATCTCCATGATCCCAACAATATTATAGTCCCACAACTGCACACAGATCTGTAATTCATTATGTTTATTCCCCACTTTGCGTGCATGAGCGTACACATGCTTCAGAGAGGCACCCCAGCATGCTGATTTCCCAGAAAGGGTTTGGGGCACTTCCCTATGGCGGTGCCTTGCTTATACACTGAAGGAGGTAGCCCTCCTTCAGCCCTGTTTTCTTAATTTTGTGATCTCTTTCTGTCACACCACTCCATGCCCTTTGCTCGTCAGACCTGTCCATCACTCCCTCACAGGGCTGCTGGTAACTTCCTCCCATCACATGATTGCTGGTATAAATCCCTCCTTACCAGGTCAGCCATCCTCCTGGCAAGGATACACAGAAAGGCTCAGACAATAGCCTGAGAGGTGGTCAGTTCTGTGTAGCTTTGGAATTGTTCTTTCACTGAGGAGAAAGAATCTTGTTCACAGAAGAAGGATGTACACAGACTTCAAACAAAATAATTTCCACAAATGCTGGAAGAGCTGTTATTTAAACCTGTGCACATATTTTCATGTTAAAATATGAGCTAGAGTGTGAAACTTTGTAAACAACTATCAATGAAAATAATCCAATAATAGATGTAACTTCTGATAGGTAAATATGAATAATTTTGTGTGTTTCCAGTCCCTAATATATTTTGGTTTTGTTTATTAATAGAATAATATTATAAAAGTTACTTATTATTTTTTTGGATCTTGTTCAATTTCCTTCTTCATACAGCAGCACACTTTTGTGTCTATGATTATATTTTATTGTTGCTACCTTGTCCTCAGCAGAAGCATCATGTAAACAGTTTGGGAAGATGAAGGCCTTCTGCATTCTGCTCGTGCCAGGAAGAAGTATAGTCAGTCAGGGAGGCAGCAACAGAAAGAATTGTATCTAGTTAGGGACATTTTGCTAATCAAATAATGAAGAAAGTGCACTGCCCATTTACAGAAAGCAGAAGGCAGGCTCCATCTCAGCATCTTAGCATCAGTTTAGGAACCACTGCTTCACATTCTAGTTGATGTAACTATTCCATTGTTATAATTCAAACTTTACCTTGCACACAATGCACTCCTAGCTCAGGGCAAATAGGGCTCTCTGTGACATTCCTCACCTGTGTGTGTTAATGTCTTTGTATGTAGCCCCCATATCATTAAGGAATTTCTAGCCCTTACCTTCAGAGGTTTTTTTCAAGGGTGTAAATTAAATAATGACAGTGTATCATCATTTTTCCAGGTGCTGCATTAATGTCACTCTCTGTAACCTGACTAGCAGCCCCAGACTTGTGTCCAAAACCCACTGTCCACAGTGTAATTGATCTTGTACAAGTACTTTGTTATTAGCTTTATTACTCCTATCCCCAAGGGGGAACGGCTTCATGGGATAAATTTCAGGCTAGAAATATATTGACTGTCTGGATGTAGAGGTTCCAGACTATGTGACAGACTCAGACCTTCAGCTTTCTGTGGTCAATCGAGTGATTATCACACTCATCATTCTGTGTCCAGGTAAGCACTAACAAATAAAGGAGCAAAAGGAGCATTTAGAGCAAAAGACTTCCAGCAGTGCAAAGGGAAGATTAATCAGGACCTTTGAGGCTCAAAAACATGTCCTGAAAAACTATGTGGCTTGGTATGAACGTCACACCACAGCTCAAAGTGAGGCAAGATGCAGCAGCATGAGATGCATTTTGACATAAGTAAATAAAACTGCTAAACATTAAATTTTTCAAGTGGATCCTCATTCTTCCACCTTCATGTTTCTCAGTGTTACCACAGCATTTAATTCCCTGTCTTTCCTTAATCTCAATTTAAAGTTATTTTACCAGGCATCTTGCAAATGAAAGCTTTTATTGCACACACATGAAACACCCTGATGAACTCTCTGCCTAATTAATGTGTAGGAAACTCATTTCGGCTCAAATTTTGGACAACTGGCTGCAGCTAAGTACAAAGTTCCCTGCTCTGGTCATCTCCCTGTGAAACACAGCTGGAGTTGCAGTGACAGCATGGCTCTCCTGACATGTCATGGTACCCTCAGTGAGGAGAAGGAGGCCTTAAAAAAAAAAAAAAAGAAAAAGCAAATGCATGCGCATGAAATCTACACATATGTATAAAGAGAAAGTCTTGGGCATTTGAGCTCAGTGCTGCAGTCACAGCTTCTGGGACTCCTGAGAGCATGAGAATATCTTTACCAGTATGGACCAAAGGTCCGTCTATCTGGTTTCTAAGGCCAGCCGTTGAGTTGATTCCCAGGAAGGAGTGAGAACAGGACAACCATATATGACACATCTCCTGACTGTTCTCCTAATCTCTGGCTGTTTTTAGCTCTGGGGATTTTCTGTAGCTGATGTGGTTTGGCTATTTAGCAGCTCAGGAGACCTATCTTCCAAGTACTTGTCCAATCTGCCCTTGAACCCATGTGACCCTTTTGCATGTAGAAGACTCTAAGTCTGTGTTTATACTATTAAACTAAACAGAGCCAGTTCACAGGCACAAGCCTTGTCCCGTGGTGCTCAATACTGTCAGATTGTTAGTAAGGGCTATGGCACAAGCTGATTGTCACTCCCCCCAGACAAAGCCTGGGCAGTCTGAAGTATCAGCACACAAAACACTCACTGGTCTCCCTCTTGTCTGGAGGAGTAAGGTGATTGTCCACTGGGACCGTTCGTGAAACTGTAATCCCAGCAAGGCTCTGTAGTTGTGTGGTGGCCTGAAGGAGACATTTTGGGCAGTCTGGATGTGGCTACTCTGTTTTAGGGGATAGGAGAGCTTAACACTGCAGATGTGAGTCTTGTCATACTAGTTAGTCTCAAGGCCAGAGAATGGTTCCTGGCCTGTCTTACTCACTAGTACTTGTATCGCTAAAAGACTGGCATCATCTTTTGTGCCACAAAGGTGCTAGGAAGCTCTGTTGCCCTACAGACAGCAGGAGGATATTTAGTTTTGAAAGAACACAGGTATTACAAGCAGCCCAGGAGTTTTCACTTCATGCCAGAGGCCAGTTCTCTTGATTCTTTAAGGTAAATAAGAATTGTTTCTTAACCTCAATAACAAGCCTTTCCAGTTGAGTAGTGAAGTGAGACTATCACTGCAGCACAAGGAAGTAGTGGAGTATCCTATTCAGCCCTGTTAGTGCTCCTCCTTTTCATTTTGCTTATTGCTTAGCACCTCAGCTCCCAAGGAGTCACGAGCCCCATAACCTCACTGTTGCAGTACTTGGTGCAGTTCCCCAAATAACGGTGTTACAGAAGCAATCACTCAGGTTTGCTATTGGGTTTTTTTTTTTGTTGTTTTATTAACTTCTGTTAATCAAATCCCTTGACCTACTTCATACCTTGAGACAGTTGAGACTGTTGGTGGAGACACTTGTATTTACAAAAGAAAGGGACCACCACAGCACCCATGCCTGGGTGACTCAGGAATGATCCTGTAGGAAGCTGGGAACCTTGTGGGACAGGGCAAGTACAACATATGGCAGCAGTTCTGCTCTACTGAACGGCCTTGTCTTTAACTTGAGATCACATCAAGAGTGAGAAAAAAACTCACTGTATGCATGCAGCGTTTGTTCAGTGTTATGATATGCCAACAAAGATGCCAGTCAGCTTTTCGCTACATAGATGTTTCTTTACTAAAATCCAAACCTTGTTGACCAGCAATTTACTCCCCGTATGGCTCCATGCTGCCATCAAATAATATAGCTTTATGCCTGTCAAAGCAAGACTCTGCAAACAGAAGTTAGCCTGTGACACTGTGCTGAATACTGAAGACAGTATTTTTGTTTAATAGAAAAATTTCACACATCGTGGCTGACACAGTTTTGTTAAGGAGAACCCCTGGTCTGGTCACAGCCATGCTGACAGAAGGCAGCTTTTGTCAATTCAGGTTAAGTCTTTGAGAGAGCTAGTGTAATTACACTAGCACAAAAATCCTGTTCTGTGGTTGTTTTGGTTTTTTAAAAAATATATATACACATACATACATATATATATTTGTATACATATATAAACTGAAGGTGCAGTTTAACATTGCAGCTCTGCTGGCAGCAAAGCCTCTTTATTAAGTTCCTACCCCAGCACCGCAATTTGCTTCCCCGCGCAGCTGTGCTGTCAGAAGCGATTGCAGACCCTTCAGTGAATACGAGAGCTGCTTCGTCTGAAGTGGAGTGACTAGGCGGTCTAACACCCCTGTCCAACTGAGCAAGATCATTTCACTGATCCATTTTGCCGTGTGAACAAACAGTTGCATCTGTGCTTCTGAGCAGTTGCCAAACTCCTCTGTAGGCATAGAAGCAAGGCTTTGCTAAGGGAGAAGTGAAAGCTTTGTATAGGGAAGGAAACCTTTGTACAACTGTACACAAAACCTACCCTCTGTTTTAGAGTTTTGAGGAAGCATTCAGAGCTGTGTAGATTTGATCTGAAATCTTTTCTAAATATCATTCTGAATTTAGAAACCCTGATGGGCAGGCATGTGCTCAAAATTATTCACTTTCATTGACTAAGCAGAAAAGGGAAAGGCATAGCTTAGCCCTAACCTAGCCAAGCCTGATCCCCATCTAATAAATGTTTAAGCTCTGGGGGCTGACTTAATAAAATTTTAACAGATTAATGCATAAATGTTCAAAAATTGTAATTAATTACCAGTAATTGATAAAAGGCTGCTGAATTCCTACAGAGATCCCTTAAAAATGCCCTGACTCTAGAGAAAGAAGCTTGCTGTCTTCAAGGCATTAAAATCAGTCACTCCCGAGTAGCTGATTATCTGGTAGAAGATCAGATGGATTGGTGGGTTAGGGGATTTTTGGCTGGCTGATGATTCTTACTTCCAAGGCCCGTGGAACTACGTAATTTACTATTTCAGATTTTTACATTCATTCCTGAAAAGAATTAGAAAAGACGATTTGGAAAGAGTTCCCTTGACCTCAGTGCCTTTACTTGCCATACCTAGCGGTTTTGCCCTAGCTGTCTCTGGTACTTCACTGGTGTTTCTGTGGCATTCAGGCTGCTTGTTTCTCATCCGAGTGCATGCACAGCCCTACTCCAGCAATGCCCAAACCCTGTGTTTGTGTTCAGCTCCCAGAGAAAGCCCTCCACCCACACAACTGAGCATCTCAGCAGCCATGCCTGTGGCCTGTGTTTTGGGCGGTGGCTCCCTATTGCTTCAACAGTTTCGTTGAATAAGGAAATTTAACTGCTCCTGATGCGTACCCCGATGAAGGGTAACTGCTACACTCAGCAGCTTCAGCTACATTTCATTCAGTGCTAACAGTATTTTCCATGGCGAGTAACGCAAGGATTATTTGCTTTCTTATGCTTCATCTTGTTCCTGGTCTTTTATAACAATGGAACTAAATGATATGCAAAGTATAAATCAGCTCCCATGTGCTTGGAGTGTTGTAAGCCTCTCTATTCTGTACTGAACTATGGCAGCCTATGAACAGTTTTTATGGGATCTGGTATTTGCTATTTAAAGGTGTATGTTATTTAGATGCTTGTAATACAATAAATTAAAGTAGGCACAGTTACCATAGCAATCAGTATATCATAATAATGTGAAAGGTATTGCACCATATGGAAATAATAATGCCTCCAGAAGACATAAAATATTGCCTTCATCTTACTACTACTAGCATATTTTTAATGCATGGCTGAAAATCTTGGTGCTGTTGCTTTTGAAAGTGCAAAATTCACAGTTTAACAAATTAATTCCAAATGTAGATTTCTTCTAAGAACTTTGTGTTTTTATATCATCTGTTATTGCCACATCTTGCAGATCCCACAACATAGGACAGCAGATGACTTAGTTCAAATGATTCTCCATTGTTTTTAATATTTTTAACATCTCAGAGCAGGGGGGAGTTATTTATATGTTTAATAATTTCCAGATTTTTGAGCTGTTAGTCTGTTCAGTTGCCTGGAAAAAAATCTGATGGCTATTATTCATCTTTTTCAGTCAAAGATGGTTTTGGACCTCTGGTTGGATTACTAAAGCAAAACTGCTCAGTTTTGTTTAGGTGTCTTTTCACTTCTTGTTTATATCTAATTGAGAACAATGAAGAAGATAGTTTTTATAAGCATTCCACTGAGTTCCTTCTTTCTGTCACACATACGGATGTGGGAATGACTGTATGACCCACATTTTCTGATGGCAAGTTTAATATAGGTATGTATGTCTATATCTGCATACATTTATTTATAAAGCTTTTTTATTATATATAATTATCATTTTATTATCTATAATAACATGTTATTCCTATAATAATAAATATTTTTGGGTCAGCAATAATAAAGCTATTATGTGAGTATTTAAAACTATATATATGTATATATCAGTAAAAATTGCTGTCATCATACTTCTGACCAATCTGACTGAACTCAACAAAGATTTTCACTGCAGAAATAGTCTAAAGAAGAGATTAATATATGGAAGCCAATAAAGACAGGGGTAGACAGATCTTTCTGCAAGTCTCAGAAATTTTTCCTGTTTGAGTGGGGAGGAATTGCTGGGCAATGTGAGAAGTTACATCAGATTCTGCCAATTTTCATCCACCGTTTACTAGTTTTCTAAGGGAGACATCTAGGACAGCTTTCTTCAGAGGTGAATTCTGGATTCAAAACCACCATCGCATACATAACAACTTCTTGAACAGGTTGTACTTTGAATATCAACATATAATAATAATGCCTAGTATCCTTTACATTTTCTAGCTAGTGAGGTGAGAGAAGTATTCATTCTCTTAATTCATTCTTTTAACCTCCTTGTGAAGTTATTCTCCCAGATTTTCTGCCAAGTGAGGTCTGATATGTGGGCCTTCATTCTTTTTCCCTTCCTGTCAACTTTTCACCATTCTAGCCCCATTAATTTCAGTGGACTTGTTCTTAATTCTTAGCAATGTTATGATAGGACAATTAAACCAGTGAGAGCACAAGGTAAAATGCATCCCACAAATTCTGTGACTGCCAACGTGCATCTTCCTAAAACTAACTCCGCATGAGAGATTATTTTGTTTAACTGACAGCTAGCAGTGTTTCATGTGTAGACACATGCTCCACAATGACTTCTTTTAAGAGATCATAGAATCATTTAGGTTGGAAAAGACCTTAAGATCATCAAGTCCAACCATTAACCCAGCACTGCCAAGTCCACCACTAAACCATGTGCCTAAGCACCACATCTACACGTCTTTTAAACACCTCCAGGGATGGTGACTCCACCACTTCCCTGAGGAGCCTATTCCAATGCTTGATAACGCTTTCAGTGAAGAAATTTTTCCTAATACCCAATCTGAACCTTTCCTGGGCAACTTCAGGCCATTTCCTCTCATCCTAAATGTCAGCAGATGAGCCTCAAGTGCCCACATTTTCAAGTTACTTTAAATATAATGTTCAATAATAAACAGACCACAGTCCTTTTCCTCTAATAAACAACAGAAAACTTCCAAGGGATTGTGCTGTAACTCCAGGTGCCTATAAAATTGGCTACATGAACGGGTAGTTTGTTGCAGTGCTATCAGATCTGTAAGTTGAAGCAGTGAGCACAGAAGCTCCTATTTCTGCACTAAGTGCACTTCAGAGCTGTATTTTGGACAAGTCCACTAGACCTAGTGTCTCTTTAGGCACATGGATCAAAGGGACACTCATTAATTCAGACCAAAATACCCCCAGGTCAGCAGGAACATTGCCAATGACTTCAGCAGCAGGAACAGGATTCGATTTAGCCCCCTTGTTTTCTGGTCACACCCACATATATAACAAGGAGACCTACATAACTTTCCAGAATCATTTGTGACATTTATCCTTCTGAGAAACTACTGTACACAGAAGGAGCAGAATGTTTGTTTGTATGCTGTGATTTGACTTTCCAGATTCTCCAAAGAACTGACAGAATTTGTGGCTCAGAGCCAAAACCAAGATATACAACACCCTTGTGAATTGCAGAGATAGGCTTTGTGCGAGGGTAACTATGCTGAAATTTGGAATCAGCCTATTTACAATCTTTTTTTAAAAAATCACAGTAATTTTCTGCCTAACCCTCAGGGAGATGGAATTTTGAAAAACAGAACAAGAAGCGTCAGACAGCATGGGATACTAAGCGTGTGTCATCAAATACATCATAGGTATTTCTGGTCTCTTTCTAGGTATGGCTTCCCAGGCTTGAGAATGTGACTATATTAAACAAACAAACAAAAAACCACCCCACCCAAAAAAACAAACAAAAAAAACCCCAAAAGAACATGTTTTTCTGTTGTGTTCCTGGAAAATTCTTTCTTTCAGTCTGTAGCAGATCTGAGGATCCCTTTCTGCTGTTTCCACATCCAGTGGCTATACTCCAGCTAAAGACCCTCACTAATGGCTCCTAAAAGGACAGAGATTCCTATTATATTTGATGGATTTAACATCAGACCACTCATCGCAACACTACTGCACTATGCCAGTCTTCTGTCATCAAGAGACACTTCACTGTTGTGGAGAAATTCAAATTTTCCAACAAATATTAAACTCAGCCATGCTCTGACTTTGTTATTCTTGTTCTGCTTTGGGAAAAGGCCGAGATGCCCTCTGATGACATATTTGCAACCAACAAAGCATCTATCAAACAAAACTTGCTTGTGAAACAAGCAATTAAGCACCTCTTATCCATAAGACTTTCTCTTACCTTTTAAAGTGTGTACACTAATCCTAAGAAATATAGCAAACTTATTTTTCCTACAGGAAAGTACGAGTTTTGTACCCTGATTTTTCTCCTTTATATTTCTGTGCATGGTCCTGCACTACTCTTCTTGCATACCATTGTAAAGAAAACAGGTTTCAGAACGAAAACTTACCAGGCCTGGTAGGCATACGTTGTGCAATAAGCACTATAAAGTGCATAAGTTTCAGAATCTGTAAACTAGTATCTTTAATTGAAAGTATGCCCTGCATGTCCAAGTGAACAATATTATTTCTCAAGTCTTCTTAAAAATATGGGCCTCCATTGAAACAAACAAACAAGCAAAAGACTGATGATTTGGAATTGATATTTGAGACATTTCAAAAGGGGTCTGCTGATCAGAAATCACTTATTATTTGGTCTTGGTCAGTTTTTTCATGGTGGACATCAAAATTATTTAATTAATTAGCGGATGTACTCAAAATTATGAGTTGTTTGTTAAATGGAAAGTAGGAACACTGCTGTCTTCCTAGAGATTAAAATCCTACTTAAAGAAATGCAATAGGTGAGTAAACTGAAGTAGAGTGGGAACTGATAATAATTAATATGAGTGTTTTTCCTGATATTATTTGCATACCTGAGTTACTGGTAAAAATTATGTGTATAATAGTTAGTTATTGTAAGATCGTAGCCTATCACTTCCTTAGGCATTAGCACCCAGAAGGTTCAGATACATAACAGCAGACATTCATATAGACCTGAGACCTGCCCAGTGTGATCAACAGAAGACAGGACCTTAACTCCTGTGAGGCCAAAGAGGCTTTGGGTATCTTGTGCTGACCAACGTTGGACTAAGATGCATAGATATCCAAGGTAAAGCAAGATGAAAAAGTAGAGTTGCAAAGAGAGAAGGTATGACAAATATTACCAATTCACAATCAATAGTTCAATGGCTAGGGCAATATATAGGGTGTTAGATTTGCCACTCTCAGCTGGAAATGGTTGAGACTTGTGTGATTTTAACTTGGCTGATTAAAACAACAGACTTAAAACTGTCTTCTTTTGCACACAGATTGCCCCAGAAAACTTCATGCTTTTGGTAAGGGGAAACTTCTCAACAGAACTCAGAGCACATGCTTTTAGCTCTAACACCAGTCTGTGACAGATGATTTTACAACTTGATATTTTTCTTGCTCAACTTATCCTGAAAAGTTTTTATAAGTGTCTTTTCTTTGTGACTGATCCTGAAGGCCACATGGTAACAAGGCATCTAGATTTGCAAGCATTAAAATTACTCCCTTTTTCCTATAATATATGTAATGTAGATGATACTTCATAAATATGGTGAGATATTATCGTACTGTAACATAGTGTCATGAAGGGATGGGATTGATGAATAGAGAAAAGAATAAAGTCATGCTAAATTAACTTCTTACATATTTTCTTATAGCTTTTGTCTTCTGACCCTGATTGTATGTAAATCCACCTTAACATGAGGTATGTTCGTGACACACTAATTTATAGATGACCTAAAACTTAAGGATAGGATCGTATAACAGTTGGGTAAGAAGGGACCTTTAAAGGTGATCTAGTCCAACACCCTTGCAGTGAGCAGGGACACCTTTAGCTACATCAGGTTGCTCAGAGCCCCGCCCAACCTGACCTTGAATGTTTCCAGGGATGGGGCTTCTACCACCTCTCTGGGCAGCCTGTGCCAGGGTTTCACCGCCTTCGTTGTAAAAAATTTCTTCCTCATATCTAGCCTAAATCTGCCCTCTTTTAGTTTAAAACCATTATTCCTTGTCTTATTGCAGCAAGCCCTGCTAAAAAGATTGCCCCTACCTTTTCTGTAGGCCCCCTTTAACTACCGGAAGGCTGCTAGAAGGTGTCCCCAGAGCCTTCCCTTCTCCAGGTTGAACAACCCCAACACTCTCAGCCTGTCCTCACAGGGGAGGTGCTCCAACCCTCTGATCATTTTTGTGGCCTCCTCTGGACCCGCTGCAACAGGTCCATGTCTTTCTTGGGCTCGGGGCCCCAGAGCTAGACACAGCACTGCAGGTGGGGTCTTGCAAGAGCAGAGTAGATGGGGAGAATCCCCTCCCTCGACCTGCTGGCCACGCTGCTCTTGATGCAGCCCAGGATGCAATTGGCCTGCTGGGCTGTGAGTGCGCATTGCTGGGTCATATTCAGTTTTTCATCCACCAGCACCCCCAAGTCCTTCTTGGCAGGGCTGCTCTCGATCCACTCATCCCCCAGACTGTATTGATACCAGGCATTGCCCCGACCCAGGTGCAGGACCTTGCTCTTGGCCTTATTGAACTTCATGATGTTCACATGAGCTCATTTCTTAAGCTTGTCCAGGTCCCTCTGGATGGCATCCCATCCATCGGGCATGTCGACCACACCATTCAGCTTGGTGTCGTCTGCAGACCTGCTGAGGGTGCATGTAGCCCTGCTGTCTACGTCATTGATGAAGATATTAAAGAGCGCTGGTCCCAGTATGGATATCTGAGAGACACCACTCGTCACCGACCTCCATCTGGACTTCGAGCTGTTGACCACTACCCTATGGATGTGACCATCCAACCAATTCCTTGTCCGCCAAATGGTCCACCCTTCAAATCCATATCTCTCCAATTTAGAGAGAAGGATGTTGTGGGGGACTGTGTTAAAGGCTTTACAGAAGTCCAGATAGACAACATCCATAGCTCTTGTATTCATTCAAAATCAAACACACCTAAAGCAGGTCAGTCCTCCTTGCACTCGGGTCCCAGCTGCAGTCTGCTTTCAGTAATCCAAAATCACTTACCTTTCCACTTCAACACCTCAACGAGATTTTAAGGTAGGATATGATTTTTTTTTCTTTTTTTTTTACTTGTAAAGAGAAGTTCAAGCGTGTCAGTAAATCTATCTCCAGCAGACTGTACACTTTTGAAGCAGCAGCAGCATTTCTCCTTTTACCTCTCATGACACCTGCATTTTGCAACTTGCACAATATCCAGATTGCTGGCTGCAGTGTAGGTGTGGAGAATATCTGGTCCAGCAGCAATCTCTCCTCTTGTTATGAAGAAGTCCTGACAGCTAGATTTTTTTCCTTCATTCCCTCCTCCCTCTAATCCCCCTGTTCTCTTTAAATCCTGTAAGATTTTCATTGCCATGACACACTATGTAATGTCTAACTAGTACATAAAAGAGATGAACACCTCTCTAGATAAGAGCTAAGAGCTTCATAATAGGAAACCTACCAGCTACCTTCCCTTCTATTATAGTTAACAAGACATCTCAATTAGTGAAGGGAAGTGCTTGGTAACTGTTTCTGTAATACCGCCAGTACATGTCCTTTCTTTATGTATGCCTCCCATAGCAAAGAAAGGGACAAATCCTGAAAAGTCTGTGCTAATGTGTTAAGTGTCTCAATTCTGTTGACTTCCCAACAAAGGATTTGTTATTTCTCCTTTGATTTCCTAATTTTATCTGCTTCCAAATTCAGTTCTCATTTGTTGTGTCTGAATCAGATTCCGAATTCAGATTGCCATCTTCAGACAAGCAGCACAGGGTGACATTTGCGAGGAATCCAGTACCGTTTTCTGCTTCATAAGCCTGCACGCTTGGCTTAAGAGAGGGAGCCAGTAAATGCCCGAGATGTTCATGTCTAGCCCTGAACCAGGAGCAGATCTACAGGTAATGTTCATTAAACTATGTTTTTACAGACAGCTGACAAATAATGCTGAGGTCTTAAACCCTGCCTTTGTGAAAATAGTGATCTAGAAATTATAATTTAAATTAAGTTTAAAGTACATATATCAGCTGACTTCATTGTAAATCTGAGTATTCTTCCTCTGAAAAACAAGAACATATTAAGAAAATCCTACTTTCTGCTGACTTCGTAAGTTTATAGTACATAAAACTCCAAAGTCTCCAAAAAGAGCAGACACACACAAATTAAAGGATCCTTTGCAAATGTGGATTTAGCCCTCAACACAAGATGAGCTATGTATCTCTAAATTTCGGTGAAGGTTTTTTTTTTTGGTCTGAAAAAGGAAAAGAGTTGCAAAATTACACAAGTTTTAAAATGGCATTATATAGGGAAGTTCACATTCCTGACAGTGAAGTTGTGGGTAGTATAACCATATTCAATACAACGGGACTACACTTCAAAGTCTGGATTGCTCCAAAATGTAATGTGACCATGCAATGGAAAGTAGAGCTACTTCCTTCAACCACAGCTCTGGTTCCCATGGCCTGTCCCTGTAGCAAACACAGCCAGCAATAAACAAGAAGGCCAACAGCATCCCAGCCCGTATCAGAAATAGTGTGGCCAACATGAGTAGGGAGGTGATCGTACCCCTGTACTCAGCACTGGTGAGGCTGCACCTCGAATGCTGTGTGCAGTTTTGGGCCCCTCACTGCAAGAAAGACATTGAGGTGCTGGAGCGTGTCCAGAGAAGGGCAACGAAGCTGGTGAAGGGTCTGGAGAACAGGTCTTATGAGGTGCGGCTGAGGGAACTGGGGTTGTTTAGTCTGGACAAGAGGAGGCTGAGGGGAGACCTTATCGCTCTCCACAGCTACCTGAAAGGAGGTTGTAGTGAGGTGGGGGTCGGTCTCTTCTCCCAAGTAACAAGCGATAGGATCAAAGGAAATGGCCTCAAGTTGTGCCAGGGGAGGTTTAGATTGGACATTAGGAAAAATTTCTTCACTGAAAGAGTGGTAAAACATTGGAACAGGCTGCCCGGGGAAGTGGTGGAGTCACCACCCCTGAAGGTGTTCAAAAGATGTGTAGATGTGGCACTTTGGGGCATGGTTTAGTGGGCATAGTGGTGTTGGGTTAACGGTTGGACTTGATGATCTCAGAAATCTATTCCAACCTAATGATTCTGTGATTCTATGATAAGTAGACCAGTTGTGAATTCAACTAATGCACCAGAGAAGCAGGAGACAGAGCTGAATATGAAGGAGGCAGGAGGATAAAGTGGAAGGAGAAATAGTGTATCCTTTTTGTGATTCCATAAATTACACTTTCACTCTCTAGAGCAATGGGAGGGGGAAATGAGATTCTCTGAAGCACAGCACCTTTGAGTTGTTCCTCTTCTGCTCTCCATCACCTAGAACTGACTGCAGAGGTTCCATATAACCCTACACGACTTTTGCCTCTCCCTCTTCTCCCAGTAAAACAGGAAAAAATTTGCAAAGCCGCTACAATAAAGAATGTGGTACAGTTTTATAAACCTTTACTACTTTGCATGTTTAGCCTTTGGCCTTGCCTGCATAGAAGAGTTCCATCAATATCTCTAAGGTTTGGTCTATAACTGCAATTCAGCTGTTAGCTATAGGAGTGCACTGGGGGTTTTTTTGTATTTTCTTTATAAATTTCTTATCTGGCTTTCCAGATACATTGATATCTGTCTTCTGATTGCCAAGTAGGGCTTTGAACCAAATTCTGTCATTCATATAAATGCATTGTAATGCAGTACCTGTTGGTTAAAACAGTGCAAACAGCTAACTGTTCAGGAAAAGCCTTTAGGACCGACCTGATCTTTGACACATCGTTGGCTTTCTACTCACTTCCTTCAAAGGTGATTTAGCCCCATCTTCATCAGCGTTAATTTTCCATTTGTAGTGCTTTTTGTTCCAAGTATCTTAATGTTGTATTAACCTTGGTTTATGCTATTTAAAAATATATACTAAGTTCACCAATTGTGTATTTAAAAAAAACCAAACAAACAAACAAACAAAAAAAGAGGACCACTTTTACCTGGTGACATTGCAAATATCTCCTTGTATTAACAAGACTTCAAAATGGTGTACCACAAGGTTTGTGGAATGTTATAGAAGAAAGAAAAGAAAGAAAAAAAGTCTTTCTGATGGTGGGAATCAAATTTCAGCTTGATAAAAATGCACATGGACAGTTTGAAATACACATTACGCTGGTATTAGTGTGTAAATAAAGGGGTGCACGGCTGTTGTTGAGGAAAAGGGTTGCTCTCTTTCATTCCTTCCATCTCCTACTTCTCTTTGCCCCATTTTACTTCCCTCCTCTCAGCATTTCCCCTGCATTATTATTTCAGTTTCGAAAGCGGTATGTGATAAGACATGCCCCCAGCTGAAAAAACGCCTGTGTGCACACTGTGTACAGTGTGGCCCTGCTCCAGTAGTGCTAGAGCAGAATGGAAGAAGGCCACTGCTTTCTGCTAGACCTAATCTGAGCTCCAATACACGCTGCCAGTCAATCCCAAAGATTTCCAGACTTCACCACCTATAAACAGCTATTAAACCCAAAGTAAAATAAAAAGGTAACAGCAAGCTTTCCTGTCATAGTCTCAAAAAAAACCCAAAACCCAACCCTGAAACCAAACATTCAGGATATTGTTCTTGATCAGTTCCCACTTTGTAGATGGTCTCGTACTGATTGAGTCTCTAATCCAATCCTGGACAACCTGCGACCTCTTTTGGTCAATTAACGAAATGAGCAAGAGGACAAAAGAAGGCTGAAAAGCCTTGGTGCAGACACCCTTCGGAGGCATTAAGCAATGCTGACCTGTCTTCCAACACATCTTTAATTTGATTTCCCAAGGAAAAGTCTCTATCTACTCTCACACCGTATTCTTCACATATAAAATCAGGTATTTTTTTTGTCCTGCTATGGACAGTGCCCCTTTCAAGGTGGTATCTGAAAGGTATCGTTACTGGGTAAAGAGCAGAGAAAACAAAACAAGTAGTTGATTTTAATTATCTGAGAAGATCTGATTTGTAAGAAGTACAGGTTTTGAGGATCGCAGCGTCATGGCCAGTACCTTGAGCAGTAAACGTACACACTCCGCTCTTTGGCTTGAATTTAGACACATGAACAGCTAATGGGCTACTGGGAGGTAAGCTTTGGTGGTAGTAATGAAGGGATTGAAAACAGAGCAGTAGTTTGGCTCTTATTACTCCCACGGCAGAATAAATCTGTATAAACCAGTCTTTGTGAGCATAACTGGTTTTATTTTGCACGAGGAGCAGGCTGCTACAGCGGAACCACCGTATAGATGCCTACGTATACACCCCACCATCCCCTTCCGCAGGACCTCGCAAGAGAGCTTTGGAAAGGACAGTCACAAATTTTGGCACTGCCAATTCAGATTTTCTTCATCCCGTTCAAGCCGAATGAACAGGGGGAGCAAAGTAAGGCAAGCAGAGCGCTGGTGGGATTCACAGCGGCTACGAACAGAATGCAAGCATGACGCGTTGTGCAAAATCGACGTAGTGTTTCACTGTTGGGGGGGGTTCTGGTGTTTAGGGCTTTTTTCCCCTAGATTTGAGAGCATGTTGCAATGGAAACCGTTTTCTTATGGGCGGAGGGAAAAGTTTCAAGAGTTAAAAAGACAGATAGGCAAAGCACATCCACGGGGCTGAGGCACGGGGCTGGGGCACGCCGTGGCCAGAGAGAAGCATCGGTGCACAAGCGTGCGTGCGTGTATGCACGCCTGTACATTTCCCGCCGTCTCCCTGGGAACGGCAGCTGCTCTGGGAGCTGCGAGCCGGTCCCAAGGGATGACCTGAACCTGCGTGCGTGTGTGAGCAGAGGCACGCCTCCGCCATGGCCGGCCGCGCCGGCAGCCCCGGGACCGGCGGGACTGTGCATAGGAGTCCAAAAAAGGGCAGTCCCCGGGGCTCCGCGCCCCGCTACCAGGGAGACGCGGGCACGGACATGGGGCGGGGGGGGGCACGGGGACACACAGAGAACTTTTCTCCAAACAAAAGACCCCCGACGTAACCCTCTCCCCACCGCCCTATCCCTCACAGCTGATTTCTAGGAAGTGCCGATAAACCCCCGTTACCGCCGCGCCCCCCGCCCCGCCCTCCCAGCCCTCCGTGGCCGGAACCTGGATGTGGCGAGGGCCGGCGCTGCCCGCTGCGCCGCGCCGCTCGTTATCCATGGCGCAGGGCGGGCCGGCGGCCGCGGCGCTATATAGGGCGGGCGGGCGGCCCGAAGGGACAGATGGGCGCGGGGTGGCGGGGAGCGGAGGAGACGGCAGAGAGAATAAAAAGAAGGGAACCTTGCTTTCTTAATTTATTTTTTTTTCCCTCCTTCTCTATTTTTCCCCCGTCACCTTCGCTCTTTCTCCTTTCTTAAGCTTTTTTGGACCAAGTTTTCTTCAGAACGTCTGGGCTTGGCTTTTAAAAATATTTTTAATATTTTTTTTCTTTTTTACTTTTACAAAGCGGGCTTTTGTGGGGGTTTTTTTTGGTGGTTTTTTTTTTTCTCCTAAGTGTTGTGTGTGGCCAAAAAACAAAGAAAAAAGTTAGCGCCGAGCCAAGTGATCCAGGCGCTCTGCAGGGAGGAGGGGGGGGAAAGGAGGAAAAACTCGCCTTTGTCGCCAGCCCTCGCTACCTTGATGCGATCAAGGGCGGGCGGCTGAAGAGAGCGAGAGGCCCGGCGCGGTGCCGGCGGCGCAGCCCCCCCCCCCCGCCTCCCCGGGCTGGCGGGGCTGCCGGCGGCGGGCGGCTCCGCTCCCCGCAGCCCCCCAGGAGGCACTGCGGGCCGTGCCCGCCGCTCCGCTCCCCTCGGCCCGCGGCCGCCCCTGCCAGCCGCCAGTGCCGGACTCTGGCCGTCCCGCTGCCCGGCCGGGGCTGCGCGGGGGCAGCCCCCCCCGCCCCACCTCCGCCGGTTGCCATGGCACCGCGGCCCGGCGTGCTGTGGGCAGTGGCGGCGGCGGCGCTGGCGTTGTTGGCCCGGCGGGCGGCGGCGGTGGCGGGGCCGGTGGTCCGCTGCGAGCCCTGCGACGCGCGGGCGCTGCAGCAGTGCAAGCCGCTGCAGCCGGACTGCGCGGAGCGGGTGCGGGAGCCGGGCTGCGGCTGCTGCCTCACCTGCGCCCTGCGGCCGGGGCAGCCCTGCGGCATCTACACGGAGCGCTGCGGTGCCGGGCTCAGCTGCCAGCCGCGGCGGGAGGAGGCGCGGCCGCTGCAGGCGCTGCTGGAGGGCCGCGGGCTCTGCGCGAACGCCTCGGCGGGCGGGACGCTGCGGGCCTTCCTCCTGGCGGCCCCGCACGCTGCAGGTAAGGGACCGCGCCGCGGGGGGCGAGGGAGCGGAGCGGGAGAGCTGCTGCGCAACACCGGCCCGCCGCGTCCTGCCTGGTTTGGGGTGGGGTTTTTTTGTTTGTTTGTGAAGTTGCAAAGTAAGTTGCCCGTAGCGGTGGGGGCGGGGGGCGAGGCGCGGGCAGGCGGGCCGCAGGGCTTTTCCTTGGGGCTCCGCGGGCAGCCGCGTAGCGAGGCTGGGGTCGTTTCGAGGGGAGAGGTGCTTGCGGCGGAGGAAAGCTTCGCCTCTTCTAATTTAATTATATATATATATATGCTTGCTAGTTTTCTTCAACACTAAGAAGTAACTGCTCGCAGAGTTGGGTGTGGCTTTTTTTTGTTTTTTGTTGTTTTTTTTTTTTTTTTACAAAAATCGGGGGTCGCAAGTTGCTTCTGCGGGTGCATGGGGCTGCAGAACGTGGATGGAGAAAGGGTGAATCCCAGTGTTCCTGGAAAGAGGGTGCAAAAAGACTGGAGAGCGCGGACTAGCTCTTGCGCTGCAGCTTGGCTGAGTCAGGGCAATGCTAAGCACAGAGCAGGGGCGGGATAGAAAAAGAAGTGAAATATTCCCCAGGCCCGAGAAGGTAGTTTTTCAGAACAAAGCATTTGCACAGAAGTCTTTAAGAGGACGTTGGATTTTTGCCTGCACTGCAAATAAATCTTTGGTCAAACGAAGCTTTCCCGTACCTCTTACATGTCTTGGAAACGAGACGTTCACAGAGCGGGTTTTGTTTTGTTTGAAGAGGAAGGGACGGTTGGAAAAAGTTCTGTTAGCGTGCACATTTGGAAACTTAAGACAGGGAAACTTGGGATTCAGATCAAGAAAGCACAGTCCCTCTGTGCAAACATTTCATTAAACTGTTTGCTAACCAACAGCAAGTATGTTAACATTTATTTAATAGGAAAGTGTGTCAAAAGGCTTTCCACTGTTTGCATTTTTAAAAAGCCAGTTTTTCGTCTCGGCTGCAGCGGTGCGTTGGCTGGCCTCTCCATAGCTGAGGAGGTGGCACCAGTGCTCCAGTTAACTGGCTGCTATGGGAGTAGGAGATGCCTTCTTGGAACTATTTATGTGCTGCTCCCAAGCTGTTACAGTTTGAATGAGAGTTCAGAGGTACTAGCTTACTGGAACATGGAACGGCTTCTCTCGTCCCATGACCTTGGGTCTGCGTATTCATCCGTCCCATGGCTTGGCAATGAGGGGTGTCTCCTCCGTCAGTGCTGTTTAATGTTGGGGTAGTGCTAACAGTGACTGTTGGAGAAAGGGGAAGGCAGGACAGCACTTGGCTGAAAATCTTCACATTTCCAGCCGAAATAGTCAAAATGCAGAGTTCCTGTTTCTGCATTCTTGGCTGAGGGAGAACTCAGATTTTGAAAACACTAGGAGCTTTGATTTCTTAAAAAGTGCAGAGTAGGACCCTTACAGTTCCTGTTCCAGGACTGAAGGTTGCACACCTGGGGGACGAGAAGGCAGAAGTACACCAAAGCTGTGTGACACACAGTGCCCACCTTCTCCTGGGGACCGCTCCGCTTCAGCTCAGAATCCAACTCTCCCTGGTACACACCCTTCCTGAGCAGGATCCCATCATGTCCCTCACCCACAGCTAGGTCCTCGTCACCTCTTCCACTTTTGGTCATTCCTAGTTTACAGAAATATCTGTGAATCATTATGCGGTGGTGTATATTACAGTAGCTTCTTAACAGTGACTGTGGTAGGCCACTGACTTACTTTCCAGTTTGTTTTTTTGGAGCACAAAAGTGTTAAGTAGTGGTGGCTGTATGTGCCACTCTTCCAGTCTTTTTTAGAAGAGAGCAGGTAACTCTCGTAGCAGTTTTGTTTCTGTTACAAGGGTGTAAAGCTAACATGGTGAAACTCAAGTTAATCAAATATGCTTTACAGTTTTAAATGTGGCATTAACGACTGTTCCAAGGTGGAGTGTAAGAAGTGCTGTTGAAATGTGGTGGTCTATCTAAACTGAAATATCCCTCTGCCTGGTAATTAGTTAATGCACATTAAGGATATTTTCTACTTATTTTTTGTAGAGGAGGCAAACTCGTGAACTGGACTGATGCAGCAGGCATCAAACTACTAGGCATAGTGTTTATATTTAGGAGATTCAGGTTTATGACATGTTGTGTCATTTCTTGCAAACTTCATTGAGAATGTGGAAAAAAAAAATACCACTGTTCAAAAACAGGACATTAAACCATCAAAAATATGTTCAAATACCGCTGAGAGTCTTAAGTTAAACCCACAAAGGCCAGGAAATTTAGACTTAAGACTTAAACTTCCTTAATCCATTTGCACTGGGAGTTGGATTTTCCTGGTCAATTATGTCCATTGCCAACAGTGGCTGCACTAAAACCACCAGTACCAAGATGTGAACTCGGATCCCTCCTCATGTTCCTCCCCTGTTCCTGCATATTGGCAGTGCCACTGTACCGCCCATGTTGAAATATTTAGAGTCAATGGGCTACGTGAATGTGGGCTTCCAGGTTTAGCACTGAGTTTCTTGGCTTTTGTGGGTTCTCTGTGAGCCATCGAGTATAATTTCAATACAGATTTCCAGGACATTCCTTGCACATCAGTTATTGTGCATTCCCAAATTGATTTCCTTATTAAAAAAAAAAGGCCTGTGGCCAGCAGCCAAGGCAGCAGCTAGTGGGATGTAGCTGTTGGAATATCCAGACTTGAAAATTCCCTGGAGGGAATGAAGCCAGTGACAGTTACACTGCGGGAGTCCCCTGAGAGGGAGAAATGCAGCATAGGCAAATACCTCGGAAGGTACAGGAATGTTAGGCTTATGCAGTATTTTGGAAAAATGTGCTTCTCCTGTGTTTTTGTGGACGGTAGTTTAAAGAGAAAATATTTTTGTGGCCCGTGATGAAAAAGCAGATGTTTGTCCTTTGACACCATTACAGAATGAATGGCATTTTTGCATCCATTACTTTTCAATTTGTATACCTAGAAACGTTTACAACTTGGGTAGCAGAAGAATGAAAACGTGCGATTTTTTTTTTTTTTTTTCCTTTCCTGTTCGGCATGTTGAATAAAATTAAGAAAGAAAAAATGTTAAAACCAGCTAACGAGAGCCACGAACCCCCTTGTGGTGGCATTAATTTATGGCCCCTTTTTAGCCCCCCCACCGCCCTGGGGAGGCAGAGGCCGGCCGCAGCCCGTGGCTTGCCCAAGCCGGCAGCCTTTCGCCCTGGGCCACCGGCCGCGGCGCGGGGGGCGGGTGTAGCGCCGCTGGGGCTGCTGCGCGCCCCCGCGGCGGCGTAGCGCCGCCCCCTGCTGGCGGCGGGCGGCACCGGCGGCCCGGGGGGAGCCCGCGCTCGGGTGCGGGGCGGGCGGGCGGGGGCTGTTCGGTGAGAGCAGCCATCGCTCGGCAGCAGTGGCGCTGAGGCGGGCGGGGTGCCGAGGGGCTCGGTTTTTCAGACATTGCTGTTTTGTGAAGGGACGTTGAACACGTAGCCTAATCCAGTGGCGCGTTGCCCTTCCAGGCGCGGTTGATTAATGTGGTTTCTTCACTGTGTTTTGTTCTTCCCGAAGGAAATTCCAGTGATTCAGAAGAAGACGACCGGAGTACCGGCAGTGTAGAAAATCAGGCCATCCCGAACTCTCACAGGGTGTCAGATTCCAAATTGCATCCACCGCACACCAAAATAGATATTATCCGGAAAGTGCAAGCCAAAAATACGCAGCGCTATAAGGTGGAATATGATTCGCAGAGTACGGATACACTGAACTTCTCGTCTGAGTCCAAACAAGAGACGGAATATGTAAGTACTTTTGTAAATGGAAAGCCATTTCCCATCACGTGAGTGTGTGTGCGTGTGTATATGCATGTTGGGCATACAACAAGATAAATAAATAAACTAAATGGTGGTAATTGTTGTAGCCATTTAGGGCATTCTGGCTGTTCAACCAGTAAAACTATTGGATCTGCGAACATGGATGATCGCCAGACTGAGCAGATCCCGTTCAGAAAACACGTAGGCCTATGTGACAGTGATGTTTGCATTGATTTTCATCAAGTCACTTCTTAGAAAGTTCTTGTTCCCCCTGTAATTATCACACATTTGTGTGAGTGGACTTGGGACAGGTTTAATAGTGTAATCATTAAATTTGGTTGCAAACAGCATTATTGGGTTGCAATAACAGAAAAAAAAGATGTTTCACATCAGTGTAGTCGCAACTCCACGACACAGATCAAGGGAGATGAACGAAGGCATGGCTGAGGATTAGGATCTTGACTGCTTAGTCATTGTGTGACGTGCTGAACGCCACCTCTGCCTGCAGTCGTCATTTGGTGCCACTGCCTAAACACAGAGGCTGATGGGCACACAAGCTGCTGTTGCTTTCTACTGACTATGCCCAGTGGATTTGCAGGGCAGCCAGAGTGTGGTCAGTCTGAGCAGAGAAAAGTTCCTCCTCCTGGACATCCTGGCTGATAACCCAGTGGTTATCCTTGTGCCTGTGCCAGATGGCCTAAAAAATATGTCTGGATATACTTTGTCGTTTCATTGAAACAGAGGTGGTGAAACCAGACATGGCTACCCATCTGCAGAAGAAGAGTTTTGAAACCTGTATGAGGTGGAAAGTTGGGTCTGAAGAGAGCACGGCCTCCAAGTTAACGCAGCAAGGGTGGTGAAGCCGCACGTTTGGTTTGTCACCGATGTCCAGCTGTACAGTAAAAACACTTCAGTATCTGCCTTCCAGCGTGTCATCCTCCCAGAAATGTGAAGTAAACTGCTTACAGTAAAAGAATGAGCTTTGGCAGCTGTGAGGAAATAGGGTCCTGGTCTTAACTAGGATGAACATTTCACTTACGTGGTTGTTGGGCCCCAGGAGCAAAGACTTAGCAAGGCTGCTGGTGTCTGTAAGAACTAGAAATAAGTCCATGGGGGACAGGTGCCTTTGTCAGCAGATGCTCTTCTAGCTGGGTCTGCATGTCAGCTTTTGATATTGATCTCTCTGACTTTGGAAGGAGAAAGAAAAGCTGTTGATCTTTTTGTAGGCCTAACTGGGAACCAGGTGTTTGAACATGTGTGATTTGCAGTCAGCATGTCTAAGCAGTTTCGTTTTTTTAAGGAACTGCCAATAAACGCAGCAATATAGACCGCATGTTTAGAGCTTGAGACTGATACTGAAAGAAAACATATGAAAGCAGAAAGAAAGGACTTTGCTAACAAAAAAAAAATCAATTTTAAACTCCAGTAGAACTGTGGAGTCTGTATGCTTTTAGACACTCACATGAAAGGCACTTTACTTGAGCAAAATATTAATATTACCACTTGAAAGTAAAAATGTCAGTATTTCACTAATTAAAAATTGCACCAAATGAGTCTCTGTGTCGATACAGCAACTTCAACGTTCTAAACCCATGCGAAGGAATTTTTTCGAGTCTCTGCTGAAGAAGCGGGCCTGCGGACCGAGTCAGTGATGTCACCAGGCAGGAGTGTAGCTAAAGTGCAGGGTTTGTAGGCTGCGACTCCCAAATCCCAGTCCCACTGACACTGATGCTGCCTTGACCTCTGGCAAAACGTGAACTTCTCCGCTTCTGGTTTTCTGACTGCAAAGTGGGGCTCATAACTCTTTACTCCCTACCCTGAAGGGCTGCAGTGAGAAATAATTAGTTGGCGTTTGAGACATGCTCTTAAAAATGCTGCTGGAAGTTCTTTTTGGCTCATTGTCCTACCTCACTACATTGTTGCCAGCCTTTTGCAGATGGAGAATTGAGGCAAAAAGTGACATATTTACCTAATGAGACTGTTGTGTGCAACCATTCTTTTGTGTAGCTGCATCCATTTGGTCCACTTGAAATTGGGAATTGTCCAAAGTTGCAGTATTGTTACATGTACATACGCATTATGCCAAACTACTTGTTTTCACAGAGTCACAGAATGTTAGGGGTTGGAAGAGACCTCAAAAGATCATCTAGTCCAACCCCCCTGCCAGAGCAGGACCACCTAGAGTAGATCACACCAGAACGCATCCAGGCGGGTTTTGAATGTCTCCAGAGAAAGAAACTCCACAACCTCTCTGGGCAGCCTGTTCCAGTGCTCTTCGATTAAATCTGTTTCATTTAAGCTTTCAGATCCAGCAGAATCATGAAAATAAAATGGCATTAGGGCAGATCTACTAAGTGGTGTATCTTCAGTTGTCTACCTTCTTTTTTCCATTTGGCATAAGTCCAGCTTTTCCAAACCTGGATTATGTTATGACTGATTTACATACTGGTTAAGCCTTCCCATTGGTATATTTGGCTGTGATTTCAACTAGAAATGTCGGTCTGTGTCTCAGCATAGCACAGGACCGTCAGAGTTTAGAAATCAGTTTATCCTGAATAATGCAGGAAGTCAGAATTTTATCTGTGAGTGGTCTGCCTTTTGACGTACCCAGCCATCCTTTTGTTTTAATGGATTTGTTTGGGTTTGTGCTTCTTTAAAGATTTATTAACTCTTGTGTGAATGAGAGCATTTGGAAATGAAGTTTCATCTGTGTTTTCTAAACAGGGTCCCTGTCGCAGAGAAATGGAGGACACTTTAAACCACCTAAAGATCCTGAATGTCTTGAGTCCCAGGGGCTTTCATATTCCAAATTGTGACAGGAAGGGTTTCTACAAGAAAAAGCAAGTAAGTACAGGTCTTGATCATTTCAATGAACGCACTTCACCTTTTCTGCATCTTTGCTGAAGGGTCTTGCCAGCAAGGTGCACTATGTGTCATTTTATAGAGAAACTAGTTCATTTCTAGTTTTAGGACCTGATCTAATAGTGCTGATCCTTGTCAAGTGGGGACAGTGTTTTTATTTTCTGTTGGTCATGACAACAGATTCATTTGAGAAACTTCATACCTAATCACTCATGGGTTGGCTGGTGTCCTAGATACTAATGCCCTTTGGTTTAAAAAAAGCAGTGCCTCTGTAATAACCCACAGAGCTAAATGTTGCAGTCACCATATGACTGCAATAGATCAATGCTTTGCATTGTAAATAGCTGCTTGAGAGTTCCTAGAAGAACTGCACTGGATCATATTACAAAAAGCAACTTTAGAAAGGTATATATCTGTCCTTTATGTGCTACACAGATTGCTTCCAAAATCCAGGTCATGCTATTGTGAAAGTAATACATCTAGCAGTTACTGTGCAGGAAGGGTGGCTTCTCAGCCCTCTTCGGTTCTGGGGTTGTGACCTTTCTTGACTAATGCAGGCCTAAACTGCAGGTATTTATGCTACAGTTGCATTGGGGTGAGCTAGGACAGCGTTCTCCATTCAGTGCTGCCCTTGAAGCTCATTCAGGAACCTGGGGAAGTGCAAGATGTGCCAGGTTCATTGCTTAGTGTGCACATCCCTGTCTAATTCCAGTGTTTATAGTTAGCAACATGCCTCCAAATGTGTTTCTTGGTATACTCCAAAATTTCCTGATTTCAAGTGTTTCCTTGAGATTTTCCTCAAGGCAAACTCTCTGTAAGGACAGATTTTCTTTGTGAACTGTTGTGTCTCTCCCATTTGGGTTTACGCAGGTCAGCCTCTCTAGCTCTGGTAACCAAAGGAGCAGCTGACTCTCTGGTACTAGCTAATGTGGTTTGTTGGTTGCAAGCAAGAGGCCAACCTTCAACCAGGCAACCTTATTTTTGGAATTGTATCTCTCCATTTTTTGGCTTCCAGCTTTCTTAGGAACAGCCTTTCCCTTTTGGATATTCCCTGGAGTTCTGCGTTAAGCTGGCAGTGTCAGGTGGGGCGTTTGCAAGAGGGGTGAGGTTTCCAGCCTTCCCTTCTGCCATCAGCCCAGCATTGACTGTGCTGTTTGACCTTCGGTGCACGCTGTTGAGCTTGTCTGCGCGCCTCAGCTTTTCCCGAGCAGATGGTGGCAACTTCCAAGCAGGGACAGAGCTTCTTTTTGTTGGCTGGAGTTTTGAGAAGCCCATGTCATTCGTGTTCCACTGTGTGTAAACTAGCAGAGAGCAATGCTCCTGTCTTTGTCTGCATTTGTTCAGAAAATACATCAGACTGGAGTGACGAGCAAGGCTATGACTGTGTTTTGTGCCTGTGCCACAAAAGCACTTGCACATCATTTCACTGCATTGGAGGCACACGAACAAGCTGTAGCCCTTTTCCTTCACTAGGTATTACAGAAGACTGCAGAGGAATACAGTAGATCTCCCTTTCATCTGTCTTCAGACTGAGGTTTTTGCTCCATCAGCAAAACGGCAGTGGTTTGCACACAGCGTCTGGCATGTGGATGTAGTAAATCAGATCCGCAGTAAGCACGTAGTGAAGTGCCTTACTTGAAAGGATGACTGTGCTTTAAAGTGCAGTACTCGTTCTGCCACTGAGGCAGAAAAAAATGAACTACAGAGGAAAAAAAAATAGGAAATACAGATAATACACTTAGGTAGTCTTTGCTCCTAGAAGCTGATTTATGAGAATAAGGTGTTGGTATGGAGCAAAGACACGCTTCTGCTCTCTTGAGCGGTGTCCATTCTGCCTGCAGACTTTCAAACTGCTTTAGCAAAGGTTCCTGCACTATGTGCAACAGCCTGTCTGGTCTGCAATCATAGAGGATGAAGGGGCACTTTCATAGCTGGCCAGCCTTGCTGAGCACCGTGCCAGTTTACAGAGGTCCAGTAGTTTCAATGGTAGTTGGAGACAACTTGGGATTTTGTAGGAGGTGCCCGCAAATGGAGCCCATGTGAGTAAATATTCTACATGAAACGCAGTTGGAATGCTTCTCCTGTAAATGAACGTCAGTCAACTCTGTGAACAGGTAGGGCTTGCAGAGGCAGGCTGCTTCTCACACAGACAAAATAGAAACCAAAAATCGTGTAGTTGAGTTGCCCTTGTAGAATTAACTCCTAGAAAAAAACATCAGTTTGAGAAGTGAGTGAGTCCTGGTCCAGACTGAATTCACTGTCTCTAAGGTAATGCAACAGTTGCGTGTGGTTTGGTTTTCTTTTTGGAGCATCAACATGTAGGTCTGTTATTTTAGGCACTGACCAGGTGTCTAATCTCATTAACAGAACGCTAGGCTATTTTATTAATTTCCTTCACTGCTATTATTAGCAGCATTCAATCTGTAATTCAGTCATATTCTGTTGTGACAACAAAATTCAGAATAGTAGGTTAGGAACTAGACAGTAAACCCATCAAAAAATGAGTGTGAGCTAGGCATTTTTAATTCTGGGAACAGCTACCAGAACCACTGCCCAGGATGATAAGGTAGATGGGTGTGTGATGGTAGGAATCTGACAAATTGTGATTGCCCTGGAAACCATTAAAACTCATTCAAGAGACACTTTACATATTGGTATATTCTGCCTTCCTGGTCACCTGCTTTTCCAGTCAAGTTGAAAGCAGTTATCTTTTCAAGACATTTGTGGAAATCTAGAAATTGACTTTTCAGGAACAACCATAGCGAGTAATTTGCACATGTGACACAATTTTAAGAACATAAATTTACCTGTCAGGGTATAACATGAAAAATATTTCACACCTTGTGTTTATACATAAACTTTTTTTAAATCAGACCTATTAAAATTTAGAATTCTTTGTCTTAATAAATCACACGTGTAAGATTGTACTGCTCAGCTGCGCTACATAGGTATATTTACATGGAATAGGTTGATACAGGCATGTTTCTGCCTCAAGCATGGAAAAAAAGGTTTTGATGAAATTAGAATTATTATATGGGGCAATTCTAGTAATTGTCCCGTATTTGTGTACCGGAGCCAGATACTCACCTAAATGTGAGCTGGCATCTTTCCACTGAAAACAGAGCTGGGCTTGGTGGGAGCCAAAACTGCCCGAGGTGTATGCCAGTGCCGTCTGCAGTCTGTTCCAGGAGACCACAGTTGTAGCTCCACAGAGACCTCTGGGCTGACCAGGAATTCACTGGGATACCATATGCTTCACTGTGCCCCACGAATGCCTCTGCGGCACTTCTTTGTGGAAGGGAGAGGGGCAGGTGGCATGGAAGCTGGCAGCTGGTGTTTCTATCAGAAGTAATTACTGGCTCCACTGCTTGGGCAGTTTTCCAGCTTTTTGGACTTCTGAAGTCATACGGAAGAGCTGGGCAGAGCCTTGACATGTATGTGGTGTACAAAATTCAGAAGAGCGGACATTTATGGTTTTTTTTTTTTCCATATGAATTGTCTACCACTTCTGTAGGGAATGCCAGTTAGCTACTTCAGGATCAAAGCTTCGCTTTTGAATCAGAAGGGCTTTAATATTGACAGCATGGCTGAGTGGGTAGTACAAAATCGCGTATCAGAAAAGGTAAATGGTTTCCTCACAGAGCATTTTTTCAACTGTAGAATGATCTAAGTGTTTCGTTTTCCAAATGAGTTGTCTAGAAGCAATAAAAAAAAAAGTAGTAGTAGCGAAGGTGTTCCTGCAGACTAACATCATGTTGTAGTTGATTCTGAAAATTGATAATGCAACTGTAAAAAGCAATCAAAATCTCCAACAACATGAGATAACTTTAATTGATCATTTGTTTTGAGAGTGATGCAAGCCTATGAATCAGCAAAAGCTGTGTAACGTACTTCATATAGTACTTCTAAAAGGGGAGGCAGTGTTACTATTATTAGCAGAAGTGTAGTTTCATTGCTGGAGCACCAGGCTGGCAGCCAGAAGCCCTGTGCTCTAATTCAGTCTCCATCTGTGCCCGCTTCCTTGGGAAAAACAACTCAAGAGCTGCTGCCTCAGTTTCCCTTTCTGTAAAATTTAAATTGTGCAAAGGCTGTTGTTCAGGAATTCCTCAGTCTTGAGCACAAAAAAATTAAGTCATTAAATGTTAATAACACTTAAGCTGAGTCTAGTCCAGTCCCACCAAAATTGAAGGAAAATTTCCCACTGACATCAGTGGACTTTGAGCAGCCATTCACGGAAATCCTGGAGGATATGCGCAAGCCCTAGTCGGGCTTTTGAGACAATAGATGTAAGTTGTAAAACTTACGTTGAAAGATTTAGTACAGAAAACCAGCCAAACGGGTAACTAGAATTTAAATGCAGCTAACCACGTAGTTTAGCAAATTGTTAATGTAGCTGTTCTCTCAGTAGGTTTGAACTTCTTCACCCTCTCCTAAAAAAAGCTGATATGTACTTTAAGCTTGATCTTGTCATCCTGCTGTTGTCCATTTGCTAATGCAGAAGGACTGCAAACTCAGAAAAGAGAAGGCATTGTATTATTTCTGCATTTGCCTTGTTACTGAAAAATATATCACAAGGGTAGATTAATTTGCAGCTACAGTGATTAATATTACTTCATTTACTCTAAAATAAAATAAACAAGACAGAAACTTGTTCAGAAATTTGTGTCTGATGCATGATCTGCTCCCATTTCCCAAGTTGCTAGTGAAGACTGTCTACCCCACTCCATGCTGCCACAAATTAGTTGTCTCAGAGGCCAATGTGCTGGTGCAGCCTGTTCCGGGAGTGACCCATCTTCAGAGTTCTGTCCAAAATACCACCCTTTTGCCTGAGGTCCTAAACTAGCCATGGAGAAGATCAGGCACATTGGGCAGCATGTGAATCCCCAACACTTCCTTGACGTTGCTTGTGTACCTGCACATGGCAAAGACACTTAGCTTTGTGAGCCACTGCCTTACCCACGTGGGAGATGGAGACACGCCTGCTAGACTGGAGAGCAAGCAGTTGAGTGGTAGTGGCAAAGTTTACCTCACTTGTGCCAGCCTGAACCTCTGAAATGCTTGAATTGCTGTGAGTGTGATCTCAGAGGCAGCGTTTGCTCTGCTTGTGTGTTGAGGGCCGTAAGTGGATTCAGTCTAGCCTGTCTTCCTTCATGTTGGCAATGCAACAGGTGAAACCTCAGTCTGTGAAAAGCTAGGTATGTTTGTGTCACCACCTCCCTTGTAAGTGTCCTGACTAAACAGCCACCTCTGTTGCAGTGAGTCCTTTATCACCAAATCTCACAACTCGAGCTGACATGGAGGCTACGTCTTGGCAATGTTGCCCATGGCAAACTTAGTGTGAGATTCTCTGTGTCCTGGAGACACATGTCTTTTGAGTGGTTGAAAACCTTGCGGGGTCCCAGAGGTTCATACTATGTAACTGTGTCCAGGGTTGCATACTGAATGTAACCTGCAGCACGTAATCTCCTTTAGTCCAGTTTTTGCCATTCCTGCTTCCTTGGGGAGAGCATCACTCACTTTGCACCTGCTAGACTTTATAATGCATTTTTATTGCATTACTATTTCTAAAGAAGGTCAGTGTCGTTGGCTGTGGCAGTTTCAGGTTGGACGGCATCGCTGGCAAATTCCGCCAGGCAACTTCTAAAGCTGACATAGGTTATAGACTAGTCAATAAGCAACCTTATTTATAGGAAAGTGTACATGTAAAGTTCCAGTACACCTGGCAGTTGTTGAAGTGATAACTCCCATTACAGCAGAATTATGTATCTGTTAATAAATGTCAACTACAGTATGGAAATTCCTCTAGCAAAGAGATGCAAGCCAAGGGTGTTTATTGGTGCAGTGGCTGCCTTTGCCCAACCTGTGCGTTAGCGTAGAATGAATCTATTAACTTTCTTTTCCAAAGATGGGTCCCAGTCGTCAGCCTGTACTGTTGTAAGTAGTCCTTGTATTCAAAGGGGGCAACGGTGCTGCCTGATAGAATAGGGAGTGGTTCATAAGCCTGTGGTCTGGTAGTTCTCAGAGCAGTTTTATTACGGAATAATGAGACCCAAAGGGGTTAATGGGCAGAGGAGGTAAGCTTTTATTGTAATACTTTATAGTGCTAATAAGTATTCTGTTTGATTCTGTCAGATACGGCCAGGATATGGAAGCCCAGCTATCAACTGAGCAGGAATCCCTGCTGTATAACACTAAGAGAGAGAAAACAAAAGTGATGCTAACGGGGTTGTTTATTGTGTTGCAGTGTCGCCCATCCAAAGGCCGAAAGAGAGGTTACTGCTGGTGTGTGGATAAATACGGACAGCCGCTTCCTGGGTACGACGGGAAGGGAAAAGGAGATGTCCACTGCTATAACTTGGAAAGCAAGTGAGGGCTGGGCGCCAGCTCTTCTGGCATCTGCGCATGGCCGCTGGACCTCGCAGAGACCTTGGAGGGGCTGGGCAAACCCTGTGGACTGCCTTGGGTGTGGAGCAGCGAGCTGGGCCTCCTGCCGCGAGTGGGGAGCCACAGCCCCTGCGCACCGCCGCAGCTGCACCCCGCCGCCGACCCGCGTCCAGCTTCCTACGGGACGCGTGGGGAGCTCTGCGTTCCCACTTAAACCTGCACTATTGATACCCATAGAGAGAGAAAAACAAAAGGCACTTCAGAATGGATTCAGGGAGTCTCCACTGACTTTTTAAAGAATGGCCTGTGACCAATTTTATCCCGAAAGATACTGTTTTTTTGTTTTAAAGAATTTATAGATTGTAAGTTTGTAAAAGTATTAAAGCAAAAAAAAAACCCAACCAACCAAACAAAAAACAACAAAAAAAAAACCCACACCACAAAAAACCCACAAGGATTAAAAGGTTAAGATTTTTTTTACAGGTCTGACGGGAAACTTATCTTCACGGGTAAAAAGTTTTATAAAAATCTCAAAGAACTTTTTAAAGAAACCTATTTCTAAAATAAAGACATGGCTATTTTTTCTGTAAAATATATTATGAATATTCTGCTAGTCTGTATTTAATATAATTGTTTTTTAATAAACTTTATTTAAATGTAACATGTGAATACCAAATACTACACATTAATTCTAATGTATACTTCTGTATGCAAAGAGAAAGTAACGGTATGGAATGATTTACAAATCTGTATAGATCCGTATGCATACACACTGACCTGTTCTCAATAACAGAAAGGAATCTGTAGAGCGAAGGAAGTGTTTCCAGAAGAGATTAAGTTTTGTTATTTGAGGTTAACTACAAATACCAAGATAATATTTTTTAATTTTTTCTTTTAACTATTTCGCTTTTATTGGTATTTCTAATGTACCCATCACTGAATTATGCCACTGGAAAGGATAACAGTTGCACTGAAGCTCTCAGTAAAGTATTCTTCTCTTTGTCTTTTGCTTCAGTTTGTGCAACAGGCCTTACATTTCATCCATTTCCTACTCGCACTAATACAGAATATTCATGGACAAAAAATTGCTGTTAACAGTACCACCCTTTCTGTTTGCTTATTTATTTTGAAAAACTATCTATTCTGTGTTGTCTTGGTACGCTCTACCAAAGCACATATTCTGTATGAGGAACTCCTGTTTAAACTGATGCTGATAAGATGGGGGGGTCATGGACCTGGGTGTCGAGACCCGTGCGCTTCATTTACGCTACACACAATTGTTGCTTGCTTTGACTTCGGTAGAAATATTTGCCTGCATCTAAGCATAGAATGAGAACCTTTGGGTTTAAGTATTTAAACCAGCTCCCGTGATGTTGTGTATCCTTTTAATTGGAAGAGAAGTGATTTAGTTTTGTTCTGGTATGTGACACTTTCACATAAGTAAGACTTTGGGAACTTTTTTTTTTTTTTTGAGGCTCATTATTTACTGACTTCATGACAAATTCTGTATGACAATGAAATCTGGATAAGGAAGAGTGGCCTGTGAAGTGTAACATCTCTCTGGAAAGTAATGCCATATTTTGTATATGTATTTATTTATATATTTTATATAAATATTTTATATATTTATATAAATATATAATATATTCTTATATGTGTCACTATAAATGTTTGATGTCACTGTAGAAAAAAGAAACCATCAACACTGTAATTTCCTGTTGGGTTGGGAACTGTGGAGACTGAGGGTTTCCAGCCGATGGGGCCAGGGGTTGTGCTGACGGAGAAGAGGCCACAGGGCCGAGGAGCTGGTTCCTCTCCCACCCTATGAATTACAACCACCACCCTCGTTCTGCCAGCAATGGCAAATGTCTTGGAACTCTGATATGGGAAGGGTTGGATACGCAGCTTACCAGATTCGGGACAACCCATCACCAGAAATCAGATGTTTAAAGCCTTGCCCTGAAAAGTATTAGCTGAGCAGCCCTGTGTGTGTTTTGCACGTCTTCCTGATTTCTGTCTCATTAAATGAGTTTACATCATCGTTAAAGCTGAAATTTGTTAACCTTAGAGTAAGAAAAAAAAGTATATGTGAAGCGATGCTTACTCCAGACTAATACAGATTTCCTGACAGATGGTTACAGAAAGCTTTCTGAGGTGAAGATATATTGCAATATTTTTACTGCTAATGTAAATGTAATGCCTGCAAAGATTTGTTGGCAAAAAAAAAAAAAATAAATGCTGGGCCTTTTTTTTAAAAAAAAAAAAAAAAAAGTTGTAAACCAGTTCCTTTCAAATAATTTCAAAGAGGCAAGAAAGTTAGATATACACCAACATTTGGGCATGTAACCATGGATAAGAAAATAAGGGTTGGATTCATGAAAGTGAGTTAGTATTCCACCTTTTCCCTTTTTTGATTGCTATCTCATGAGCCTTCTGACAAATAAAAGCAGCTTCTTGCCAAAAAAGGTAGATGGCTGCCTTGCAAGCCACATTTTGCCAGTATGCAAGAAATGTTTCAACAGCCTGTGCCAGTATTTGTGACTGGTGTGTTTTGTCAAGTTTAAGCTTTTTATATTTTGCCCTACCATTAAATAAATACAGAAGCAGCTGGCTAGTAAAGGTCTTTAGGTGATACTAAATTGTCTTAATTGTGCAGAGCACCAAGTTTAATTTTAAAAAAATACACCTCAAGGAACTCAAAATTATTCAGGCAAGCAATCTGTCACATGAATTATTTAAGAAGTTGCATTCAGCTCCTTTAGTGGTACTAATGGCCTTTGGTATGTAACTCTATGCAGCCATAAGGGGAAAAAAGAATTTCATGATTGTGCAAATCAGTTTGGTTATTTTGCCTCCAACAGATGTCTTTAAAACAAAGACTGTTTAAAAATAGGCAAAAAAAAAAAAAAAAGTTCTCACCTGTAATTGAAAACCTCCCCTTTTTCAGGAGTTGCCTTTTAGATATTTTTTATGAGCACTGTTGCTTGCACTTGTATTGGATACTTCACATCGCCTATCTGCTGTTCCTGGCAGCTGGCATTCTTGGTATGAAATGCAAAATGTTATTCCCCCCCCCCCCCCAAAAAAAAAAGATTCCCTCTTTAAAATGAAGCGAATCAGTGGTGGCTTTTTCCTTTTTGGTTTGGTTTTGGTTGTTTGGTTTTTTTACCGTTCCTATATCTATGAAGAGAAGGGTTCAATTCAACAGACAAGTTACTTGTCAGTCAAAAAGATTTTTCTCATGGCTCTGGATGCCAGGCTGCAAGTCAAACAAAAATATTTGTGGGCTGCATCCAAGCAGCAGAATGCGGGCAGCATGAAGCAAGTGTACCGGCTCAGTATAAGTCCGAGGGAAGATCTCCCTCCATGCACATTAGAAATATTTCCTGCTAAGAGCTGCAATGAGTGGAGGTTTGGTAGCAGAAGTGGAACCAATGCATTAGAAAAATACATCCTGTTTTGGTGCCTTCGCTGCCTTCAACTCAGCTGTTGTTTTTGTTGTTTTGTTGTTTTGTTTTTTTTTTTTTAAGTGACCATTTGTCAGCTTTTTTCTTATTTTTAACAAGCTCTTTCAAGAATCTCGGGTGATCTGTGTGAACACTATGAAGTCTCACAAAAATCATTGTAACTGCTAACATTATTTACACGTCAAATACTTGCATGGGAAGGCACTATGAAAGCTTAATATATGTACTGCAAAAGTTGGTTATTTCTTTTGGAGCGTATTTCATCTCTAGATGCTACATAAGTACTGTATGTAGCCCAGATTGATGTGGTAAGTATTTATTTTAACCAGCATAATAAATAGTTGCATAAATCCCTATAGTTGACCAGAATGGAGTTAAAGCTGCCTGTAGGCAGCTCTATTATCTTTCAAACTATTTGAGAAAGTTCCTTTTTTTAATAGACCTACTATGCTATAGTCTTTCGAGCTCAGAATATCCTTTTCCACCTCTTTGGCATGCACACCCTTCGGGGCATAATGTTAGCTGTTTGTGCGCAGGGGAAGGACGCTTCAATGAATACCAAAACCACAGAATTAATTAGTTTTTAGTACAGTCTGAACTTTTTATGACTAAATTCCATAGAAACCTTAACATAGCATAATTCTTTATTGAACTGAGCCCTAAATTTAAGTAATGGGTTTGCAAACCTTTTGGGAAATAATTTTTTGGTATCTCTAGTCACTCTCCAGAACTGTGTAAGCAAGGATGGCTCCACAGAGATTTGTTAGCAATAGGAATTATATTCAAAGTATGAAAAGTGCTGAGCAATTTTCCTGGTTGCCAAAGAATATTAGTATGCAAAAGGAAATGTTTATATAGGTAGCTGTTTTGTATGTGGTCCCGCTGTGCTTTTAGGAATAGCTTCTTGGCTATTAATTTCTATCAGAATTATATGCTTGCTTCCTACACTAGAAACGACCCATTTTTCTTCCCCCACTTTTTATTTTTTAATCTGAGATCCAAAAACAAGATCCAAAAAGGGTATCAGAGTATCCCAAGGGCAAGTTTTTTGTGGTCAGTACCAGTAATGTCTTCATCTGCAAGTGCGCAAAATTCATTTTGTTTAAGGCCATTAGAAGTGTTTTGGTATGTCCAGCAGACCTGGGTATCTTCTTCCAACTGGAAAGTATTTAAGATTCATTTTATAGTGGAGTCTCCATCCTTGGAGATATTCAAAAGCCATCTTGACATAGTCCTGGGCAACCTAGGTGTCCCTGCTTGAGCAGGGGAGTTGGACCAGGTGACCTCCAGAGGTCCCTTCCAACTTCAACCATCCTGTGATCCTATGAACCTGTCAAGATGTGGTAGCTGGGTGTCCAGAGTTCCAGCCTATGAGATACTCTACCTTATACAATGCATTGATTGAGATGTTACATCCTTTTCTGCTGAAATAGAAATTTCCTGGTAAAATGTCAAGTAGTGCAAATTTGTTGCTCACCAGAAGAAGTTTTAGTTTTAAAACTCTGCATTTTATATATTTTTTCTTACACTTCAGACTTCGTAGCTGTAGAAGCATATACACCAGCCTTAGAGAAAATCCCATTGTAAAAACCTTCGCTTGTGCTTTTGCCCTGTACGTATATCAAAAAATGCCAATGACTTCAGGGTTGAAAGTTGCAGCTGAAAAAAACTGGAGACCAGGTATTAGCAGAAGCAAAGGCTAATGCTGCAAATCTCAGTTTATCCTTGCAGAATGCACGTCCCGCTGCAGTATGTGTCCTGGCTTTCCACTTCTGCTGAGCTATTCAAATTCCTTAAGAGCCATTCTCTGGCATGGCTAATTTCACCCCACTGCTCTCTCCATGAGTGGGGATGGAAGGAAAGGCAGCTAAGTTATTGCTGCAGAGAGCAGCTGAGATATCCTCCAGAAAAATCTGTGAAGCTGAAGAAAATGTCATTGAGAAGGACTCCTTCCTACAGCCACGTGTGGTAAGACCTTCCAGAGTGAAGTAGTGAAGGGACTTGCTTACGAGAGCCAGGCTAAATGTGCATTTTCCTCACCCCCTGCAACTGGAGAGCAGAGGCTATTTTTGTCTGCTTATGCCACACAGAGAATATTCAAGGTGAAGTGTTGTTTCTTACATCTGCTACTTATCACATAACTTGCACCCAGTAAAAAAGACCTAATTGGCTGAGCTTGAGAAGTTGATCATTGCTTTATCATAGGGTTGCCATGTGCAAACTTCAGCCCTCAGATCCTGCCATACCTTTCCACAGCTGCTATAGCCTGCTATGCTCATAGAATCATAGAATGGTTTGGGTTGGAAGGGACTTTAAAGATCATCCATAGTTCCAACCCCCTGCCATGGGCAGGGACACCTTCCACTAGAGCAGGTTGCTCCAAGCCCCATCCAACCTGGCCTTGAACACTGCCAGGGAGGGGGCAGCCACAGCTTCTCTGGGCAACCTGATTCAGTGCTTCACCACCCTCATGGTGAAGAATTTCTTCCTAATATCTAATCTAAATCTCCCCTCTTTCAGTTTGAAACTGTGACCCCTTGTCCTATCACTACCCTCCCCACCTTTCCTGTAGGCCCTCTTTGCTGCTCTTCTTTTTCTGTTCCCTTGCTGGGGCTAAATGGTGAGGGCTCACCTGCTGAAGCAGCAATAAACAGAAGCCACAGACAAAGAGAAAATATGAAAGCGGATGGTGGTATAGCCAGCATTTGCTCTAGGCCCCCAGAGACATCCCACACCAAGATGCTTTTCCAAGGAACCTCAGCATCCACACATCAGCCTGTTGAACTACAAGGTTCCGTCAGGGAGAGAGAAAAAATCACGTCACCACTGGCATAATTATGCAATTAAAGACCTCAGTGTAGGCACAAATGGGCTGCTCTTTGTTAGCTTAACAGCAGCTGGAGGACACTGAGAGCAGGAGGAAGCCTGCCTGTGCCATGGTCTGCATGGCAGAATGGCAGCAGAGAGGCTCTGCTGGAATGGCCATGCCCACTGGCCAGACACTGGCCCTGCTGGGAAACATGGTGGTTGGAAAAGAAGCAGCAAGGAGCCAAGTGTGTGTGCAGCCCTGCGTGCCCTGGTCTCTGCTGGTCTGCCCATCCTGCTGCTCAAAGGTGATAATCCAGCAAGGAGACTGAAAAGGTGAGCGGAAACTTTTGTGAAATGAAACAGCCAAGAAGGGGCTAAGTTTAGATTCGTTCATTTGACCTTAATACCCTTGAGCACCCTGGCTGCCACGTCTGTCCTGCGGGGAGTTGCCCCTCTCCCTGGGCCCTTGCAGGAGAATACTTGCAGGGGAACTTTGCACTCTGGGGGAGGAGGTAGGCCAAGGGAGGAGGAAAGGAGGGAAAATAAAATAAAGCCCTTGTTTATTGACAGAGCTATCCTCAGAGCTGTTTTCATTACTCAGAGTGCAAGTGCTGGTATGCCTGGGCTCCTGCTCTGCTGTTGCTGTCCGATGATGCTGTCGGTACTTTCTGGTCATACAGAACTAATGGGCTGTGCTCTCAGCAGATCCTCTCATTCTTTGTTCCCTTCTGCCTTTACCTAAATATGACTAGGTAATACAGAGTGACTTGTCAGTAAAAAAAGCCCTCTACTTGCCCCCACTCTGCTGCTGCTACTCACTATATACCATCTACCCAAGCCTTAAAGGCAGTAAACATTTTAACCATAACTAGGTGTTCGTTAAGATGCTCACACCCCACTTTCCTGTGCGGTCTGAATCCCTGCCTGATTTTTGATGCAACGTACAACAAGTGCATAAAATAATTGGTCCATAAATATGAAATGTCTCAGCAAACAGACAGCCTGGGACCTGTCCTCAGGGCAGCCTGGGGAGGCTGCTGAGGCTAGTGGTTTATCAGGAAAGTCGTAGCCGAGGAAAAGTAGACCCACTTCAAAGGTGTTGTCTAAAGACAGAGATAGGACTTGTCCATTCAACATGCAGCATGGGCTGAGTCTAGCTTAGAATGAGTCATATGGATTTTTTTTTTTTACAGATACTTTTTTATTATTATTATTACGAGTTGGGCAGGGATTAGACATTGGTGGTGTTCTGCAATAGCAAGGCAGTGATGTGTGTAGAAAAATAACGTTTCTAATTCTGCAAAGTCAGTGCTGCTAGACTGCTGGTAAAGCACAAACATCTTTGGTTCTGACTTTGCAGACAGCAACTGCTCCGTTTTAGTATTTTGTTGGAGTTCCTATGTAGTGTTTGATGCTATGGGTGCTGAGAGCTTTTCAGGAGTGCAATAAACCCTGTGACAAGCCTCTGCCGTGTGCCATTCTTTCCCATCCCAGTTTTCGTCCCCTTGAGGAAAGCAAGCTATTTGTGACGCATTTTCTGTTTGCTATTGTATTTTGTGATGTGTTTAGGACGCTCATTAGCAAATGCAAGGTCAAAGGATTATGTTGTTTTTGGAGAGGAAAAGGCTCGATCTTGACGTGCTTAATATCGGATCATGTCTTGGGCTGGGTCTGCAGAAAGCGGTTCCCTACGTAAGTTTGCTCCCTTTGCAGAGCATGTGTTCTTACAGTAGAGGAGGGACGGAGATGCTGATGAGCTTTCAGTATTAGTGCCAGCTGTCCTCCCCCCCCATTTTCTTTCTCTCCCCTCGCCTCCTGCTAGCACTAGCCGACACGAATGTGTCTCTGCTGTACCCCAAAGTGATGAGCACAACTGACTCAGTATGAGCAGAGCCCAATACCAGGTTGACTGTAGGTTGTCTTTTGGACAGCTTTAGGGGAAAAGGAGGGTAGAAAATAAGGTGCAGAGGGCAGCGACCTCATTTCTGTGCTATGAGCATTTTGCAGCTGGCAGTAGGCCAGGGGCAGGAGGAGGCATGGCTGGACCAAACCCTGCTGCAGCAACCCTGGCAGGGTTTTGGCAGGAAGAAGCACAAACTAGTAGGTAGGTAGGGTTCTCAGATAACGTGAATCAAACATTACAGGTGCTCACCTAAGACCATCCCACCAATTATTTTTTTTTAGGTGGGGTAGGAGGAGTGCAAGAGGGTCCAAAGGGTAGGAGCTGAAATAATGAGGAACAGTACATCCCCTTTCCACATCCAGCTGCACGCCAGGTGACCTGAGCTGCTAAGAGCATCCTGTGGCACCTTCCCTATTTCCCCACTCATTGCCACCAGGCTTGGCTCGCCTGCACAGGTGGGACCACTGCAGCAGGCCAGGATTGCCAGCTGATACATGTCAAAAAAAAAAAAAAAAAGCAGGGGGGGGGGGGGGGAAGCCTCACAAATAGGAAAGGAAAAAAACAAAGGAAAAAATAAGCCAAACAATGGAAAAACTACAGACCTTTGATTTTTCACCTTTAATTTTACTGATGCTGATCATAAAAATCAGGACAAATCACAATGCGTGGCATCTATGGCCTAAATGTAGTCCAAGCTCCTGGCAGCACTGTGATAGGGAAGACAAATTTTGTCTTCTCTGCCTCCTTGAATTAGTCCTAATCCCAGCACACAGAAGAGTCTGGCCCAAGTTAGCCCATCCAAGAGCAGCTCAGCAGAAATCTGTCCTGGTGAGTGCTGGCAAGATGGCACACAAGGTGAGATTGCAGACAAGGAGGCACCCATACCCTTTTGCTTTCAGTGAGGTAAGGAGCTAAACTCCCTCTAAGAAATTGGCCTGTCATGTCTGAATGCTATATGAAGCAACTTCTGCTCCTGGTACTTAACATTTAAAGGAAAGATTTCCCCTAAAACCGTGTCCATGTTAAAAACTCTAATTTCTTGCAGCTGGGATGGGAACCAGCCACCCTGCAAAACACTGGAAGTAGCTGTCCCCTGGATTGCTACACTGCAAGTAGACTGTGCTGTTAATAATTCTTAATGTGCTGAACATTTCCCTTATATAATAAACAATCCCATCAAAAAGAACCAATTTCTGCTCTTTAGAGATCAGCCTTTACACAAGGACAATGGGATAAGAGTTGTCAGAGTGCTCTTAAGCATGCTGTAACTGCCATTATATGATTTGCCCTGCTTTCTCCACCATTTTCTCTTGGCAATCTGCATGCCAGTTGTTCAGTGTTGGGCAGACGACATGAAAGGACTCTAAGGTTCTGCCCAAATTTGCTGCTTCCTCGTTATTTTGGTACAATGACTGATGAGCATTTTGACACAGTGAACATGATGTTGTAAGACAGTTTTAGCCAGGTCTCACTGTAGCCCATTACAGGGAGGTTAGACATTAATTATTTATAATACTAGTGACACCAACTGCTTTTGCAGTGCTTTCCTTGGGAAGATCTCAAAACACACTATGAAGATGTTCAGCAGTATACCCATACTTTTAAATCTGGAGCAGCTTTATTAGACCCCAGCGGATCAGCTGACATGGACATGCAAAGACAGCCACCACACTCAGCGAGCATACTGTGCGCTGCCGCAGAACTGTGACAGGGAGAGCAGAGATCTCCAAGCATTGGCTTTGCAGTTTCTACAAGCCAATTCTAGCTCCCATTTCAAACCCAAAGCTCATGCCAACAAATGGCAGGAGGATTTTATGCTGAGTTTCCCTCCTGCCAGGCTCTTAGAAAATATTATTACTCTCCTCTCAGGCTGTTTTCTCAGGCAGGGATGGTGCAGCCTGTTTGTACCTCTGGGACTTGCTATCTCCCACACCAGTTTCTCCATGGACCAAACCAGCTTGAAGCTGGCAGGGCAGTCACTTGCTTTCTCTTCTTTTTCTCTGCAACCACTAAGTCAAAGGAACATGCTGGGGAAGGAGAGGGATGGCACCCCAAGCCTCTTGTCTGCTTTCAGCAAAAGGACTAAGGCTGGGCTTTTCCCCAGCCTCCCTTTCATAACCTCTGACTTTCTGTGCAGGAAATGGCTCTTTCTAGCCACTAATACTGCTGCCTCGGGCCTTTGAGGGGAGAAAGGCATCCAGCTTTCCTACCCAGAAAACCTTTCAATAACTTCCCTTGGAGGCAGCTGCTTCACCCAAACCAAAGGCTCGCAGAGCAGAGAGCAGAGCCAGGACTGGCGAGGATGGGAGAAGGGGAATGGGTCAGGGGGGAACAAAAGAAGAAAACCCATTTCAGGAAAATGGAGCTAGGAGTTCAGGAGGCAGATTTGCAAGAAGTGTGTTTCCCTTTATGCTCCCACCTGCTGCCGTGCTGTCCCTGCATGCCAAAATGCAAGAGACTGTGACATTATTTAATAGCTCATCTTAACCTGACAACGTCAACATGTGAACAACTTACACCTGTCAAAGGTGGCGCAGAACATCCTGTTGTGTTTTGCTATTTATCTGGTGCATATGTTTGGAAAATAGAAACAAATACTGTCCCATCAGGAGCTTCAGTATATAATCAAGGTTTAGATGTTCTTTTTTAGAAAACAGCTGGACATTGAAACAGAGGCGCAAAAGCAACATGATATATAAACAAAACAAGTTTTAAATAAGTTTCTAAGCATGTTCTCTACTGAAAGCTAATTTTTTAAAATTCAGCTTTACATCTATAAATACATAGTAAAAAAATGCAAGTTTACAAGCCATTTTTCCCAACAGAGTTATGCCATTTGAAGTTTTAAGTAGCAACATTCCTCCAACATAAGATGCATACATTTAAGAGCAATAATATTATTTACATATAAAGTTATGAGTATTTGAGGATATAAATTAGTAACAACAGAGACAAAAATACATGTACTATGAAATAAATAATTCAACAGCTTTACATATGAGGGTATCTATAATATTATACAAACAAAATATACAAGATCATAGGACTTGATCTTACAGTTGTTTGTATCTGTTGCTCCCACATCTGAGTAATCCCAGTGCAGTAAAAAGCTACTTTATGGGGTTACTCATAGGCTGAAAATCAGGTGCACAAAACTACCTTACTGAAACAGCTCCTGACTGAAATGGCTCCTAACTAGATCAGGCCCCACAGAAAACTTGACGTGAATAAATGCATTTAGTTTTATTCTTGTGAGCTGAGATACTGTTGACATTCAGGGTCTCCTTTCATTTCTGGAGATCCAGGAATTCTTCTTCCATTTTTTGGATAGACACACCAGCATCCAGCAGACTCTCCATCCAGTGAAGTTTCGCACTAGAAAATTATCAGCAAAGCAAAACACACAGTAAGTAACTGTAAGCAGAAGACTATCTGTGAGATACTGCAAGTGGAGGTGTTGGACAGAACTAGGATTAGAAGGTGCAGACCTGCCCTGCACAGACCTGTTTTGAGTGCAGTGGCCCCTGCTCTGACAGAGCCTCTGACCAATAAACCTGGTTCGGGAGACATGACCCAAGCTTAGCTACCGTAACAGCAACTTCAGATTTAAAACAGTTTGCCCACTCCTTAGTAAACAGCAGTGGAAACCAGCAATATCTTCCAGTGTGAGAAACCAAAGGAAAGCAGAATATATGAGCTGGCAGGGTGAGAGCAACGACTGGAAATGTCTCTCTTCACACAAGGAGGTAAATAGGGTGGTGTTTTTTTTTTTCTTGGGGAGGGTGTTAAACTGTTTGTGCCTGATTAGATCCCAGGTCCCAATGTTTGAGAGTCACACAGTGGTGCCATGCCCCCAAAAAAGGAGTCTCGGTGACACAGATTTATGCAGCCCTACTAAATTTGTGTGTATGACCTGTGGTTACAAGGGTGTGGCTTGAGGTTTGGAGCTTTAGTTAGATTTGCAGATTACTCTCAGAGTAACTTGCAATGGCTTTTTTTGAGGCTATAATGGAAACGAGCATATAACATAATCCATCGGCAGCAGAAATCTGTATTTTTGCTCTACTTTCAGAAGGCTAATTTTGCTCCAAAGAGTTTTTTTCAATGTCTGCGTGAGTCTTCTACTGCCTGGGAGGTGAGAGCCTCCTTTCTCCATGGTGATTATTATACATTCACTGGGCTTTGCAGGCAGTAGGGTAGATAATATGGATTAATGTCAACTGGGACTATGCTAGCAAACACGGAGCTTGATTTGGCCTGGGAACAGACAGGGTTAAAAGATTTTGGAGAAGGCCTTGCGTGCACCTGTTCTGTGAATGGAAAAGACTCCTGCCTCCATTGCTGTCAGCACACAGCACGCAGCTTACTTTTAAGAGAAGGACAAACCATCTGCTCCCACTCCTAAGTCTCCCTGTTCACAACCTGCTTTTCCAGCAGCTGCAAACTCGTGCATTTGGGAGCAGAGGGCTGTGAAAGGGTTGGCTGTGTCAGGCTGGTCACAGCGTGGCAGCAAGCAGACAGGGGAAAAGGCACGTACCTGTTTGCTGTGGTAAAACCCATTCTTGTTGCAATTGGGCAAGTAGAATTTGTAAATCTCCCCTCCACTTCGCTGCTGAGCCTTTGCCAATTTATACAGGGCTCTGTAGAGCTCCTTCTGACAAGGTCCCTGCAGGAATACCATGCAAAGGTTGTTGATACCAAAATCACAAAGAAGGCAGCTAAACAAAAAACAATCAGTATAAAGCTGGCAAAAAGCTGAAAATACTTATTAGTCATATAATCTGCACCAGGCTGCTTTGCATGTAGTTTGTACTTGTTTCAGCAGGAGCATAGCCAGAAAACTCTGGTGTCGCATTTAGGCCTTTGTTTTTATTCTTTGAGGTACTTTCCGTCCTCAGAAACATGAGGATTTAAGTCCGTAAATTGCCACACAAGGAAATTTAACCTGTACTAAGTAAACACATTACTGCTCAGAGGGTACAATCTCTCCTATTATGGGGAGGTGCACGTTAGGAGGCTGGTGTACGTGAGACTAGCCACGTTTTCTGGGTTGCCATGGCCCTGTGCTCTGTTGATGTATGGAGAAAAGGTGCAAGACATATATAGAGGGTGCAAGAACAAACATCTGAATGTTTGTTATCTTTTGTACGGGACAGAGCTGTCGCCAAAGCAGAATAGAGAACACCCCTGTGGCTCCAAGACCCAACCCCAAAGTGCCTGTAACTGGGGAAGAAGAACTGTTCGTAAAAGTCATTATTTTCACAATTTGCTCGCTCCCCTTTTCAAGGTTGCAATTGCTGCGCATTGATAGTACCTACCATGTTTTAAACGAGAGAAAGGGGAGCAGATGTGACTGAACAAGTATTTTTACTTTAGAGTAAAAATAATCATGCCCTCTGCTTTTGCAAGACCTCCCCGTGTCAGCCCCTCACATAAGTGGCCCTGTGCAAGCCAGTGGGCTTATCTGTGGCTCTGGCAAGAAAAGCAGAAGCCTAAACATCAGAACTGGAGCTAACACCACTTGGGTATAATAGTTCAAACAAAATCAGTGATTAAGTCCTGGTCGGGGTGTGGAATGAGGCTTCCTAGGGTGGGGTGCTGGTCAGTAGGATTTGGCTTTTTTTCTTTTTTCTTTTTTTTTTTTTTTTTTTTGCATTTTGTCTGTGACCATTACAAACCGGGCTTCTGTGGTGCCTAAGGCTAACGCAGCCCCGTGCTGCGGGTGTGCTGGCAGCCTGGGACTGGTCTAACTGCGGTTCTCTGGTGCCCTCAAGTGGAACACGGACCTGCTTGCAAAGGCTTCACACCCCGAGGCCCCACTTGGATTTAGCAGTGTCGAATGGAAAAGCTTACTTGAGCTGCTGAGTTGTCTTTTTACGTGCATCTACTTGACAGTGTGTCCTTGGGATCAGAAAGAAAGACGGTTTGGTTTGCATTGGTGTTTCATCAATAACTGTACATAAGGACTCCCTTTTATTTCACTGAGCGCTGGACCAGTGACAAATGCTTTTTATTTTTTAACTAAAACACAAAAGGAGTCCAAGACTTTAATATGTGCCCCTGAAAATTAAGGGCCTATGTTATAATCTGATTGTAAATGCATAGAAAGATTCAGCCTCTGCATGGAGTCTGTGTAGGACACATCTGATGCACACCTGCTTTTATTGCTTCTGCCCTTTTGCCAGTTCCTCAAGCATCTGATGAAGGTGTTCCAAAAGGTCTGTTTTGTGGCTACCCAAAATACCCAGTGTTGCTGCTAGAATTTCATGCACATTTTCATTTCGCCTTCTGAATCAATAGCATCTACTGAAACAGTCTCTGAAAGGTTTGCAAAGGGAACCCACCTGCTCTTTCCATTTCTTGAGTTCAGATATTCTCTTTGCTTTCATGTTTTCATACGCAGTGATGGCATTCCAGGGGATGGATTTGTCCTGGCCTACGGGAAACATCAACTGGTAGCTCAGCAGCTGATCCTGTGTCACTTCTGTGCTTTCCAAAGGCATATCTTCAGGTTCAATAGAGTCTGGAAAGGAACAATACTCAGGTGAATATCTTCAGTGGACTTTTCCATGTATTTCTCCAAGTTAAAAACGTAAAGACAAAGAAGAAGAATCAACAACAATGAAAAAAGTAGTATCTAAGACAGATCCACCACACTAGCTCTTGCAGGAGTAATAAGTGACATGTGCAGCACAGCAAATTAAACTTTTGGCATCAATTCATAGGAGGGCGCATCAGCTGTTCTCTAGCAAGTTGGTTATTTTATGATCCTTCGCAATCACACTAATCCCAAAGATGAAACTGCAGCCAGTGTGTTAGAAAAGAAAAGAATTTCTTGACTGCAGCAGGTTGTAAAGACTTTGCTAAATGAAGAACTGGAGTGAAACTTGTAATGGATTTAGATTTTTGTCAGCATGATGTGCTTCACTTTTTATTCAGGAGAGGAACTGGTCCAGACCTGATCATCCCCCGGCATCCTGTACTTTGTTCTGTGACTTGCCTTACATATAAGAAGGGGCAGCAATTCCCAGGAGCCAGCAGCAGCTCACAGGGGGCTGCAGCAGATCAAATAGATGGGTACTGGCAGAAGCTGCTTGGATGTGCCTGATCTTGGTCTGCACGCCAGCGCCTAACTCAGTGCGTGTGAACTCTCCCACCAGAAGCAAGAGAAGCTCTTTGCAATTGCAGGCACTCATCATGGGATAAAAGTTTGACGTGTGTCTAAATAACTTGTTGGATCGATGCTGTAAACAATCATCCAATGGACTAAGAAACACCCGGTTTTTCCCTTTGACAATGTTTAAGAAAAAATGGAGGTGGAAAATTGAGGAGGGAATGAAAGAAAGAATGAAACCAATGAAAGAATAAAATCAAAGCAAATACTAAACCTTTTTAACTGCAGGAGGCTTAAACACCCAGTTCAGTTGCTGTTCTCTCGCCTCCCTGCCTCCTCAAGTACAAAAGAGACTCCACTTACAGCCACCAATGGCCATTGTTATTCCGAGTTATTTTTATGTCATGCTACTGAGTTACCTTAATCACCACTGCAAGAACATAGCAGTAATGATGGTGAAAATAATGCTGATAAATTTTAAAATAATTAAATAACACTGAAGAAGTTCCTGATCATCATGTAGCGTAAGACGGTTGGTATGTCTTTTTGCTCAAAGAGAGCTTAGCTAGCACCGCACCCCTTCAGATATGCTTTATTCATGAAACGAAGCCAGGCACAAAGCCTGGTTAGGTCTCTTCATTCTCCATCACGACTTCTGGAGATAGACATAAAGTCTAGAAAACATTTGTCCTACTCCAGTTGCCATTTGCTTCTAAAGAAGAACTGCCAGCAGCTTCCCAGAAACCTTATTCTGACTGTTCTTGCACGTCCTACTGCTGCGCCGCGGGGTTTTCCTGCTTGCTGCCAGCACCTCCGCGCTCCGCAGCGGGATGCCTCGCACCTCCCGCGGCTCGGAGCACGTTTTCTTGGAAAAGGTATCCCGCCTTCCCTCCTTTCCCAGCGTTCCCGACCTCCCGCACCGGCCCCGGCGCCTCCCGGGCTCCCCCCGCCCGCCCCCCCGGTACCTGCCGGCTCCGCCGTGAGCGTCCCCCCGGCCTCGCTGGCGGGCAGGCACGTCCCCTGCCCCCGCATGAGGGCGGCGAGGGGCCGGGGCTCCCCGGCGGGCACGTGGCAACGGAGCCCCCGGCGGCAGCGGGCCGTGTAGACCCCGCAGGGCTGGCCGGGGCCGAGGGCGCAGGTCTGGCAGCAGCCGCAGCCGGGCTGGCGGGCCGCCTCCGGGCAGGCGGGCGGGACGGGCGGGCAGAGAGCGAGCTGCTGCGGGGCGCAGGGGCCGCAGCGGAGGGGCTGCAAGGGTGCCGGGGCGGCGAGGCAGGGGCCGAGGAGGGCCGGCGGCGGCAGCGGCGGCAGCAGGAGGAGGAGAAAGACGGCCGACAGCCAGCGGCGGGGCGGTGGCGGCGGGGCGCGGCGGCCGCTCATGCCGGCGGCGCGGAGGGAGCGCGGCGGGGGCAGCGCGGCGGGCCGGGGGCGGGCGGTGGCTCGGCTGCATCCCGCTCGCCCGGGCCATTTATACGGTGCTTGGCCCGGCTGTTAATCTTTAACCCCGAGTTAACTATTATCTGAACAGGAGGGCCGGGGGAGCACCATTTCACTGGCGGTTCAAGACCCAGCCCGCGCTTCCCCTCCCCTTTCACTTTCCCCCTTTATCTTTTTTTTTTTCTTCCCTCTAGACATGCAGGAATGCTTTTATTCCCTCACCCCCACCTCCCTGCCCTTGCACGGGTAACGAGGGAAAATGGGGGTGGGGGGGAAACGGGCAGCAGGGAATGGATGGGGAGGGGTGGTGGTGGTGGTGATCCCCTGCCCTTTTCCCTGTCACAATGTCTCCTGTTCTTGACATTTGATAAAACTATATATTTTTTTTTAAAGGCGGGGGTGGGGGTGGAATCCCCTTGAAATTGAAGCAACTGACTTCGTATTTCCACAGCAACAAATACAACAAATCCTTGTTTAATTTTCATCGTGTGGCTGCAGGTTAGGAGGACACGGACATACCAAAGAGGAGGCCCCAAGGGTAATAAAGCCATCAGGCTCCTGCACCCGCTGCACACATGCACATAGGAGGCCTTGCATCAGGCTCCTTGGGGCTGGGGGGACCCCGCGGCCTGGGCTAAGCTTTGCTGCTGGGATGGGAGGACCACCAGCCCTGGAACACGCGCTTGGGGGAAATCAGGCTTTGCCAAACAGTCCAGAAGTAAATGAGAAATCTGCTTTTCTGTCTGTCCTCTCCATCACCTGGGGGGGGGGGGTTAAAAAAAAATCTTTCCTTTTCTCCTTTACATGCAACGGTTGTCGCTACAATAAAAGCAAAAGTATTCCAACTTCACTGTACTGAACAGATTATTTTATCCTGGTATTTGCAGTATGTACTGAGCTTGAAATAGCAAATTCCACTGTCAAGACATCTACTGTAGCATGATTTTTGGTTGGTTTGATTTTTCGTGTTTAGTTCTCCTTTTTTGTAAATACGTCACTTGTGTGAAAAATAGTGAAGCAGAACTGCAGAGCGTTGTTTAACGTTCTATTACTCACTCTTTGTTTTCTGGTATTGATGCAAAAGGTTTTATTTATAACGTAGTGAATTCTTACCCCCCTATATTCATAACTCGTTTCTTAAAAGTATTCTCATTGGTTACAGAGTTTTAAAACTTGAGACATTTTTGCTTAACTACTTCATCTCGTCAATTTTTATTTTTTAAAGTCAGGTTGGTTCAGGGATCTCTAACTGAGTACACAAAAGTTGGCAGCCCTTAAAACTCACTAGCTTTTTAAAGCATTTCAAAGAAAACTTAATTTTACAGATTTTTAAAGAATTCTGAGGACTTCACATGTCTGACTAGGAGCAAATTTTGGCTGAAAACCTAGGACTGGGCAATTTCTACAGGACCTCGCAATCAGACTTTTCAAGCTCTAATGCTCTTTTACCCCTTTCATTTCTAATTTTTTCTTGTACATCTGTCTTAGAAAATCGCAATTCTCTTACCATTCAATGTGAAGTGAAAAAATATGCAGAAGCATGTTTTCTTTCCTCCCTCAAAGAGAAAAGAATGCAAAACCAAGTCACTTTCATGAAGAAACAAGAAAAAAAATTACAAATTAAAAGTAGACCCACTTGTAAAATGACAAAGACCCAAAGAGCTGATATCCATTTGTATACGTGTATGCATTTATTCATTCGCTTATCTATGTATATCTCTCTGCTGGGTTAACTTTGCATGAACAGAATTGAGGATCATTCTACTCCTGACTGCTTAGCATAAGCTACTTGCCCCTGAAATGTCTGTACTCCATAGCGACTGCCACTGTCCTGCCTGCAGTCTTTTGAAAAAAAAAAAAGAAAAAAAAAAAAGATGTGAACTGAGAAGTAGCTTTTAACGATACATGTGAAATGTCTTTAAAAAGGCTTTTTTAACTTGTCACCGTCATTTTTAAGTAACTAGATAAAGGCAGACACTTAGTGCCAGAACAGAGTCCTGGTCTGATGGACGGGCCTACGTCACAAAACTTCCATTAGTTTCAAAAGAAGCTCCTTCTTCCAAAGCACCATCATGTTTCCAGGTCTTTGGCATGTTTTGCCTTGCTGTTGGGCAGCTGGCAGTATCTGAACTGTCCAGGAAGTTCCTAACAACTGGCAGCCTTTTAGAAGCCAGTTTTTTTCGGTTTACCCAGTAGGATAAACAAAAGACATACAACACCCCCCGCCCCAATTATAGAACAGTTTGAAGGTGGTTTTGGTTTGTTTCCTTCATGATTGCAGGCCAACTCAAAACAATGGCCTGGCCTTTTCTCCCTTGCTGTATTTTGTACAATCAAACTGAGGAACGCTAAAACTCTGCTAAAGCAGACTTTGGGAGCAGATGTTCTTCTGCAAGAAAGGTAGACCCAGAAAAAAAGTCAGTCCGTTCATATTTCGTTTATATCAACATCATGAACATACATGAGAACAGGTTGTGATAACTTGGGGCAGTATCAATCATCAAGGCAAAGCTTTTTTGTAGGCTATGGAACATGGATGAAGTGAAAGTAGTGTACATGTTTATATAGGCTCTGTTTGATGTAATACTACAACTCATCTCCCAGTCTTCATCTCTGACCCTGACATTGCTTTAAAGAACACAAACAGATAAGAGTCAGAAGGTTAAAAACATCCATGATGTAAAGTTGTGTTTACTGAAGACCTTTGATGGTAATTTTCAGGTGTTCCAACTGTTGTCCTCTAATTGGAACCACTTGTCAAAAGACACCACTTGAATCCTAGGCAAGGGTTGCTTTTCTACAAGACTTTTCCCATAGGTTTCTCAAGAATTCTTAGCCAACGACCTCGTTTTTAATGATAAATAAAGTTTGGGATTTTTAAATTTTTTCTTTAAAGCCACATGGAGTGAATCATAGAACATAAAGTTTTATATAAGTTTGTGTTCAAGCGATCTTTATCCTCTAATCACCAAAAATTCAAGTGACTTGCCAAATAATTTTGTACTGGGGCTTCTTCTCTGGATATGTTGAAAAAACTAAAACAACCAGTGGAATATCCTCATTATTTTTCTTTAGATAAGAAACTAATCGCGAATTTAAGCTTAATATCCAAAACTACTATGTTATACACACACACACAAATATGGCATCAAGCACATGAAGAGAAACAGCTATGATAGAAATACTAAGAACATAGTTCCTTCCCTGTCATTTATCCCCTATCAAAAATGCTCTACGGATTATTAGGAATTGTTTTTCCCCAAGTAATTGACAGTGCTTAAGTTATTGATAAATAATTCGATCCAAACATTTATTGATTGTTTTTTGTCACTTTGTGGCAATTACATAGATGCTGTTTGGTATTATTTTTCTATTCTGGTTAGGTAAGCATGACTTTTAGAATTAGATTGTGGATGCAGATAATGAGGTGGTCCAAGTTTGTGTTGCACTAACTTTTGCAAAATGAGTTTTGCTATTTTTTTTTTCCCCAGTGATTAATTTTGCTAGAATGTGGAAAATATTTTAGAAATAACTAAAACTGCAGAGACTTGAGGGAAGAAAAGTGAGAGCCTGGCTCATGGCGAGTCTAGCTAGGGAAGGCTACGGACTTTCTGCATCAAATTGGGGGTCACCAGGTTCCAAAAAAGAGAGGAAAAAGTAATTTATTACCTTGGTGGCACCCAAAGTGTTTGAGCACTGAGTAAACCACCTTGTTCACAATGTTGTGCTTGCATAGACCAATCAGATAGTTATTTTCTAAGAGCTATTGAGCTCTGCTGGCAAGACAGGTTAAAGTCCTGTAGTCATCCTACCATGGGCCAGCTGCTCCCTGCAGTGACAGGACAACTGTGGGTTTGCCTAGCTGGAGAAATAATCCAGAAACACTTTGACTTACTGAGATATGACAAAGCTGAAAATGTGCTGCAGAGCGTGAGTGTGTGGAGTGTTAATATAAAAAAGCTTCTGCTTCACCCCTTCTGCTGTAGTCAGCATTACTAACCCCAGGGAGCGGTGTTCCTGGGACCAGCCATGGAAAGAAAAGCTTTTCAATGCCTACCAGAGTGAGCTATAGCTTAGCAAAGACTTTGAAAAATGTAAATGAACCCTTTAGCACTGGCTCCAGGCGCCTAAACTAGCATCAGCTGTTTAAATCTCTTTGTGTTCTTCAGCTACGTGTCTCTCCAGGCCCAGAAACAGAAAAGAGCACCACCAACCAAGGTACCCCTTTGCTAATACATGGCTTTCCAGGAAGAAGTCTTTCCACAGGCAGTAGGGAAAAAAGTAGGCAGTACTCTTGGATAAAAAGTGAAATTCAGCCCCAGACCAGGGGCATCATAGTCACAGCCAGTTTCACAACTTAGGTGAAAAGTGTCTGTGGAACAACAGCCAACAATAACTCATTTATATTGGTTTATACCTCATGAAATGCAACAGTGGATATTCTCTTTCACAGCAAAGAGGCTGGATTTTTAAAGGACCTTACTGCTAATCTGAAAATGGAGGAGTCCCTGATGTTTCAAATTCCTCCTTTTTTCTTCTGAGGCTTCATGGAGGCTTTTCTCCTCCATGAGTATATTTGTCTGTTAGTACTAGAATCTAAAATGCCATTCTTTTATCCTTTTAAAATTGCTAATAAAAATAGGAATAAGTCACAGGACCCAGACCACAGTAAGTCAAGAGGTCCGTTTTCTCTGGTTATGCATCCTATGAAGTAGGAAGCCAAAACTGGGAGACAAACATACCTGAACTGGGACTGCTACAAGATCAGGGGCTGAGCTGCAGGCAGAGCAGAAGACAGCAGCCTGAAATTCTCAGCAAGAGAGATGGAGGGCTGTTACTGACAGCAAAATGATATGCTGTTAAAACAGGAGGGCACATTTCTCTGGATCATTTACGATTGTTTTCCACATTTAGCTTATTCACTTATGTGGTGGTTCTTTCAAAAATAAAACAGTTTTCCCAGCTGCTTTTGTCAAGAAATCCATCCCTGCCTTTTGTCCTGGGGCATTCCTATTAATTATTATTATACTATTGTTGCTAATACAACCAAGAGTACTTTTTTTCAGGTTTTGGAGCCTCTACTGTTTCCCCAGAGGACAAGAGACAGGACTCTGGGCCTTCAGTCAGTTCTAGAGAGCCTGAGGCTTGCATGGAGAACTGAAACCAGGTAAGCTGCTGCTGGGATTCAGGGTTGCCTGAGCTATTCAGACATTACCACCGTTGAATTAGTGTCTGATAGTTACCAAATGTGAAAGCTTTTGATGCTCACTGCAGCCTTAATCTGCATGTATTTCCTATTTCAAACTCTTTGCAGGGGATCCACCATGAGGTATAGGCAAGTTCACACTGTCCAGAGGAACAAAGATGCTCAGGGGTGCTGGTCTCTGCTTGGGACCCCTGAACCTTTTGGTGCGAAGGGGGCAGGGCTTGCTTTCTGTGGGAAGAGGTAGGAGAACAGCATGAAGACAAAGCAACTGTGAGACAAAACACCCTTATTCAGGCAGGTCACCCTGGGTGGCACCTACTCTTGGAAAATACCCCTCAGCAAGCATTTTGGAGAAAACTGAAGCTTGTAACTCTACTTGTAAGCAGTTTTAAGGCTCCTTGAAAGAGAGAACATTTTGCAAATAGAGTTGTGAAGGGGTTAATGCAACCTGTTATTATATCAAAATCACACTGGAGATAAGATTGAATATTTGCCTGACCTACTGTATAAATAATCACTGCCATCAAACACAGAGATCACACAGAGTTACTGGATTAAAAAAAAGATCAATATAATTAATGTATAATGAAACAAAGCAAAAAGCCAAGATTAGATTGTCAAGCCACTTTGTTACAGATGAAAGCAGAGTGCCTCTCTTTACAAATAGGAATTTGACTGCATTCAATAGAACACTGGGATTTTGCCTTCTGAGGCAAAGCCACATGGAAAAGAATAAAACTTCTAGTGGCCCACAGCTTGGTGAGGATGAGTCAGTTATAAAAACTGACAGACAGAGAAGAATTATTAGATGTCTCAGAAGCTTTTCTCTCATGAAAGCTGATTAATGGAGCTGTTGTAGAAATGTTTATATGTGTAGCTATAAAAGTAAGAATCAATTTTATTTTTGTTGTTGCTGTTGTTATTACAATCAGTGACTGGTTGAACATGACATGGTCAACATGACAAAAATAAACAACCCCCCCAACACCACATTCTTTTTAATGTAATTTTCTACATTTTTATATATAGCACTTTTTTCCCCCCCTCTGATTTGACAATTTTCTCAGTTTCAAAGATATATATTTAATGAAAACATGCTCTGCAGACTTATTAAGTATATGCAAAGAAATACACCTTTTAAAATATTAGTTCAAGTCTTATCTTCCTTTAACTCCACTGGTTCTGCATTCTGAAAAACTGCAATGGCCAATTGACATTTTAAGTGTCATGAGTCTGCTATTGTGTTTTTGCTTGCATTGTTCATCTCTTCTCCAAATGTCATTGTCACAGTCTTTTAATTTTTGTCAGTCCCATGTAAGGGCTTTGGTCTGTGTTATGTTTTCTTCAATCCATTTTTATCATCACCTATTTGTGGCCAAAAAAGCTCACCTGCTACTGAATATACTAGTGCAGGTCAGGATACGCTATTGATTTGTATGCTTGCATCACCATCTTTCTAGTATAATTTCCAATCCTGTTGTCTCAGTGGACTTGTTCTCAGCTAGCCAGGGACATTCAGGATGCCAAACAGCACTTCTTTCTCCACCATCCCAGTTCTGCCCCTTCTTTCTTCCCTTTAGCACAGTTACAATTATAACATGTATCCACATTAGCATATGTGTTATAATTAAAAGTCTTCGATTGCCATTGTAAGACCTCTGTCTAATTGTAATGGCTTCCCTCCCATGGTGGCAAAGCCTGTTGCTGTCGTTGAGCTATGGTTTGTGCAGGTTTTGGGGTTTTGTGTGGGTTTTTCTTCTTAGAGAGGAGGAACAAGTATTAAAGCACCCATCTCCTTTGTATGAATATTCTCACATAGCACCAATTTGATTTAATTGCATGCTGTATGATGCAATAAATTGCGTGGTGCTCTCTTGGCTGGGAAGTATACTTTGAAATTCATTTTACCTAGGCATCTTGTAAGTGCTTTTTTAGATCCAGTTAATTTGTCTCCCAGTAAATTTGTCAGCAGTGCTGCCCATACTTTCTTCCTTATATCTGAATTCACATCACCTTTCCGTACTAGAAAATAAAATTATTCCGTTTCTAGGAAGAGAACCTTCATTTTTCTATCCTAGACGTATGAGATATTTTTTTTCCCCTTTCATTGCGAGCATCTCCTCTTTAGGAGAAGATGTAAGTTGTAAGCTTTAGGAGGCTTACGGTATCTGCCAGTAGAGGAGGGTCACTTCAGGGGACCTGCAATGACATGAAGAGCTAAAAGCAGAAGCCAGTTAGAAGAAAATATGTAGAGCTAAGAAAGGCCAAAAGGATGAAATGGAGGACAACAAAAGGGACCAAAATGGCAGCAACAGTAAGAAGCAGGAAAGATATGACTTTCTTCTTTCTTTTTTCATTCCCTGAGAGTAATGAAGGATATTTTCCCCCTTCTTCTATCCGTTTCTTCAATAAAAATGAATTAAAGCAGGAAAAAAACCCACCCCACCCCACCCCCCCCCAAGAAATAAAATACCACAGATGCAAGACAGTGAGTCACTGGCCTATGATGCAAGTTCAATCTTCTTTTTTAATGAATACTTAGACAAAGGAGAACAACTTTGACAGGTAACACCTAAAAGCCCTGACCACAGTAAGTCTAGAGGTGGTGAAGACTGCCTTGTGACCAAGGACGACGCTTGGTTTCAGGGTCCTGTCTCAGATGAGAAGGGGATTTGAAATGCACTCTCTCACCTCCTGTTGGACTTTATCCTGTTGGACTGCTGAAACTAAAGGCAGATAGATATAACTCCTGTCTGACTGGTGCCTGCTATGCATCATCTGCACACATATCCCATTTCAGGGTGGGAGTGGTGTAAAGTACTGTGAGACCACGTGCATGGACAGACCTAGGAGGCTGGCAACCAGGACGTGCTGTCAAGCTCTGCATGCCCATTGGGACTGACTGCACTATCAAACAAAATTTCATTGTGTAGGAGCATGAGGTACTTCCATTGCAGTACAAGAACTGAGCAGCAGATCTGAGGTTTTCTGATGGAGGGCAGTGGGGGACACATCCTGGGTAGGGTCCTAGGATCTGTGCCTAGGTCTAGGTTTTAATTTAATTCGAAACTGTCAGCCAATAGCTTCAACTGGTCCAATTTTTCTAAGTTCTGCTGGGCTCAGTCAAAACTTCAGTATGTTTGTTCATTTTTTTTCTAATATGTCAGAAGTGTTGAGGAGTGAGCTGGTTTAATATGCATTGTGGACTGCAATGACAGATGGAGTTAAGGGAGACTTTTGTGCTTATATATCTTAGAACAAAACACACAGGAGTACAGGCCGGTGACACTGCTGTACGATTTATTACTCAGGGTTTTGTCCGTAGCAAGAATGTAACTATGTTGTGATTTAGAGGAAAAAAAATAATTGTTTTCTTTAAGAGTTTTCTACTTTTCCTAGTTATCCTAAAATTGTTTAGCTACGATCAGCAATGAAGTAACTTAGTTGCCAGTTCTCTGTTATTTAAATCTGAAATATGTTAAATATGTGTGCTAACATTTTTCTCTTCAATCTGGCCTCCTACAGAAGCGCTGCAGCTGGGCAGAGCACTCCCAGCTCTGTCAACAGGAGTGTTACCATTGCTTCAGTGGGAACAAGGCCGAGCTCATAAATCCAGGGTGAAGACATTTCTGTCTCTTCCCTCTGTTCTTGGTGGTGTTTTTGTTCTTCTCCATCCAACTTCATGCTTAGTCACCATCAGCAGGTAGATTGTGTAATATCTGTTGAGAGACATGTACTGAAAACAGTTCCCTAGGTCAAGGTCATAGCTTCCCTCCTAAAGGAAAAATACTGCCCTAAAAGAGCAGCCACCATGGGAAGGCTGTTCTGAACTTAATAACATGGTCAGTGTTGCATCTGAGAGCCAGGACCAGAGCAAGGCTCAAGAACCTGATGCAACTCTGATTCACGTTCAGCCAAGCAGAAAAAGGGCTTTCTATTTTACACAACATGGTGCCCTGGGGGGTTATTTTCTTGTAAGAATCTGGTGTCTGTAGTCCCTCATCTTTTCCAGCCTCAGCACCTGCAAGTCATACTTAAGGTCACTAGTACAGGCCTATTTTTTTGGAGGTGTTGGACTCCATGGCTCCCTTTAGGTTTGTTTTTTTTTTTTTTACACTGTGGTGATATTGCAATATAAATATGCATAAAGGAACTTTGCACATGATGAGAGCTGCTAACCTAACAGTAATTCACCATTGTTGCCACTAGAGGATGAACATTAAACAACATTGAAACCGCATAGTATTAGTGCCTCTCACAAAGCCTGTTCTTTTCAAAGTATATGTGTATATCATAATGGAAAACTAGCTGTATCATTAAACTTGGGAGTCTACCGGAGAAACAAATGAAAATGCAAACCCTGTAAACAAAAGAAATACTAGGTTGTGAGATTTTTTCATTTTGCCCCAATGGATATGCTTATATGTGAAGTGCAATAAGAGCAGTGTAGTTTTGCATGTGTAGTTTGGTATTTGTAGGTTCATACTCCCTAACATCCTGGCTTTTAAAAATTAGAGACAAGCCTTTCTTTGGGAGCATCATTCACTAGGGGATAACATGTAGTTCAGTAGTCTATAGGTCTGGTTGAAGTCTCTCTGTATTCTAACCTATAATTAGCAATAATACTGTTGATGTGAAGTATCAGACATTTCAGAAAACCTCTGAAGCACTGATTAATTAAATTAATATTTTCTCATGAAAGGCTGTCAGAGCAATATTGTGACTTTTTCAAATTCATGAGGCCCTAAATTACTGAGAGATAAATGCTATACAGTCTTCCATATTTCTTTTTAAGCATTCCAGAGAGAGGAAATAGAAGTGGTTTCCAAACTCCTGAAAGCCCTTAGTTTTTTGCATCTGTCTGCCTGGTACATCTTCAGGACTTGCAAAGACCCAGTCAAAGTCAATACTGTGTTACCACTCTGGGCAATTTGTTCCCTTCACTGAGGAAAGTCTCTGGGATTTTATTGGCACCAACTAGTTCCATGCATTTGGCAGGGTGGGAGCCTTGTTCCCTGGGAAACTTCCCCAGCATTTACTGTGTTCTGAATCTTAGAAAGTTTTGCATTGCACTTGGCACAAACCCAAAGACTTCTTAGATGTTAAGCAGCCATATTCCCCGTATTCCTCTTGCATTTGATATAGCCTGAAGGAGGGCCTGAGAAGGACTTTCCCAGCAACTACATCCCTGGACTGCTAAGTGATGGAACTTGGTCCAGTTGACCTGGCATCATGGAGGGGGTCAACCTAAAGTAGACAAAGGCACTTAAGGTTATGACGTCTGAGTCTGAGTTTTGGCAGAAGGCTGGTTTCAGGTATCGGAGGGTATCAGATCAGGCATCAGGTGGGCAAGGAATCCAGCTGTGAAGAGCAGGCACAGAAGACAGAAGACTTCTGTATCTTATAAAGAAGGAAGCCACTAGAGGCCAGATTGGAGAAAACATTAGAGACATCTGAAGACCAGGGAAGTGGATGAGCTCAGGTAGGAGCCAAGAGTGACTTCAAGAGGTGATTAGGAGAGAGAAAAGCAGAAGCAGTATCCAGACTTTCTAAGACCAGGATGAGAAGCCTGAAGAAGGAACAAGTGGAAGTGGATTCCTGGGAAGGTACAAATAAACAAGAGGCAGAGCTGGGTCATTTGGATTAAGCATTGGGTCAAGTGGCCAGACTAATCTGTGCTTGTCCCAGGAGTAGAGGAGGGTTTTATGCTAACCTTGCACTTGCCTGATCTTAGTTCAGCCCCTGGCACAAATCATAGATGCTGATGAAATGCCTGAAGCTCAAGGGGAATAGCAGCACATCTGCAGCCATGTCTATTTTATCTCAAAAGCAGCTTGGGATCTACATCAGCCAGCAGCTCCCTGGTTGCCAGAGGAACCTGTGGAGGCCAGACGAGCAGCCTGGGCAACACACACAAACAAATACCAGAACATTAACTAAACATCAAATCAAGTGAGTGTGCCTTGGTTGGTGACATGAGAGGTAACAGCACCCCACTGCCTGGCTACAGCAGAAAGCCAGGTCTAAGGGCAAGGCTGTTCTCCTGAGAAACTCTTCAGTTTCATTTGAGGAATCATTAGTAAAAACATCCTAATTCCTTTTAAATCCTGAGAGAGCTTGTAAAACCACAACTCCACTCTTGCATTTTTGAGCATAATGCAGCTGCTGTCTGTTAGCCTGTCTCATAACATTATTTGGGCCATGCTTCTGCTTCTCTGCCATCTTGGACATGAGATAGCACAAGTTTCAGTGTGTGAGAAGGAAATGCAAAAGCTTCCCTTGCCTCCATCCTTAATTTGCAGCTTCTTTTGAACAGGACCTCTCCCCTTTGGGGTAATTCAGTAGTGCCTGGGACAGGCTGCAAAAGCAGCATAGCCAGGGAAGTGTATGTGCCACATGACTGCAGGGATATGTGTGTGCACATGGTAAGTCTGGCCTGGATCCCTGCTACTGACACCCATAGATCACTTGGAAGTGTTAAACTCCACCTAAACATTAAATAACAGACAGCAGTAGGAACTAACATGAGCATTCTGCTTTTTGCATTACTTCTTGACTGGTGCTTCAGAAAGAGCTGCTGTAAGCTAAATTGCCATTTTAGCAATACAGCTGTCAGGGAAGACACCCTTCTCCACGCTGCTTCCCCCCCTGCCCCCCCAAATGCAGCAGCTCCAGAGAAAACCAGAAAGCCCATACCACCTCAAAGCGCACAGCTAAGCATCAGGGATTAGGAGTGAGAGATGCCATGTAAGGTGTTCAGCTGCTCCAAAACCAAATCCAAGGTGTTCCTCTTTCATGCCTCCAATGCAACAGTGAGGTGCATTTACAGTGTGGGGCCAGGGCAAACTCATTTTGAACCAAAACTTCAAAACAAACTGTCATGAATTAGTAATCTCTAGAGGGTGGCCTCCCTTTGTGATGCCTTTATTTCCTCATCTCCCCAGCTAGCAGCAAAACCATTACCAATTGCATCGGTTTTGATTTCTCTTTAGATGAGGAGATTCTCCTTTTGGTAACCAGGATTACACTCTATGTAGCCCCTAGGACTTTGTCACTCAAGGAACATCAGCAACCCTAGAAGATTTGAATGCTACACAAAAGTACAGTCTGGAAGAGCTGTGGCAGGATGAAGAATGATTCTTACACAAAGTTCTCCCTCCCTTCTTTGTTCCGGGCCTTCAGCCATTAGAAATTAATATTGGCTCCCCTGTAGAGGCACTTCTTAATCTGTAACTGACTCCTCCTAGATTTAAGAGGCAAAAAGAATCACAAAACAAAGAAACAACAACAACAACAACGAAAGAGAGAACAATTTGGAAGGAAAGAGGAAGTCTAACAGGCACTATAGTCAGTTATGTGATTTATTGGGACCAGCTATTCCCACAAGAAGGATATGATATCACTAATTCCATCGGTAGTTCAATCAAGCTTCTTCAATTGTCAGTTCATGTTCAGTTGCTTCCTCAATATTTTTAAGTTGACGAAGCAACCATTCTTTTTGTCTCTTTCTCTGTTATAAAAAAGAAAATATTTAGTCAATCTAATCCATTCAGATGTCACCCGCTTTAAAAAAGAAACAAACATACACATTATGAACCCAACTGGACTTTGGCTGAAGTTTTCCACTTATTTTAAGCTAAGAAGCCTCTACTCTCAGGGCAGGCAAGATTTCCTGAGTTTCCAACACACCCGTGAACAACATAGTACAGGGGAAAAACCAAGCCAGAACAGAATTTGATGGCTTCATGCTGACATGACAGCCTTCAGAGTCTAACTCTGCTGCTTTCCTAGCCTTTTTATGGGCTTTCCACAGGGCCCTTGGCCAATAATCAGAGTTCTAGGAAATTGAGTTCTTGTGCTTCACAGAAGAGAAAAATAAAGACCTGCATAAGGTCTATTAACCTAAGCTTTCCCCAGGAAACCCCACCCTAATCAATGGACTGCACACAAGACCCCATTTGCAATGACTGACTTTTTTTTTTTTTTATATAAAGCACTACGGTTTGGGTTAAACAAGGAAGAAGTAGATTATTTGTTTCTCTAGTTTTAGTTAACTTGTCAACATTAAGAAACTTGAGAATTTAAATCACTGATTTCTTCCCATTCTTAAGTTTCTCATAAAGAAGAATATGTTTTTAAAAAGTACTTTTGCACTAGTACACACAACTAGTCACACAAGCTCACAGGCTGAAGCAAGTACTAGTTTGGAAGAGTGCATCCCATTCAGTCTGTGATTAGGAATGATACCACAGAGCCTAACAGGTTATGACCCAATTCATAAATATGTGTTCTCACTGGTAAAGTTGTGGAGATGTTCCATGACTAAAATATTCACACATTACTAGGAAGATCTGTATGTGTTCAGCACTGGTAGGAAATTGTATAGCTTAGGTATTTCATAACTAAGGGAAAGCCATTACCACAAGAGCTTTATCAATTTTCTTCTTTCTGGTTTTTACTATTGGGAGATCTTTTATCCCTGGTATTCCGGTAACAAGCCATGAAGGTCCACTCTTGGGAGTTACTGCAGCCTCCTCAGATGCTTCGGTGGGAGCTTGAGTTTCCATGTTTGGGACAACCTTGTCACTTGGCTCTTCATTTGATTCATCAGAGGCCAACACTGTGGAAAGCCTCCTTCTAGAAAATACAGCCCGAGAGCTTTGGCTTATCTCTTTGTTTAGTTCTTGTGAGTCAAAACCTGCTGACAGCCTTTTTGGGGACATACGAGGGAAGTATGCTTCAACACGTACTAGTGACACTTGAGCTAATGATCTTTGATTTGATTTTGGCACCGGAGATCCATAAACTCTCTTACTGGCATCTTGGTCTTTGATTGATTGATTTGTCAGATCTGAAAGAGATGGCATTGTTCTTGAAAGCATCGATTCCACTGGAGTGCTGTGCTTCACCATTCTCTTTTTCAGAGATCTTTTAACATTCAGAAAAGAATCTTCTTCCTCCAACATCTTGAAGTCAGGTTTATTGTCTTAAGAAAATAAGAAGAGAAAATTGTATCATTGCTCATACAGTGAGAGATGCCATGTAAGGTGTTCAGCTGCTCCAAAAACAAATCCAAGCTGTTCCTATTTCATACCCGCATTCCATTCTGTCTGTACATGGAATTTATCCTTTGTATAGATCAGTGTTCTTCAAGGGTTTGGAAGAGCCGTGTTGAAAATAGAACATTAGAAGACAGCTTGTCACACATAGACCGCTTACTCCTGTCCCGGCTCTCTGCATGTGGAGCTCCACATAAGTTTTTTAAGCTCCACATGATAGAAGTTTTTATAGATATCTCATTAACTGCAACATCATTAAGACAGTGTTTTCTCCTTCAGAGTATAAAAGTAATGTACTTCCAGGGTTGCAGCTGCTAACACTGGATAGGTAAATGAAAACTGTTAGATGCCAGAGGGTTTACCATAGTGTAGCAAAAATTCAAGTGCTCTAGAGAGAAGTGCAGGGAAGTTCTGGGTTAAAGCGAGCATCTCTTAGTCCAATTGCCATTTTGTTTCACTTATTTTCTTAAAAGGGAACTCACAAACCTCTCATTCCATCCTACTTACTTGACATTTGGCTTACTTCTGCTAATCCTAAACTGTGATCCCAAAACAACTGTTCTGTACAAGTCTGTTTTCAACTTAATTTACAACCATGGCAAGGTTGGTTTTGTTAGTAGTGTTTACCCTACCCATTTGCCAACCCCCAACAAAAAGGAATTTGACTTCTTGCACATGAAGAAACCCAAGATAAATATATCCAGTTTAAGATATATTTAAGATAAATATCTTAATTAGATGAGCAGTTAAGTACTCCTAGTAACTGTTGAACTCTTTGCTTTCATGAGGCAGTTCAGATATTTCATGCAGGTCATTGAGGGGGCAATATGTTTTAAGTGCCCATATTCTAAGCCCTATAGATCAAAGGCCTGGGCGGGGGGAGGGGGTGACGGGACGACACACGGGACAGGACACAATGATGGGACTATGATGAAGGAGGGTACAGGAGGACAGGGAGATATGCTTGCTGAAGTGAAAGGCACCAGTTCTCTGTTCCTTGTCAATGTTTTGCACCTGCATAGAGTCTGAGTTTAGCAGAGTTTCACATCCACTTTTTGTTTCTAAAGACCAGGAGGCAAGAGGCAGAGCACTGACTCTTTAATACAGCAAGAGTCTGGTGTTTTGTGCTGGGTTTTTTAATTCTTCTCCTTAGGAAGGGGGGCTGGCAGGGGGAAAAAAACCCATTATCACTTTTATGTGGATATCCATTTCTCCTTTCACTCCTTATCAGTTCTAGCTTGTGTGACACATTATAAGCAGCACTTAACTTACAGATTCTGCCTTTTTCCCTTCCTGTTCAGCACAACTGACTTCCCTTAGTCTTTATCATAGAAGCTTACTGCAGTGAGCTCACCTGATTAAACTTACAGAGGGAATAAGGAGTTTGCGACCACCACCCCCCTAAGCTCATCTTCAGCTATACATTTTGATGCCTTCCCCTTACTCATTAAAGTTTAGGTGATCAATTAAAAGCTATTTTTCATTTAAAGCTAATTTTTAAAGAATGTTTTCAGCCGAGGCTCCTGAGGAAAACAAAATGGGGTTTTTTTCATCACACTTTTCTGTGCTTTAGAGATACATATATACAAGCAACAAACTTTTTCTGTTTAGCTGTTTTAGTAGCATCATTATAAAGGAAAGGAGAAGCCTAAAAACAGCAAAGATAAACCAGTTAAGAACATCAGAGTCTACTGTGGAGAATGTATCTTGCAGCAGCTTTGACAAAATAAAACAGGCTTACCAGACCTATCAGGTTCTATCTGATATCTTCCTCTGCTGCTCAGGTGATCTGGCTTCAGCTGCTGCTTCATTTATAGCCCTGCTAGCCTCCCAACATACTTTGCTGTGGAGACTCCCTAAATCACACATTTAACATATTTTAGGATTTTCAGCAGTGCTGCTACCTGAATAAACTACTAAACAGAAATCTAGGGTGAATTATTCATATGAAAATGGGCTAGCCAACTTATCTATGTGCTATGTTCGTTGCTATTTAATCTCTGCTGCTTGCTGCCTGTTTCAACCACAAAAACACATCTAGTGGTTAATTAGCTTCACATGGCTGCTTAAGGCACAGTAAGGATCTGTCCTAAGATGGCTGTGTTGATGGGTGTATGTATGCTGATGGAGTTCACATCCTAATTTTCTCACTGCTTCTCTTGCCCAAAAAATAAATGAGAAAATGAATGTTAAATCTGCTATGAAAAAGCTCTTCTTTTAGGAAAATAGGTAGTGAGAATAAACTGAAGATTATTTTACTGCAGTCTGAATTTCATGGTGTTTGCAGCTAACAACTGTGGAAATTTAAGCGTTTTATCTTGAAGCAAGTGGTTTCAAAATACCATCTCTTAGATGAGAATTGCATTGGTCTGAAATGGTATGGTTCAGGTGGAGGACTGTGTTTTTTGTTCACAGAGAAAAGCAGCTGGACTGGGCGGGGGGAGCAGTAAACAGCTGCTATCCCAACACCGGAGAGCAGGCACAGACATGAGGGAGCATGTGCACAAATACTGGGGTAGCCCCTTTTGACAAAGCATGACCCGTGGACCTTGAGACTCTAAGCTAATCAGACAGACCTAATTTCAGGGCTTTATTTGGGTGAGCTGAGGTTGTAGAGCACATCTAGCACAGACAGAGGGGCGAAGGGCTGATCTCGCTGGGATTTGAACTTGTGGTTCCAGGGAGTCTGGGCATTTCAAACCTAATCATAAACCAGCCTCTCTTGCCGCATTAATAATTGCACTATGAATAGAGAATTGGAGCTACCAGTTCAACATTTAGGAGTAACAGTCTGTCAGTATATGGGGAAAGTTGCTAGGTTTAAATTATGTGCCCCCAAGGAACTGAAAGAGAGCTTGAGAAATGGAGGCACTTTACAATCACATGGATTGCACAAGTAAACATCCTGGAAATAAATAGTCTGTCCAGGATAAACTATTTATTTCCTAAACTCCCAGGGGAGTTTCCTACAGGAATATTTTGAGAACTAAACAAAAACTATTTTGAGAGATTTGTGGCTGGGCAAAAAGAAAAAAAAAAAATCTCAGTTCTTTATAAACATAGAAGAGGCTAGACCAACCGTTACCTCATTTTGAATATTAGTACTTAGTTTTCAAATGAGTGGCCTTGTGGCTTGGTGAGCAAACCCACCAGGTCAGCCATACCGTTAACCTTGCAGAGCTCTGCAAGCCAGTTCCTTATATAGCACAGAGTGGAGCAATATGACATAACGCTGCAATATTTGCATTGTCCTGCTGTGTTGGTGGGACATAATATTGCCTCTCCCAGCGAGGCAGTGATGCAGACAACACTGCGCAGCATGAACCTGCACGAGTAGCTTTTTGGTGGGTCTGAGCAAAATTGACATCATTTCACTGGACCCCTTCAAAAACTCCTTGCCTTGGCTTCCAGCTTATGCTTTGCTGTCCTTGCCATGCTTGCCTTCACCTTCTAGTGTATCCTTTTCATGGCATCTCACAGTCCACTAGTGCTGTCTGTAGCTGCATCATCTTTGTGCCTACCTTCCATGGCCTTTTCCTACAAACTTCTTAAAAATTCACCTTCCCCTTTCCTGCAAAGCCATTATGTGCCATTTCCACTAGTACCCTGCCGAATGTTTTCAAGATATATATGAGGAGATTTGCAAGTTGTTCTCCCTGTTAGCCATGGTTTCTCTTATGTTCTACAGATTTAGTTTTTATGAAAAATGGCGGAATGTTACAGAGGACAGGAGGGACGTAACTATGCAGAGATCAGACAGAAAAGAGTACAAAATTAATGTAAGCATGAGTGGCTCATCAGACCAGCTGCAGTGATGATATTACCTTGGTCTTGTGTCTGTAGCCTGGACATAAAACACCCAAGCTCTGGCATGAGTGGCACCTTGAAGGCTTCTTACAGCTTCTAAAGAATGACACATACTATGTCCTGCACTCACACCTATTCATTATGAACCATTCCTTGGTACAACCATGCTAAAATTGCATTCCTTGGTATGACCATCTTCCTCCTCAGCATTGTCTGACATTTTTGAGCAACTCTATAGGTCTGGATCCAGCTGTTTGGTCTATGTTTACACACCTTCCTCCCTTTTGCTGTGTGATGGTGCGCAATTCTAGCAATATTATTAGGTACCTCCATATATATTTTATCAAACCTCCCACTGCTTTACGTTTGTGACTTGAAAGATTCTTCTGTTGATCTCGTTTTAGGAGATAACTTCATCTCCCTTTCTAAATTTGTTTCAAAAATACAAAACTCACATAGAAAATTATTTAAATGTTTTTACTGCATTTCCTTGTGGGAACCATTAATTCTTAATATTTTTACTTCCAAAACCAACAAAAGTGGGGAAAACAAAAACAGCACAGTGCTTTGTTCAAATTTCAGCCCTTCGTTCCAGTTCAAATGCACAACTTCTTTTCAAAGATACAGGAGTTTGAGGAGGCCTCATCTGGAAGAGAGTGAAACCGGAATTGTTTTTCAGTTTACCAAGGAATAACACACATACTGGGGCATAAAGGGACACCTTTTCCCCATACTTTTCTGGTCTAATCTGAGAGACTGCACTTCTTCAATTGCTGCTCTATTCATTTCTTCATTTCCCAGTCTAATTGTGTCACCAAACTGTTCTCCTGAAGGGAACTTGGGTGTGGAACCAGCCCTTAGCTCATATGCTTCCCTAACATTATATTGCATTGGATATGTAATTCTAGTTTCTGAAGTCACAAATCTTGCAAAAGTGTCCAAGCGGTTAGGAGCAGTCTTTCATGGGCAGAACAGTGTCAGGCCTTCTCCCTGCTCTTGCAACTAGACTGATGTTTTTTGTGTAGAAGGTGATTCCACAATGAAGTACATAATAGGCAGTAGGAGCTGGTAGGTGGAGCTCAGCATTCTGCTCTGTCTGGTGACCCATAGCGGGATGACTGTTGCTTGGAGAATTAGAAGGAAGAAGGAAGAGCCAGAAGAAGAATACAAATGGTGGTGGGGAGTTAAAGGAGGGTAAAAGGAAGAAGAAATGAAGAGAGGGACACAAAGCTGAAAATGCTTTCCTAAATTTAGAGCCATGTGGAAAGAATAAATTAAAAGAAACATTAAAGGAATGGGCAAGGCAAAGGAAAAATTAAAAAAGAAAGGAAATTAAGCTGTATTTCCTAAATTATTTAGAAGACATAGATGAAACTCCATTAAAATGCACATCTGATTCAAATTCTCATAACGTATTCTTTCTGTATCTGAGTTTTGTGTATAGGCAAGCAAACAGGAGTGCTCTAAGACTGCTGAGCAGGCTGAACTCCTGAAAATAGGAGTGGAACATCTCATTTATTGAGATGAAAGCTGAAACCATCAGGGAGCCTTATCATGAACTAACCTCTGCAGAATAGTGCCTGCCTTGCTCTTTCCAGCATGATGGTACATGGGGGGCATGCAAAAAGAGCAGAACCTCTGTCCCACTGAACCTTAAGCTCCTTGGAGAGCCACAGACATTGAAATGAAAACAGTTAAAAACTCCCTGTGGACTTAGCCTCTTTAGGTACATAAAGCTGCACAGAGGAACCCAGTGGGACGTTTCAAAAGCACCTTAGCACTTTATTTCCACTTATTTCAGTAGGAAATACATGACTGGGCATTGCTGAAAATCCCGAGATTCGTGATAGGGTATACAATGGGGACAGCCAGTTTATATATGTGTTTTGAAGACATGTTAGAATGGAATGGAACAGAATAGAATTAGAATGGAATAGAATAGAATTAGAATGGAATGGAACAGAATAGGATAAGGAAAGAAAGGAAAGGAGAGGAGAGGAGAGGAGAGGAGAGGAGAGGAGAGGAGAGGAGAGGAGAGGAGAGGAGAGGAGAGGAGAGGAGAGGAGAGGAGAGGAGAGGAGAGGAGAGGAGAGGAGAGGAGAGGAGAGGAGAGGAGAGGAGAGGAGAGGAGAGGAGAGGAGAGGAGAGGAGAGGAGAGGAGAGGAGAGGAGAGGAGAGGAGAGGAGAGGGGAGGGGAGGGGAGGGGAGGGGAGGGGAGGGGAGGGGAGGGGAGGGAAGGGGAGGGAAGGGGAGGGAAGGGGAGGGGAGGGAAGGGAAGGAAAGGAAAAGAAAAAAGAAAAGAGAAAAGAAAAGAAAAGAGAAAAGAAAAGAAAATAAAATAAAAGAAAAGAAAAGAAAAGAAAAGAAAAGAAAAGAAAAGAAAAGACAAGACAAGACAAGAAAAGAAAAGAAAAGAAAAGAAAAGAAAAGAAAAGAAAAGAAAAGAAAAGAAAAGAAAAGAAAAGAAAAGAGAAAAGAAAAGAAAATAAAATAAAAGAAAAGAAAAGAAAAGAAAAGAAAAGAAAAGAAAAGAAAAGACAAGACAAGACAAGAAAAGAAAAGAAAAGAAAAGAAAAGAAAAGAAAAGAAAAGAAAAGAAAAGAAAAGAAAAAAGAAAAGAGAAAAGAAAAGAAAAGAAAAGAAAAGAAAAGAAAAGAAAAGAAAAGAAAAGAAAAGAAAAGAAAAGAAAAGAAAAGAAAAAAGAAAAGAAAAGAAAAGAGAAAAGAAAAGAAAAGAAAAAAGAAAAGAAAAGAAAAGAAAAGAAAAGAAAAGAAAAGAAAAGAAAAGAAAAGAAAAGAAAAGAAAAGAAAAGAAAAGAAAAGAAAAGAAAAGAAAAGAAAAGAAAAGAAAAGAAAAGAAAAGAAAAGAAAAGAAAAGATTTTTTTCAATTGGAAGGGATCTACAACAACCAAGTCCAACTGCCTGACAACTTCAGGGCTGACCAAAGTTAAAACATGGCATTAAGGAAATTGTCCAAATGATGTGGAGGACCTACAGAAGATGTAGGTGTCGCTAGCAGGAGAAAGACAAAGGCTGAGAGGGCTGCCATCTCTTTCAAGAAAGATAGCAAGCATGAAGACCGAAAGAGAAGAAGAGGTCTTGAAGTGCAAGGAAAAAGATGGTCAAGATCACGAAACCATTCAGGACTTCTTGCCAAGAAGACGACCTCAGCATAAGCAGGGTAGTATCAAATGTCCCTTGGTGCATTGGTAAGGAAGGGTGGGGAAATCCTGCGTGCTCCCTACATCTCTGCAAAGTTCATGCAGAGGGAGCCAAAAGCCTTTTCACCTCTGGCATCCTCACATCCCAATGCATGTCTGTGGTGTAAAGGCCCTTCTTCACATAGCCTGGACGTGCAGGTGAATCTACAGGGACGCCCAGCAGCTGTGCCCAGTGCATGGCCACCAAGGGCAGGGACAGCCCCTGGGCCTCCTGGGCACAGGGCCTGCCTCGGGGCCAGCACCCCAAAGGCCTTCCTCCCAAGGGTGCTGGGCGGAGGGGCGGTGGGCGGGGCTGCTCATGGGCGGACTGTCAGTCACCCCATGTCACAATGCTGTCACCCAGCAACGCAGCAGTCACAATGCCCTGGGGCAGGATAAAAGGGAGCACCCTGCCATGTTCCCTGCCAGAGCTGGCCTGCGGGCAGCCCGAAGGCATCCCCGAGGGAGACCTTGAGGGGCTGGTGGGATTACTGGGAGGGGCTGAGGGAGGAAGAGTGGAGGCAGCACAAGGCTGGTGGAGGTTCTCCGCTGCAAGGATGGCTCCTGATGGGGCCAGCTTCAAAGCTCATCTGAGGGTCAGAAATCCTTTTCAGCTGCACAGCCATGGTCAGACCAAGGGAATGCCTTCTTGAGGAGCCCTGCAGAGCTCGCCATCCTCATCCCCTGCGGAGCCAAGGGCAGCAGCTGTAAGAAATGGGATACAGAGATGTTGCCAGGGGTTCCTGGGCTTTGGAGCACCCACTGGTGCTCCTGCCAGGCACAGGAAGCATTCTTGCCTGCAAGGTCGATCAGGCCGGGGGCATTTGGCCACTCTGGAAAGCCCCCGAGGTGGCTCCAGGCTGAGGGAGAACAGGGCTTGGGCATCTCTGGGGAGGCGCGACCAGCCTGTGGGATGAGGGGGCAGGTCTTGCTCAGGTGCTCAGGGAGTAGCCGATCGCCAGTCAGCGCTGGGGTCAGGAAGGAATTTTCCCCCGGGCAGATTGGCACTGGGCCCCGGGGGTTTTTTGCCTTCCTCTGCAGCACTGAGCAGGACCACTTGTCAGAGCTCCTCTGGACCATTGTGGCTGGGTCACTGCCTGCTGCTCATGCACCACAAAGATGGCCTCTCGTGCCCTGCAGCTGGGGGGAGGAAGGCTTTTTTCCCCCCACAGGACTATTAAGTGTCCCCAGGGGTTTTTTGCTTTCCTCTGCAGCACTGAGCACGGCCCCTTGCCAGGGCTCCTCTGGCCCATTTTGGCCAGGCGCCTGCTGCTCATGCTCCACGAAGGTGGCCCGCGGGCCCCACATCCGGGGAGGGGGAGGAAGCTTTTTGAACCCCAGGGCAAGCCTTTGTGGTGGTCCCTGGGAGCTGCTTCTTTTCCTCTGTAGCATTGAGCACAACCCCTTGCCAGAGCTTCTCTGGGCCCTTTCGGCTCCGTTCTTGCCCACTGCTCTTGCCCCTCCCAGGCACCACTCGTGCCCTGGCTCTCTTGGGCTCTCTTGCCCTGTGCAAGCTGGTAGCAGGAGCAAGCTCTGCTCTTCCCTTGGCTCCACTTCCCCAGGGGTTCTGGCTTGTGCACAACAGCCTGTGCTTGGAAGGGCTCCAGGCTTGATGCCCCAGCCGCAGCTGCCACTTTCCAGCTCTCCCTGCGTGCAATACCAGCACAGGGCAGGCACGAGAGCGCTTTTCATGTGTCACTGGCCAAGAAGAGCAGCAGTGGAGCCAGTTTTGGAAGGCAAAAGCATGTCATCGATACGTGTCATACTTTGGAAAATACCCCACAGTACCACACACCTTCTTCTTTTGTGTGTGGTTGGTACTGATGCTCATTCTTCAAGTTCTCTCACTCTTCAGGCAACAGGGACTGCTTGGCCTGTGTTCCTGCTGCTACTTGCCGTGGCTCTGTGGCTTTCCCTTTCCAGTTTGCAAGGGAAGCTTTTTCCAGATGAACTGAAGAATGCATCAGCCTGCTCCTGGCTACATGTGCATGGTGTTAGTGCTTGTCAGCACTGGCTCTCAAACGGATTCAGAGAAAGTGTGTTTTGTGTCCTTGAAAGTGTTTCTGGAGCTGAAAACCCCCTGGCATTTCAGGCAAATAACAGCCTCCTCATTATTTGACTCATGGTGAGCGCAGGGAATAGAATAATTCAAGCAGAAGGGACCTACAATGACCATGGAGCCCAACTGCCTGACCACTTCAGGGCTGACCAAAAGCTAAAGCACGGCATTGAGGCCATTGCCCAAATGCCTCTTACACACTGACAGGCCTGGGGTATCTACCACCTCTCCAGGAAGCCTGTGCCAGGGACTGACCACCCAGAAATAGTTCCTCATGTCAGGTCCGAACCTCCCCTGATGCACACAGCTTTGAGCCATCCCCATGCGCCCTGGCACTGGGTCCCAGGGAGAAGAGCTCAGCACCTCCCTCTCCACATCCTCTCCGCAGGAAGCTGCAGAGAGCAGGGAGGTCGCCCCTCAGCCTCCTTCTCTCCAAACAGACAAACTCAGAGTCCTCACCCGCTCCTCACAGGACATGCCTGCCAGTCCTTTCACCAGAAAAACCTTCAGAAACCAGAGCTATATGAATCCTTTGTGGTCTGTTAAACAAGATTTTCAGTGCTTGAAAAACACATTTACGAACTTGCTCTCCAGCAACTTTAGTTTTTGCCTTTTGAAACACATTCCTCATAGTTGCTAGGATTGTGGTGAATTATGTTATGAGCACTGGAGCAAAATATGGCATTATTTATGGCAGTAGAGTGGAAGTGGTACCTTTACAACTGTTGGAAGTGTGGCAATGACCTTTTTTTCTGGCCAGAGGCAAGGTCAATGTCTTTGGCTACAGTGTAGAGGAACTGACCTAAGTGTGGTATAATTCCCACTCCCAACTCCTCTCATAGTAGCATCTCATAAGCAGCCTGAGAGGAAGGCTTTAGGGAATCCTGGACAGATGGTTTGGGCGTTTCATAACCTCTCAGAAAAAAAATGGCTCTATAATAGTAATACACTGATTCATGATGTGTGCTTCTGATTATATATTTCTAGAGATTTTTGGGTAGTATACCTCTGTTACGACTGGCTCTGTCTAGCTGGACAAAAAATCTGATTTTGTGCACTCAAATCCACGATCTTGATATACTAGTTGGGTTTCACGGCTGCTCAGAATGTAAAACCTCTATTTAAATGTCTAAATCACCTTCCATATGATTCATTTCAGTGATAATTTGAGGAACAATGAGACATGGCTCTTCATCTCTGAACCATTGCAAATATTCTCAAATGCGTTCAGTTTAGGTGTTGATGTTATAAAATTTTTGCCTAGGTCCACCAGTTGCAGGGAATTGAAAGCAGTATTCTAACAGCCAGGGTTTTTTTCTACTTTAATGTAATATTAGGGCTGAGTAAACAAAGCCTTAAGGAACATACCTCTATCCTTTATAAAGTTCAGGGCCACATCTTCCCTCGGCATGAACCAGCTCTGCCCTCAGATGCAGTGCTTGGTGTCTGAAAGGAGGATTAAGTTGTTCATATTTAAAGAAAGATGCTGCTATCTTCAGATCAATTATAAAACCTTAAGACATTAAAAATTGTTGTCTCTCTTGGTTAAACAAGGTTATGATATACAAGTAGCCACTCTACTTGTAGGGAATGCCAAATTGAGACAAGTGTCTTTTATTCCAAAAGTCTGGCGGATTAATATTTGACTTCAAAAAGTCTAATTACCTCAGTAGTAAGAAACTAGGTACACTTTAATAGCAGTAGAGGTCACTGACGTTGATAAAATCAATGTGCCACCACCTGCCTTTGTAATTACGTCAATGACTCCTCTTCATTATATGCTTATCCACTCCAGTGTTACCAGAGTGCCACGATGTGTTCTATCTGCATGTTGTTTATTCACCAGCCGGTGTCCTATACTCTTTCTACGTGTTTCTACACCCCAGAAGTCGATCTGAGTTAATATTCAACTGGGACCTTTCCTCAGTAACTTGCTGTGTGTTTTCTGATATGACTGCTCCTTTCTAATTACGTTGGCAGTGCTGCCGAGAAGCACATAATATTATTGCCAAAGTTCAATAAACATACAGAGTAACTATAGAGTTTGGGGGAAAACAGTCGGTGGTGCTTTCATGACCTTTGGCAACAGCATGAGCACAGTTTGGCCAATGCCAAACAAATGTCTAACTTCAAATCTCTCAGAGACCAGACAATGATGGATTTGCTTTACTTTATTACATCTAATAATAAACAAAAAATGCTGTATTTGTGCTGTGCAGTAGTGTGGCCAGACTGAGTGTAGTCCTGCGCAGGAGGCCAGGCCAGATGAATATCAATGGCTCTTTCTTGTCGTATTAGAATCAAGGAGACGAATCCCCAGGTGGTCTGAGATGAGGGAATGCTAATGAAGTCATCGCAGTCCCACTGACCTACTGAAGCAGAGCATTTGAGATAGGGAAGCTCACCTGCTTCGTCTGCAGTGGTGTAGTAATTGATGTGTTACACTGTCTCTATGAAAGTTCTCGTTGACATCTTCAGACTCTGCCTAGTAAATGGAAAGGTAAATATTCGTAAGAACCATGACTACTTCTTTGTCACTAGCTCCTACCTTTTCATTGCTAGCTCGCTATGGCTAAATCTAATAAGAGTGGACCAATGTCTGGTTATAAGTACCAGAACAGCATAAGCCTGGGAGGCTCATATTAACCTAATATTAAAAGCCATTTTCTGTTCTCTGAGCCTTGAGCCTGAAAACCCATGCAAACTACTGCTGCAATGGATAGCAGGAATAATCTGTATGGGACTGGATGTTTAGGATCAGATTAGGACTGCTAAGAAGCCTGGCTATACCTCAAGATCCCCATCCTCCAATGCTCTCTGCACAGTTCAGTGGGTTTAATGAGAACCAGAATTGTCACAGACAATTTCTACTACATGGCTCACTTTCCAGCTATGGGTTTTTTTTCCATCAGAATGGCCCAAATGAGAGTATGGACCATGACTGGTACCTGTATAATTGTTTCCTTCCATTGAACATCATGTTCTGCCAGCAGAAACAGTGTATTAGGTGACCCACTGCCCTAGGGAATGGCTGCAAAACTGGAAGGCTTTGACATAGATACAATGGCAACACGCCAATAATGCCTGGACGATGTACACAATGTTCTCATGTTCCATTCTCCATTTCCCCCTATTTCAAATCGACAATATCCTCTGGTAACATCTTTGGAGAAGAACACCAGTTCCAGTCCTGGGTGGTTTATGCTGTAGAAGTGCAGTCTCTCTGGAATTTCTCATTCAGGGACTGCATTTCTATATCATAAACCACTCATAACTGGAACTGGTGTTCTTGTCCAAAAATGTTACCAGTGGATATAAGCAACTGACTACTGGTACTACCTCATTCTTTAAGCAAAACGAATTCTCATACTGTGTGATTATGTCTCTGAAGTGATCCAGCTGTGTAAATCGGGCATGGCAGAAAAATGTTTCCAAGTACCTGACCTAGGTCATTAACCCAGAATGTACACTATTTCATTAACATATGCATGTGTATGTACATATTTTATATACAAGTATATATAGCTCTGTGTTTATTTGGGGGATGTACATGAAATCCCCCAAAACAACACAGGGAGGGTGGACATTTTAATATTAAGAGAAAGACTTAAAATACCAATGTGGCAGAATAGGTCCAAGGAAAGATGAAGGCCAGATTTTCAGTTTATTTACATCCTTTTGACTTTAGCAGAGCTATTCTGATTGACACTTAGGAAGATCTGGCACACTGTCTTTCAGAGGGTAAGGAGAAAACAAAAAATGTCTACATAAGGCCTCAAAACACTTCTCACTGGTGTAAGGGCAAACTAAGAACAGTTCCATCATACTCTATCATCATGGCACGACTCACACTGTGCTCTCTAACCTGCAACAGAAACAGCTGGGGAGCCTTAGTCTAGCGTTTGGAACAAAACCCCTTGTTTCTGAGCCCAGGCTGTTTTTCATCATAAGGGACTCTGCATTTCCAAGTTATCTCAGGGCATATCTGCCTGGACAGGCGTGACAGACCTGAGAGCCTCTGCTTTTGCTCTGAGCTGGCCAGATGGGAGTCTGCTGTGATTTGGAAGCGGTACAATCAAACTACTTTGGTACTGTGCCCGAGCTTACAGAGTCTTTTGAGAGACGTGTTACCTGATATAACTCCTCGCAGTTTTCAAATCAATTTTAGGTTAACCTATGCAATTTTGCACTTAGGTTGATTCTGTGTCTTGCACAATATAAACTGCCTGCACTATCTGTGCTCAGCCTAAGCTGACCAATTATTTCTGGCTTGTGGAAAGGGAGAGAGGAGCTTCCCCTCCCTGTCTTCTGGTCTATGTGGCCGGTATTTTGCCAGTATTTGCACATGTGTACTTTCTTCTGCTTGCACAATGGATGGAGCACTTGGCCCAAGCTGGCTTCCACTGTGGTCAATGCAGAAAGTCAACAAGACTCACAAGGGAGCTGAACTGTTCTCGTAAAGTTCTTTAGTTCAAAGCAACTGTGAAAGTAAAATTGCAGGATCTCTAGATGCATGTTCTTAGCCTGAAAACTGAGAAGCTGTAGCTGGATCCTCTAAAAGCTTGGTATAGAATAATGAATGCAACTTGATTTAAAAAACCAAAACAACAATCCCAAACAGCTGTTTATTCAAGCAATTTTTTTTCCTTTATTTTTAATTAGATTCCAGAAATTATAATAGTGCAAACACTCAGTATAAAAGTTGCAATAAGAAATTTACATTCACATTTAACATTTCAGTCCATTCACTTTTTAACATAAAAATAGGACAAATATTCAATTGCTCTTCTCAATGTAACAATCCTGAAAAAGACTGGAAGATACTCTACAATATTCTATTTACATAAAAATAGACCCGTATTATTAATGCAAATCTATCATTAGAAGTTACCCAGTATTAAGTTATTGTATTGTACTATGTATATACATACATATATATATATATATAGTATATAGCTATATGGATATTAAAAATATTTATAGGTTCAGTGGGCTACAATAGCTGGAAAAATGACATCTTGACTTACTAGTTCATTCCTTAAAGTTAGGACTATTCATTTTATTTCCCTATATTGATGTTTCTATTGCGATACAGTAGGCCTCCTCCTGGTCCCTTTGAAGTCACTGGCAACACCCCCATTTGACATCAGTGGGAGAGGAACAGACATTAGAATAAGGCCTGATCTAACAATTCAACAATCATTTAAGTTACTATTTCCATTAATTCTACTGGGCTGTAAATCAGACTAAAAGACCTTCTGAAACCTCGTATGCCAATTAAAGAGAGAGAATACATTTGGTTTTCCCTTTGAGGAATGGAGTATCTCTACCTGATACAAATATGTTTTTTTTTTTCCAAACTCTAAGTGGAACACTCAAGTTAGTTTGGAAGCAATGCAAATTTGCTGCAAAAATCTGCAGGTTAAGCAGCCGATAAGATTCACTTGCATGGTCTTCTTACTGAATACTTCAGTTCAACCAGCCTTATAAAACCCCGATTGTGTCTTTCCTTGCTCTTACTTTTTTTAATAGAGCAGCATCCAGACACAGACAACGTGACTGCCTTTGAAATGGGTTCGCACGTGTTTAGTAAACTGCTAGAGAACATGAATTAGGCTACCCCGATCTTGCTCTGCCTGCAGCTGGCAGGGTCAACCCTTGCTGCCCAGCTTGCTGCCAGTGCTGGTACCTGCACCCCCACCACAGGGTATGTTTATTCACCCCTTCAGGTTTGCTGTCACGTGTACTGCTTCCTAATCAGATTATGTCAAAGCTATTTTTTTCCCCTAAACACCTCTTATATGAAAAAAATCTGCTTTTTGAAAATATATTTTCTTTTTGAAAAAGAAGTTTGACAACCATGTATGTGATGGAGGACCTACAGGGGGAGACGGCAGGCTTGAGCGGACAGTAACCCCCTGCAACAAAAATGTGATGGCACCAAACAATTGAGGCCAGTTAAACGCAGCAGGGGCACCGATTTCTTAAGCAGCAGTGTTTTATGAGCTGCAGGTCACATTTCACATGCTAAGAAGAATTAATGTGGTGTTAAGAGGCAGGCAAGCATGCCTAGCTCCTTTGCCTCTTAGTGCTATGGTGCTTATTACATTTAAATATTTCTAGGATGCTTAAAATTCTGGGTAAGCCTACAAGGGACACTGTGCCATCATATGTAGGCAGACCAATTTTGATTATAGAACACATGCTCCATGTGGTTTTTTGTTTCGACCTTAGGCTGCTGAACATTTCATTATAAAAAGAAGGAATGGGGTACCCTTTTAAATCTCTTCAATTAACAAATCAGAAAAATGCTTAACATCTCTTTTCCCAGCAGAACCTATGGACATACACCAGAAGGGCAAAAATTAACCTCCTGAGAGCAGAGAGTACATGGATTAATCAGCAGGATAAAATCCACACAGATGTGAGTTGCAGCACAAGTTTTAGTGGCAGGGATTCGGTGGGTCAAATTTGGCCGAATCTGCTTGAAATTGTGCAGTGTGTGTATTACTACTGTTTTGCACCATTATCCACATTCTGTGTACAAGCAGGCAATTTGCACACAGACAAATCTACACACAAGTATATTATGGAGAAAGAACCTTCAAGAAGAGGTTTTTAACCTCTGTCAGAATTTCACTGAAAATAATATCACTGCTCTAGAATTCTCTGTATTTGGTTAAATTACGCTAGAAATGGTAACTGCATTACTTTCATTCTTATTGTGTTCTGTAACATTTTCCAAAGCTACCTCTGTGTAATAATCAGCTGCTTGAATGCAGAAAAGAAACTCACCATTTGCTTTGTCTAAGTCCAAATTTGTGCAGACAATTGTACTTGTAACTGGGAGCAAGTTACACAATCACTTCTTTCTTCTTAACTGAACCCTAGTACTGTTACTGTAAAAAAGCAGGAATTCTAAGTGAAGAAGGATTTCTACTGTAACAATTAAAAAATTTAATTATCATGAAGCAATTTTCTGATGGCACAGGTAATTAATTTTCATCTACATTTCACTGAAAATTCTTGATACATCGCTTGAATGGCATTTGACATGTAAGAACAGACAACATTTGCACCCATGCGCACTAAGAAGTAAAAGATGTGAGAAATCACCTAAATAACTTCAATGTGCCAGCTCAAAGTTTTCATAACTGATGCCACCATTGACAGGTCTAGGATCCAAGCAGCAGGTCAGGCACTTGAAAGTAAGACACAATAGTCTGCACAACTGCAGTGATTCAAGCAACCTTGCCCACAACAAGAACTGTTAGCTGTTTTACCACCAGCAGGCGAACCTATGCCTAGCAAACGTGGCAGCACAGTTACAAGCTGTAGGTAAGCGTTTTGGATGTTGTTAATCAGCATGTTGTGTAAGCCTGTTCTGAAGAGGAGGCCAGGCAGCTTTTTCAAAGGCGCTCCAAACTATCTGGACAGATTTTCTGCAGAACTCAGCTCACTCTGTGTGTGCTGAGATTTCTAGGAAATCTGTTCTTATTTAGCTTGGACCCACATATACCTGTGTATGGCCTCTCTCCATAAACACTTGGAGCACTCCTTGCACCCACATAGCTGTGCTGGTAGTAAACCAAAGTAGGAAAGGAAGGAGTAAAAAGCTTTATATTGACGCAGCACTGTTTGCTCCTTCAGTTTTATGTGGGTGTGACGTGTCTGATGCCACAGAAGGCATAAAACGGGGATCCTAATACAAAGCAGCAGATCCTCCAGCATGCAGTAAGGCACAAGCAAAACCAAGTCCTTTCAGCACATAGGCTATGTACAGCAACCAATGCTAATTCACATTTCAAGGTGCTTTCTCGTGATCAGAAAACTGGCATTGAATGTGACAACCTCCAACCCTTTCTAGTAACTCCTTCTGAAATTCTGAAAGCAGTTCACTAAGAGATCTTAGAATCACAGAATCATTTAGGTTGGAAAAGACCTTTAAGATCATCGAGTCCAACCGTAAACATAACACTACTAAGTCCACTAATAAACCATGTCCCTAAGCACCACATCTACACGCCTTTTAAATACCTCCAGGGATGGCGACTCAACCACTTCCCTGGGCACTTCTTGATCTCTCTTGTGAATGTGAACAGACACAAAAACTCAGAAATGGACCTGGCCATGCTGTTAAACACAGGCCTTATTTTTGTTGCGCTAGGAATCTGGTTGGGTACTCTGCCAGCTCAGATACTCAAGACCTGTCCCATGTCACTGAGAGATTTACCACTGATTTTAGAAGGAGAACTGGCTTTTCACCTTTTCCTTTCAGCGATTGCTCTCTCACGGATTTGTTTTCTTTTTGTTATTTTGTACTCCTGATAACTTTGTGCCTTTTTTTCCCTTTTTCTTCTTTTCCTGTTTTTGTCCTTGCACCGACCAGATTGTAAGTCACACCAGGCCACCCAAGCAGTGTGACATTTTGAAGACTAATTAAAGAGCAACAGACAGCCCCCCCTTATATGTACTTTTTTCCATTTATTTACATTTACATATTTATTCATGATATAGATTTGGCCTGAAAATTCAGTGAGAGATGGGATTAAAAGGAATGAAGAGCAAAAAAAACCCCGCCTATACTGAGTTCTGGAAAAAGCCAATCACAAACAGGATAGGGGTAGAGAAGCAGAGTCCAGATTGTCATTAGTCACAACAATTATGCCACACTGAGATGTAAAACCCACTGGATTTGAGATGAGTTAGTTTATGACTGTTAGAAACCCTTAACTGCTGTATGGAGCCAATCATCAGCACAAGGCAACGGTTTTTGTGTGCAGGCAACTGGGATATGTTGCGTGAATCTACATCTTAACTTATGATGGCAGAAGTACTTGCAGAAGCTGTACTGCTTAGTTAACCCCACAGTCACCTGATTAAACAAATTAATGGATTTCTAAGTCCTATTATAAAACTAGCTCAAATCTGTAAAATATAAGTCCTTATTAATCCATAGCAGAAAGTATTAGCAGTCCACGCGCTTGTTCCTCTGCCACCAACCTCAGTGTTATGGCTCTACAACACTCCTCACGCCATACAGCAGTTATATAAGTAATCTGAGAAGAAGTCTTGAGCTGTAGTGATACAGATATGACAACTTTAAAAATGACACATGCAAAATACCTCCAGAACTTAGAGTTTTGTTTGGCAGCAATATGGGAAACATCAGCTAGAGGACTGGATATTGATTTCTTATTCGTATGTCACTAACTGACATGGGCCCCAAGCTGTGGGTTAGGCCATGATGCCTAAGGGAGGCATCCCTGTAAGCGTGGCTCTAGTGGGAGCAGGACTAGCATCAGCACAGAACCCAGAGGGCTCAAATCCAGAGAACCCAGTGAACCTTCTCCTAGCAGCTCCGTTAAACACTTTCTGCTTAGCAATAGAAATTATTTGGAAAATGAGTCAAAAAAGCTAATGAAAATAAGGCAACAAAATTAATTTTTATATATATATACATACATATATACACATATGTATGTATCTAGGAAAACAATCTATTTGCATTGTGTACTTTTCACATACAATAACTTATTACCACATTGGAAGTATACTCTGGGTAACGTCAGTGGGCCAAATTCACCTCCTTTACCTTCCATAGTGTTGCACTTGCATACAGCAATGATGAATTTGACACTTGGTCCTTCTTGACAACAATACTACATCAAATGCAGTATCAGAGAATACCCATTGCATGCCAGATATTACACCATTATGAACTAGAATATCTGCTTGCTTTTTATATTACAGTAAGTAGAGTTTATTGCTTCTAATGATCAGAAGGTACCTTATGAAGACAGCATAGATGTTGATAACACTTTTCATATACTGTATGATGGACCTTGGAACACTGAGGTTGGCAGATCACAACCATTAAATTATTTTTCTTCATTTGCTGTTTGCGTTTCAATTTTGCTTTGCTGAACGCACATGCAACTAGTGGATTTAACTCTGTGCCAGAAGTGATATGTCAAAAACATTTAGGAAAACTTACTGTTTTGTTTTACTGAAGTCAGGCATGAGTGGCATGCAGTAGATTGCAAGGAAAAGCAAAAGGACGTCTATTTCCAATGGTTTTATAATCTCCATGCACATGTAAAATGTCTCTTACAAAAATCGTTAACATTTGTTAAAAGTGTGCCTTTTTGCCTCTTTTTATACAAGTGTACATGCAATTACCTGTCCAAGCTAAAACTATTTACAAAATTTCATAATACAATACATCTTTTAAAGTGAATAATACATGAAAGGCCAATGTTTTCTGTTGTTTTTTGTCACACTGTACAAGATTAAAAATAAATAAGGCATTATAATACAGGTTTATCACAAATTAAAAAATGTTGGTTTTCACTGTAATACAAAACTCTAACTTGAAAGAACATTATGGCTAAATAGTCCTCCTGCCTGGGCAGAACACATACAGAATCTGGACTTGCTGATGTAAAGAAAACGTTTTGTTTCTGCTACAAGCAGGAATTCAACACATGAAAATGATTCACGCTACTTACTAATGTGTTCAGACTCCTCAAAGCACTGAAATGGCACAGGTCATACACTGTTTCCCTTCCGACAGTGACTCCCGAGTGCTTTCTTTTGCCTTACAGAAAAATTACAGGCAAAAGCATGAAAGAGATTTAGGCGCATGACCTACTCTCGGCTACACTGGTGTAAAAGGTTCAGTTCAGTACCAACGCGAGACATCGCTGTAACTCAAAGCAGCACTTGGCCTACAGAAGCTCAACTCCTGACCTCCATAAGCACGCTAAACTCCTGGTGATTTCTGCAGACCTCGTGGGTACATAAGGGATGCAGATTCAGCCCTAACGAGCTGAAGCACTTGGCTCTCAGTCTCATCTAGAGAAAGCAAGGGAGAATTTGTGTGTGTTTTAGTGAAGACAAGGGACTGCGACTCACCACAGTGGGAAGCAGCTACAAAACCCAACGCATTTTACAGGCTGGATGAAATAGCTTTCTAGTCAATGCAAATGGAAAATATTTGGAAATATCTAGCCAGTATTTCAACTGAATACCAGTCCGTAATCTCAGCAGAGAATAATAATTAAAAAATCATTTAAAGATAAAGGTAGCGTAGGAACACTTTGAAATTAGCTCCCGAGACAGTGAAGTCTGAAGATCTCTGATACTTATCTCCTTATATAAAGAACAAAAGACTTTGATTATTACTATTATCTGAAAGAGAAAACGTGCAAACTGATGTGAAATATTGTGCTTGCTATTGACAAACATTGATGTGCCAAAACGGCATCGCTTTGCTGTAGGGCTTGTATCTATTAATTGTTTCAAGCCAAGAGCTGCACGAAACAGTGAACAGAAGTGCAGGACGCTATTCTGCCTGCAATGCAACAAGTTACTCTCCTTAGTTCAACGTGAGGGACTTTTGGATGCTGTGGGGCAGAACTGACTCCTTGCTGGGACTACAGCAAGGTCACCCAGGCAAAAGTTACAGAGCTTGACCAGAAAATTAATAAATGCAAGATAAGAAATACAACTGCGTGCATTAAGATGCTCATAACCCAAATCCCACAGAAATCCAAGGAAATCCTTTGGATGATTTTCAGGGATATTGGAGGGTGCCACACATTATCTTCAGCCAATTGCCAGTAAAAATTTGATTACAAGCTTCTCTAATTTGGCAGAAAATGTGCATTTGTGGAGTTATCAGAAGTATTACTACTACTTCTTTCCAGGTATAAAACTTCCTGAACATAGCGAAGAATGCAGAAGAGCAGAGAGATTAAACCACTTAAAGCTATCACATGAGAGCTGAAATAGAAAAAACATACAAAGAAAAGGAAAATGGGGAAAAACTATATGAATAGGGAGGGAAAGCAAAAAGGCAGGAGAGCACAGCTTCATTATATCATGATTTCAACGGGCATTTAGTTTTCCCTGTTGGAATGGCTGCTGTACACTGCCTATCATTTTCACCTGGCTTTTTACTAATTTGTGCCTTGGCTGAACTTTCTTCATGATTCTGTACTGCTCAGTCCAGGACTACATAATAAAATATGGTTTTCCCCATATTCAAATGAGCAACAACAACCACAACAGAAATACGAAGAATGTTAACAGTAGGACTCAACCAAAGCCTGGAACCTGTCTCCAAATAGGCCATCGCTGATGCTGTGTGCTAGCACATGCACACCGGACTGGCTGCAGTGCCAAGGAGCCATGCTGCTCTGCTCAACCTGCTCTGGAGGCACAGACCTCCTGTAAAAGGGCCGAGTGAGAAGCTGAGGATGGACTGCGCCTGTCCAGTCCTTTCCATTCAACACGGAAAACATTCTGACAAAAGTCATGTGCCTCATTTGACTGCTGGAGAGGAGGATGAGGCTTAGAAGACTTTTGGAGTAATTCTATTAGCATCTGCTAATATTTTAAAATATTAAAATGAATAATCCAAATTTACCTTGCTACATGATCTTCCACTGACATTACTCCAGCACTAGGCCAGGAATGAGTCTGGAAATGAGAAAAATCCTGAAAATATTAGCACAGGGGACAATTCATTTCTGCTTGCTGTCCATTTAGCTATAAAAGAAACAATGGCAATATGCCTATATCTTGGACCTATTAAAAAAGTAACAAAGAAATAATTTCATGGTCAGTTTTTGGGGTGGGTCAAGGGCTGTATTTGGTCTATGTGTTCATGTATTACCAGATCTACTGCTAGGATCTGAAGATGCTTTTAGTAACAGTACATCTAAAAATAATGTTTTATTATTATCGGTGAAATTATACCAAATTCACTGATTCAAAAATTGTGTAACCTGGGCTCTTTGTGAGTGGAAGTGAGAGATTAATGCTATTGCACATAATACTTTCCATTTTGGTTAACTATTTAACTTTCCTGTGTGATGATTTAGTTCTTACAAACCTATTAGAAAACATAAACATGCAGTGTACTTTACATGGATACCACTTATTCAGATTAATTATGTAAATATTTGTTCTTTTAAATCTGTATTCTCTACATGTATTTATTTAAATGTATTTGAATGCCTCAAAACCAGAATTAAATTATTCTAGAAGAATACCTGTGAACCGGATAGCTGTTAGGGACAGAAAGAAATGCAGTGACTGTGCACAGATCAGCCAGGGTGCATACAACTAGTACTTTTAGGAAGCAATTTTATAGTTTTTATAGTCACTTTAATCACAACACTAATTTTGCTAGCTTTGTAATGAAACACCTAGCTGACAGGGTACATAAAAATTAATTAAAAACCCTGCTGGAAAGCACTGGAGTCCCGCAGCAGCCTGATATGGCTACATGGAGATTGGAAACTCCTTCAGCATTTCCAGCTGATTGCAGCAGAATCGCTCAGAATCTTTTTTTCCACTTAAATCAGTAATAAAATAGGCCTACCAGGGGGAAATGTGACACCTAGTACATGCGAGTTTTCTACTGTACAATCTGGACAACTTCTGCAGTCTTGGATGGGTTTTTCATGTTTGTTTTTTGGGGGTTTGTTTGTGGTTTTTTTTGTTTGTTTGTTTGAGTTAGAAGGAATTTTTGCATGTTTTTAGACAATGTGAAGTTTTGCTTCTCTTTTGGAAAGCAGTGAGGCTGGATAGCTTGTCCCCAATCAAGGGCAGTCTGGCACTGGCCATGGAGCACCCGTCACTCAGCAGGATGGCCTCCAATTGCCCCCACCTCCTGTATGGAGCTGTGCTCCACATCTCACATCCAGATCAGCATTTCAAGACGAAACCATGAGCAATAGGATGTGGGCTGCATTAAAGAAAAACGCAGTCAAAATATGTTCCCTTTTATGCAGATTAAGAGCAGCCTCACTCTCCTGGCACGTTTACCAGTGTGCTCCTCATTTGGGCAAAGTTTGACTGTGCTTGTTTCTCAGAATTATAGCTTTCTATAATTGTACAGCTTTGAAGAGTGAGCCTGGGTAGAATCAAGATACAATAAAGCTGTGGCATAAATTTAAAAATCAATTAAGACGTAAGACTATGTTGGCAAACACACAAATGTCACAAAGCCAGCAACAGCGTTTTTGTCACAGGACTAGTAGTATAGTACAGGACTATTCTTTGAGCTGTTTAGAAAGGTAAAGCTAAATCCTGGAACTGAGCTACAGGACCCGTGCTGTTTGTAAAAGCCTGAAATAATACCATTCCTCTGCTATTCAATAAAATCAGCACTGTACATAAAGGAATGTTTCTATATTGCATAAGCATATTGCTGTGCTTGCAGGGTGGCTCCTCTATCTTGCACAGAGTCAAACGACCTGTGAAAAGGCAGCAACTTCTAAACTCCACCACCCTTTTTTTTCTTTAATGGGAAGAATATATATTGTTCTTCTGCCAAACCTTTAAGCTCTGTGGTTTATCTACTTCATATCCTAGTGTTATGATTTGAATCGGATTTTTTTTGGAAGTTTTTGGAGCATGCAAGGAGAATTTTAAAAAATACATAGGGTTTAGCAATTAGGTGAATCCAGCCTTCATTAATCTGCCATTGATAGCACAAGGAACACTGTTGTCCTTGCTTTAACTCATACACTGGGAGCACAGTTCCTCTAACTCTTGCTGTAGCCCTGGAGTCTCCAGCTGCCCAACACTCCACAGTTAAATGCAGCTTTGCTAATCCCAGACCCAGCAATGCTGGCTATGACAAAAAGAGAAATCTCTTTGCTATGTCATTGCAGGTGGACGTGTAAATAAATACATATTTTTATGTTTATCTCTAAATCTCTATTAAGTCTACATAGGCCTGTTTGTATATGTGCATATATAGATAAAAAAAAATATATACACACACAAATAAGTAATTGCTTGCATGTTTATCTCATTTTTTTTTCATCTACCCTTTAAAAATGCCAAGAAAATATTTCTTATTTCCAGAAAATCAGGTTTTGACTTTTCCTAACAGAATTGCTAGCCCTTATATGTTCCATCCCAAGAGTTCGTTACACAGTCCCCAAGTTCTCTTTGGTTGGGTTGTAGTGGTCCTTGGTTAATGCCATGGCCTATGATCTCTGATCTCTTGGTAAAAATTCAGGCAACCATTGCTCTCCGAGTTCACTGCAAATGGCACAACCAAGTCTCCTTTGCTCTACGCCTCCTTCACGGCTGGCACAGAAGGAAGATAATGCAGCGTTTGATTTGTGTGAGTGGCCGACGTTTGACCTGCTCCAAGCCCAGCTTTTACAGTAAAGCTAGCAACTGAGGACACTGATGGACAGCTGGTGCCCAGTTTTGTTTGAATGTTTGCTCTCCCATAAGGGTACATTTTCCGTTCTAAGTTTAAAGACCGTGTTTGTGAATTATTTCCATCGGCCTTTCCTTCCAGGAAATAGGTCAACATTTCACCTTTTCCCTTTACACTGACTTTACCCCTGCAAACAAATTCATAACTGCATCTTTTTAATATACGCTGAACTTCTTCTGTCACCTGAAGACAGAAAAAAAAGAACTATTAGTTTTTCCTGTTCAGATAAGGGTAATCCTAGAACTGCCCACCCCTCCCCATTTAATTCTCTGTCATGAAATAAGCATAAGCAGAATGAATTAGCATCTACCGCTGCTTTAGGGCTCACTTAGAATTTTCATAAGGAATTAAAAATCACTGACCAAAATGGAGTCTGAGAAGCAGAACTTCTGGTCTTGAGCTGAATAATTACACAGCCAGATTAAGCTCTGTCCAACAGAAACATGTAACCAAATTGTCCACTGTTGTTTGTAAGCTGGATCAGTTCCAGTGACCTTAATTTACTCCAGAAGAACTTTTGATCCCTGGAGACTATACAGGTATTTTGGATAAAGGACTGCAAGAGTTCATTGAGGTTTTGAGAGATGCAGCATAGCTTGTAGCCGAGCTCTAGTAGAACAACAATGTTCTCTGTCTGTGTAGCCTCTCCGATCCAGAGTATCCAAGGAATTTTTAAAGCTGCATAAAATGCAGCAGGATGCAAATGGACATAGATCCTTTCCTTGTAGTCCTTATTCGGGCAAAATTCCTACAGCGCAAGGACTGGCCCATGCAGCATCGGCATTCCCAGGCTTGCCTCCAACTGTGTGCAATGCAGCAGAGAACTCTGTTTCTTCTGATGGGAAATGATTTATTTGAGGATTTCACTGCCTCCAAGTAATGAAGCGTATCTAATGGAAAACAACTATACCTCTGATGCTTGAATCATCTGAAGAATGTTGCCCTTTTCATAAGAACCGCAAGATAAGTGAGGCTGCGTTTTCTAAATGGTTCGAAAATGTAACCACATATAAAACAGGAGGTATGTAAAGTTTGCAAAACTGTCTCAGAATGCACTCACCTGAATTTTCCCCTGCACTCCAGTACTATCCATCCGGCTGGCAACATTTACAGTGTTCCCCCAGATATCATACTGTGGTCTTCTGGCTCCAATGACTCCAGCCACTACCGGCCCGACATTAATACCTAAAATCAAAACAACAAGTTTAGTTTCAAACACTACAGCATATCATCCAAGGGAAACATGAATCCTGCAAAATAGATTTAACACAAATGCCTTAGAATTTTTCTGGTCATAGGACATAATATATGTTAAATTAATGCCAACTGGACTTTTGTATTTGTAAGAGGTTTAGAAAGAAAGACATACACAGAGATATCTTATTGGAAATACAATATGATGGACAACATAAAAATTTGGCTCATCTGTGGATTTTCTTCTTTTTGTTTGTTTTAAGAAAAGAAGAAAAGCAGTGGTAGTGCAGAGTTTAGCTGTAGAACAATTCAGGACAAACTGTTAAAGATCTTTAATTGTTTGCTATGACTTCTACTGTGGTTGCTCATATAAAGCCTTTTAATAGAGGTTTTCCAAGTGGAACAGAAATAGTAGCCTGGAATACACGAGGAATGGGGTAAGGGAAGCATTCACATTGGTTGCCAGTACTAGACAATTCAGATCAGGGAGACACTGGAAGAAGAGAAAAGCATGTGAAAATGGCTCAAGCATTTTTTCCCAGAAACCACAGGGCTCGATTTGACATTGCTGACTGATTTTGACACCTTGTTTGGAAGATAAAAGAGGATGTTCCTTCTTCTGAGTGCCCTGAAGAGCTACAGATGCTAAACCCTGCATGAAGTTCTGTGCAAGGGCTTTCCCAGGCAAGTTATGCAGAAGAATGGGCGTTAGAGATTTGTCTTCTGCCCCTTTGTGAACCTGGAAAGACTAGTTAAGAGTTCAAACAGAATTTGGGGGTTTTAATTATTAGGGGGTACAGGAAGGCAAAGATATGTAACTCTCCTATTGCTGCCCTTGATGTCTTTGGCCTTTCTCAATTTTCCGTTGCTAGAAATCTCACTTTTCCCCTTGTCCAGCCCATTCTCACAATTCAGCCATGCAAATACAGAGAAAGAAGCTGGAAAAAACTATCTGTGTTAGAATATGCAATGAGACGATGAGAACAGCAATGGAAGTACCATTGGAGAGGAGCGGGATGCAGGGAAGGAAGGGACGAGGGGAACTTGCTCTCTAAGAAGGCTGGGAGAAAGGACTCTGAGAGGTATGACAGGTAATAACACGTAAAGGATTGCATGGGAAGGTTTGTGTTGTGAAGACCAGAGGATTTGATTTGTTGGAGAAAACAGGACTGGCTGAGGTGATTTGGCAACTGTGGACAAAAAGCTCCCATTACACTTTTAATGCCAACAAAGCTTTTGCAGATGCAACTTAACAGTTAAGTACAGTCAGACACAGTTTTGAGCAGTTTAGCAAAGAAAAGCAGCAAGCCACAAGACTGGGAACACAAATAATATTGTATAGAATTATTGGTGCAGTTTACTTTTAGAGGCGCATAGATTAAGTAAACACAGTGGAACTGAACACAATCATAATTCCTTAATACTGATGCTCATCATTCAGCTTGCTGACCTCCTATATGGATGTGACTCTTCCCCTAAAGGAGGCTTTTCAGTTTTAATCATGAGTGCGGGACGGGTAATCCTTTGCAGACAGCACAGGGAAAGCCAGCAAACAACAACGTTCTACTTGTATGATAATTGTCGAAACGTGACTTACCAACTCGTAGGACAAAGTCATTGTAAGACTGATAGTTGATTTCATCAAGAACGTCAAACATCTCTATTGCAAAATCTGCCAGCATACTCAGATGGGAATAAATTGATTTTTTAGCCTAGAAACAAAATAGTGTTGCACATTAGATTTGCATGGTATTGAGAGGCAGGTGAAATACCGAAGTGAAAAACAATGACAAGTTAAGACTGGATGGCTTAGGAAAAGAATCTAACCCATTTTGCTGTTTGTGAAAAGAAACTTTTGATGGTGGCTACAGCACATGCATTCTTTTCTCAAGTACTGAATTGTTTTTTTTCCCCTTCCCTCTCTCTTTTTGATTTCTGGGAAGAATTGAAAGCAGAGTTCCCGTGGTAAAGTGGTTCTGTTGCTAGAGAGCTGCAGATGTTTGTTGTGAGCGTGGCAGGGAATAGAACCTGCTTTCTTACAAAATTGCTTTGCCTGATGATTATTAATAACTATAGTTTCTGCCCTCTTCTCCCTTTGGGGCTTTTGCTTGCTCCATGGGGTGCATTCTGTTCCCATTGATAAAATTCCTGTTAGGCTTAAACCTGTGAGATGCGAAACACCCATATTTTCTTTCCTTTCCAGGCAAGCTGAAGTGAGTTGTTATAAAACACACCTAAATGAACTAAAGCAAAAGAACCAGAAGGGATCAAATGAAATGCTGAAGCGTCAACTTGTTAAAAAAACCCCAAAACATATGAAAATTATTTAAAACTTCAGTCTAATTGAACCATGGAACTCCTTTTCAGAGGATATTGTGGAGTCCAAAAGTTAGCTAGATGCAAACATAATTACTCAAACTCATGGAAGAAATATTTGCTACAAAGTAGTAGAAAGATATTTTCTGTAGCTCTAGAATTTCTTAAGCAGCACATCATTAGAAAGTGGAAACACAGGCTTGCGTGTTTGTCCTGTAACTCTTGCCCTTCCCCCAGGTTCTACCATTTGCTAGTTAAAGACAGGTTACTAGAACAGAGCTTTGACCTGGCTCAGTATGGTTGCTCCTATGTTGTGCTCTTACTTGAATGATAAATCTGAATTCTTGAACAGATTTGCAAAGTGAAAGTGGGCTAAAGGTAGGATATGGTGAAAGAAATTCAGGGTCAGTGGCAGTCTAGCTTCTGGAGGATATTGCACAACATGGCTGTGGCAGCTGGCATGAGATGAGAGCTCACTGGGTTTTTGTGATAATAGTGAGATTTTATAAATGGAGTACTTGACAGTGGCTGAGAAACCTCAGAAACAGGTTGCTATTTGCTTTATTCAGTTCAGTTTGAAAGGGATCCTTCGTGTGGCTGGGAAATCTACAAAAATCAGAGCTAACAAAAAATAATGAAAGTCATCTTTGGGCCAGTCCAAATTTTTAGGAAGGATATTTTTATTTACCTGCCTGGGTCTCTGGCATTCTGCTTCTTGCAATGTCAACTAGCTCTACTACTTTCCAACCTCACCAAGACAAAGGAAGAACAAGAATTAAGTTTAAAGAGTTGATGGCTACACTTCCAACAGAGAAGGAAAAGAATATTGAATGTCTGGAGGAGGGAGGGAGGAGTGTATAGTTTATTTAATCTTCTAATCTTCTTTATATTCTTTATCCTTCCATTTCTTTGCTGCCCAGTGAATGCTTTCATTTCCTGCAATGCCCCTCAGGGTTGCAGGAGAGAGGACTAGTGACAAATACTGGATGTGCTGCAGGTGATAGATGCCTCTCAAAAGGATTACTGGCAAACTCTTTTGAACCTGCACTGAAGAACACCACAAAGTTAGGACTCTGGTAAAGTCAAGACCCTGGTGAAATCACAGACGTAATTTCAAAGGACTCTACACAAACAATGAACTTCTATTGTGCAAAAGATCTACAAAGAGCTTGGTTTGTGTGCTGCCCTGATGGTGTAACTGGCAAGCAGTTATTTATTTAAACATCAGAGGAATAGTTACTGGAAAGACTGCACAGAACATCACAACAAAACCACTCTGACAGAGGCAATGTGCATTTACTACCACCACCTGCTGAAGTCAAGCTGCAGAAACAACAGTCCTGTAAAATATGAGATTTAAATATGTAAATTCATCAGGGTACTGGGTTCTTATGTGTGTAAATATCCTCAGTAAAGAGCATGGTTAACCCTGTCCACTGCTTCCTGCTCATGTCAAAATCCTAGTATGAAATTGGTGGCTATGCCAGATTTTCTGATGAAGCTGAGACACCCCTGGCAGAGGGGAGACCAGAAGCACCTGAATCTGTTACGGTCCCCATGGACACATCTGACCCCACAGGGCAGCCCAGGGACTTTGTGATGGTTGGCAGTGATTGTCTGTGCACAACGGGCTACCCAGGATCATTTCACTTCATAGCTGCATGCTAAAGACCTAGTGGGAAACTGTCAAGAGGACGTGAACAATTTCTACTCATTTGCATCACATAAGTAGTGGGAAGATATCGAAGAAGAGCTAAAATCCCAAGTTAAAGTAAAAAATATTGACTGTTTCATACAAGATCTTTAGGTTTTCTAGAATACAGAATGTCAAATAAATTCTACCTGTAGAGAAAAGATCAAAATTTGCCCCAAGATTTCAGAGAAAGGCAGAGTCTTGTACAAGACTTCCTGCAGTGATTTAAAATGCATTACTATCATAAGCTCAGAGCAGTATCTTCAGTACTGGGCTAGCTCAGCTGACCCTTCAGTTAGCAACTACAAAATACAAGAGATAAACATGTTTAGGTTTTGGAACATATGCTGCCCAAGTTACCAAATAACACACTTGTTTTCAGGATTATAGTTCAAAGAGCAGTTATAGCAGACGCACAAGTATACTGTTGCCTGTTTGCCTCAGATCACACTGAACAAAATTCAAAGGATCGATTTTTTTGCCTGACTCAGGACCCAGGAGTCAAACATTTCAGCATAAACAGAGTTTTAAAAATACCTTTTTGTTTTGTGTAGGTTTCTAGGAATGATACAAAGAAATGCGTCAGTTGTAAATACTCTGCAGACCAGAAAATGAGTTGCATGTGTATACTCCAACGTGATTCTGACAGTTGATTTCAATGTGGACTTGTTTTTTATTTACTTAACAAGGATAATTGTTGCTAGAAAGTTCACAGGCCATCTTCTGGCCCTTTTTTTGCTTTTGCCCTCTAATTCAGTGTTACTTTGCAATGCTAAACCATATGCATGAGTGTACCTCCATGTCCTGGTTTTGGCTGGGATAGAGCTATTTTTTTTTCTTCTTAGTAGCTCGCTTCTTAGTGGCTAGAAAAGTGCTGTGTTTTGGATTCACTATGAGAAGAACATTGACAATATACTGATGTTTTCAGTTGTTGCTAAGGAATCAAGGACTTTTCAACTTCTCATGTCTTGCTAGCGTACAGGTGTTCTAGAAGCTGGAATGGAGCATAGACAGAGCAACAGACCCAAATTGGCCAATGGAATATTCCATACTCAGTATATAGATGAGGGTTAGCCAGGAGGCTGGGGGCTCGCTCTCTTCTGAGATTGTGGTTTTGGGATTTTCTCCTCCGGGATCGCTAGCCAGGAATGGGCTGGGCCTGGTTGGTGGGTGGTAAGCAACTGTTACATTACTCGTTTGTATGTTCTGTTATTATGATCATTATCATTATTATTTTATCTTATTTCAATTATTAAACCGTTCTTATCTTAACCCACGAGTTTAATTCTTTTTCCGATTCTCCTCCCCACCCCACTGGGAGCAGGGAGGAGTGAGCAAGTGGCTGCGTGGTGCTTAGTTGATGGCTGTGGGGTTAAACCACGATGATCTACAATACACGTACATGCAGATCAGAATAAGGGAGAGCTGTCTGGAAATTCTGGGTAGACTAGGTGTATGGATTACTTTCATTTTCATTACATCCCTCACATTATTAATTTTATAGAAATAATTTTATTAGTCTAATTATTAACGTGCATAGTACTCTATACAATATATTCAGTACACTGACCACAGGGTTTTCTGCTTTTCCAGATGCTGCATGCAAATCTAGGAAATCTCTGTCCCAAGACACAAACTTAAGGTGAGAAACACACTCAGGAGTAGTAATGAGAATACAGAAGAACTGTGCTCCAGAACTAGTGAGTCTGAAATGACTTTGGACTTTTTTTATTGCTGAGTAATTAAAGGGGTAAAAAGAATGCTAGTGGTAAAGACAAAGAAGAGCTAATTTAGAGGGACAAGGGTAAAGTGCAGCAATGCAGCTAGCACTAAGTTCCTGGCCATGATGGGGGTTGGGAGAGGCTGTTTGTTTTGATTGTAAGTTCCACTCAGATTTCAGTATAAAAAAAAAAAAATTAAAAATCACATTTTAGTATTCTTGTGGTAGTTTTGCAGCAATTCATTACACCTAGAGCCTCCTCTTCCCCGAGTCTTACAAGGTCATCTAAGATACTGGGTTTAAAACAATACCTCTCAGACTTAGGAGCTTTATACACCAATTTGCAGAGAATCCACAGCTGCAGACAATGAAATTCAAAATGACACCACTTGAGCAACTGCTAGGATAGCAATTTTTCTTTTCAGGCTACAGTTCTTTGAATTTCAGATTTAAATTGTTGTAAAGAAGTAATACAAGTTATCTATAACCACATAGAGTTAGTTGTGGTTCTGATGTTCCTCTGGACATTGAAGGAGAATGGATCCTCCACAAATGACTGTCATGTAAAATCTTACCTTAGTTCCTGAAGTAGGTACAAGTCCCACAGCTGCCATGTATGTACTTCCAATTGTCTTGATCTTTTCTATGTCCTTATAACATTCTTTGTCCATAAGCTTTGTTTAAAACATAAAACTGTTAAATATTACATAATATTTTAGACAAGCAACCATAGTTATAATATGTGCAAGTTGATTAAACCGTATTATTTTTGGTAAGTTAAGGCTTGCCCACTTTGAGGTCATTGAAAAAACTACCATTAACTAGCATTTTAATACTCTTCCTATATTAGAGGAATTTGAGATCAGACTCATGAGTCTAAAAGTACAAACTGGGCACTTTGGAGAAGCTCAGTGGACACCTACTACAATTAAATAGTAAGTTTACACTCCTGTTTTATTAGGCAGTTCAAGATACGCTGAGTTGCTACAGATAATCTCTGTTGACAGTAATTTGGTAGAACTGATACGGTCAAAAGACAAAGTGTTTAGACCTTACCTCATCAAAATCAGCAATAATTTCATTTAACAGGCGTAAACATTCCACTCCCATGTTATTGCCATCCAATTCGATGTAGAAATCATTGAAATTTGGGATGGAAGCAAACATCACTCCCACTTGTGAATATGACTGGTAATAAAGGTCCTGCAGTTCATAAGCAGACAAAATTTTTATTTTAAAACTTTAATCTAAACCAGGCATCATTATTATGATATCTATTCTGCTGCTAAGCAATAGCTAGGACAAAAGCCATCATTTTTGGTAGAGAGAAAGCCAGCCTTACTAAAAAAATGTTAAAACAGCTCTCCACTCAAAAGCACAAAAGAAAATTAACACCTAAGCTATGAAACCCATTTAAAGCAACTAGTCTTTTTCTCTGTTTAGACATGGAAGCAGCGAGCAAAAATTTTGTAGAAAGTCTTAACAGTTGTAGAACTTTTATTGTATGAGAAATATAACTGTGTTTTCTCAATGTTGCTTCATAACTAAAATAGGAGATGGAACAATTTTACCCTGCAGCACAAAACCAGCCTCGGTCCTTTATGTCTTTCCCTGAGTTGCAGAGTCCTGTATTCAACATTAGCAATATAATCCTGTTCTGTACGATAAGGTTTCTATTTAAGAATTGGGAGGGCTCATGGAAAATAAAACCACTATTCTGTGGTTCAAATACATTGATCCAAACTCTCAAGAGCAGTATCACAGCTGTTACAGCTACGCCAGTAGTGCAGGTATTGCAGCTGCACTGGAAGGACTCTGGTAGGGGCGTCCTGAACCAATTTATTTAATCACTGTGGCCCTTGATGTTAAAGCCACTGTCGTCTTCCTTGGGTGTGTACAAATATCTGTTTTTAACTTTAAATGGATGGGTTTGGTAACATCAGCATACTTCTAGAACTAGAGTGTTTCGTATGGAAGTGTCTGGCACTTCATACACTTCACCATTCAGAACAAAACTGAGCTCATGAAATACTGTGATAAATCCCAGTGTTCTAAATTGAGTGAAAAAAAAATAAATTAGTGATTTGCATACAGACACTTGGCTGCATTGACACTGAATGACACAAAATTCCATTACCCTGCTTTTTATTAGAATTCTTCAGTGAAGGAGGACACTACAGTGAAATAAATAATCCCCATCTAATTCTTGAACACAAGTTTTTACAAAACTATTCCTTTTAACATGAATGAAATTTTCTAAGTCCAAGCCTTTCTCGAAACCATATCTGAAAGATGTCCCAAGCTACAGAGTCACACCCATGAAACATCACCATGTATTGAAATTTTATCTTGGTTTACCATATTTCTTGGATTAGACATAAGAAAGTGCTGTGCAACATGTGCTGGCAACAGGTTGAAGAGAATTCTTTTATTATCCAGCTTGACTCTCTCCATATCGTCTCTCTCTTCTTCTGCCTGTGGGTATAAAGGAAGAGAAAAACCTTTCCAAAAAGCAAATAATTAGCTGAAGCCATCAAATAGCTTCTATTAATTCATCTTTTGAAATTAAACTGAGCAAAATAATGCCTGCAAAGTAGAGTGGGAACGGTTCTCCTACACTGTGCTTTTACATCAAGGCAAAATCCCTTTAAGTCCTTAGTAATTCAAGCTAAAGTCTCTGGGCTGATGACTACTTTCAAGGCTTGATCAGCTACGTGTATTGGTGTCTTCTGTAGTTCTCTGTTCTTTTAAACAGGCCCTTGATATTTTTACTGAGTAAAAAGCTAGAATAGCCCCCCTTAAGTCACACTGGCCTTGGAGGCCAATTACTTCCCAGGTAGGTGGAGACAGTGACAGCAGTACTTGATCCACCTTTCAAAAAAAGAGAAGCCTGCAGAATCACCAGTGTTTTAAAGCAAACCTACATCATTTTGCAGTAAAATGGAAACAAACTTGGTAAGATGGTAACTTCAACAAAGAAAAAGGTTTTAAAATTGAACCTCCTTAAGAATTAAAACCCAGTATTTTAATATAAAAATAGTTAGCATTTCTAGAGGTGGTTTTAATTAATATTTGTCATGAAAGCATAAAAAGTTCCTGCGCACAGAAATTTCTGTGCACAACAGCAACAGAAATTCTATCATTCATGTGAATGACAGCAGTCAGAAAGAATGCCTGGAGTTAACATAGCTAAAGTCCTTAATCCAAGATACTGGTATCTTATTGCAAGTGTCTTGACTCACAGGAGTTGTGAGAGTCACATATTAGGGAACAATTCTAAAATCAGGCCCCTTATTGGAAAAATAGTGAATATCTAGGGATCTCACTTGGGACTCTTAGGTTTACAAATTCCTGCCTAGTCCTTAGTAGGCTCTTCTGCAAAATTACTTCTCTGGAATTTGCTCCTTGTTGTTAGACTGACTTTTGGCTCCACATTCTGATTTCAATTAGCAAACATTTGATCCGTACCATATAATTCATCTCATAGAAACCACAGCTTACTCTTTGCTCTTCAATCACATTCATAGAACTGCAACACAAATCTTCTGCTGTGATCCCAATATGATTTTGTTTATCTTGTCACAGTCAGCAGAGGACTGGAAGGCCAAATTATCTGGCATTGTTGAGAAACTATAATCATGTAAACCACTGAAGAATCTGCTCTAATCTTTGTTGGTGTCTCTTTTGTATCTAGAATTTGCTGTCCTGATCTATCACAAAGTCCACATACTTTTCTCACTATCCATTCCTGTCTAAGCAGAAGAAAACCAGTCACCTCTTGCCTTTGTATAGTCTTGCAACAGCCTTTTAATGGGATTTTTTTTTTTTTTTTCAGGAAGCTGATTTTTGCTTTCCATGACAAAACTTAGGAAACAACCTTTTCATTCAACTGACATAGTCCACTTTGCCTTGGAGTTTACTTCTGTATTCTTAAATTTCTTTATAAGCAGAAAGAATGCTGAAAGAGAATTGGTTTTATAAACATAACTTCTTCGGGAATCATTCCTTTTTGAAATAAAGTCTCAGATCCTCCTCTAATTCATGTAATACGAAGCAGAATTTATTCCAAAGATGAAATACCAGTAAACATTAAATAGCAGTTCAGCTCTGCAAGAGATATGCCTGAAATTTTTATTCAAAATAAGTGCCTATTTCCTGTTTGTGAACTGGTTTTCTGACACTTTTTTTTGATGTTTAAATTTCATTTGCTGTTTTCTTAAAATATCCTTCCCCTACTTTAGTGGTGTAACTCTGTCTCTGACTTATTGTCATCTATAAACATGTGTAACAGCCTCTTGTGTTTAGGCAGACTTGGAATTTAAATGTTCTAATAGTAAAAATAAAAAGCTTTTTCCATCTGAAAATCCAAACCAAGCTTACAACTCCATTTTTACACCATACCAGAATATGGGAAATTTTACTCTGATGACAGCAAAGAGATTTTCAAACTGAATTCATGCTCTGAATAAAAAAATCCCTTCTTGAATAGGAACTTTTTTGTTGCTTTCTTCCGAGGAATATTTAAGCATCTCAGTTAAGCTTCCAATACAATATGGGGCAGAATAGCAGCCTAAGGAGCAGTACACCTTTGGGGCAGGTTATAGAGATTTTTGGACAAGTCAAAGTACTCAAGCAGGGGTAGGTGAGTGGAGTAATCAGTTTGACACATTGCATGGATGGTGATGTTGCTCAATCAATGGCAGCTGCTGTTTACTTCTGATACAGAAATGCATGACCAGATTCATCTGCCTTGCACAGTTGTGGACCAAACCATGTGGACCATTTTGGAAGACATCATTGAGAAGGTTCTTCAGCAATATGTAGTGTTTTCTACCATTGTGTACGATTCACAACAAAGGTTTCAGAGCATGCCATAGCACAAAGACAAAGCTGCCAGCCCTGAAGCAGACCCTTGTGACCTTGGTCATGTTGCTGGACTTCTGTCTAGCCTTTGATGCAGAGAAATAGAAGACAATTCTAATATACCAGCACAAAATAAATGAGGAAGGGCACCCTAGTCTGTTGGTTTTCTGGTTGTTTCCTTCTGATAGGATTTAAGGCATGTGATGGCTTTTCTCTTCCTTTCTATCTTGCTTCAAGTAATGAAACTTGCTTCAAGTCATGAAACTACTGGGAGAGAAATGCTAGTGACACTACTATGTGTGTGTAGGTATGTGTGTGACAATGTTCACAATGATGGACCACAGCTGTTACTAAAAGCCTGAGAACTGAGTTCTTGAGTGAAGAGCGAGTGGCTCAAACCAAGCCACCAAAGTTATGGCTGAAGGGGTGGCAAAACCCTCTGAGAGCAGGGAAAGGCATCAAGGATGTCACCATTGCTAAGCAACACAGTAGAATGCTACATTTCCAACACACCTAGCAAGCGTCTCTTCCCCTCTTCGGATGCAAAACTATTAACTACAGTATGGACTCCGACAAGGTTTGGTTGCCAGAAATGAGATGAAAGCCACTCAGGTCATAGATGGCCCTTGAATGATACCGTAGTGGGTAATGGCAGCAAACCCTAAATAGAGACAAACTATGCAAACAGCAGGACGATGGGAATGTAGGTCAAGTGCTCTTAACTCAGGCACTTCCTAGCCTGGACTGCACTCTCTCCCTGTGCTTCAGGGAGACATTTGCACTGGCAACGCCTATGTGGGGCCACGAAGAATCAGCCGTGTTAGCTCTGCCTGACCTAGCCCCAGACCTAGAAGCAGAACGTTCATGGAATTAGCACAGCACTCCCTCTGAGCTACTCAGTTCTGCTGAAAAGCAAGGTATACTAACTTAGGCCACACACTGCATTACTACTGCCATAGTGTTGCTGGTACCCTAGCCGAAGTCTCTGCACGGACCGCACTTATACCATCCAGACATACCAAATGTCTAACTCCTGCCTTTATTAAAGTGATCTGCTAGGAATATGAACTGAAGTGTACCTTCTCTGCTACTACTGCACAGTTTGAGTATCCATCCTCTCGCCCTGCACTGCCGAAGACAGCTCTCATTTACGCAACTCCTCAGGAGCTGCCTGGGGAAAGACGAAAGATCTCCTCGTGTCTTTTTCAAGGGAAGACAAAGCGGGGAGGTGAGGTTAAAAAAAAGACTTGATCATGTTCAGCAGTGACGACTCTAAAACTATCCCATCACATGGCTCTATGGAGAGCAAAGTAAACTGATTAATGAAATTTTCTGGGTCTTTTTCTAGCTTCTTGCTTTCTGCCCTTCAGGGGAATGCAATGAAAATGTCTTTTCTCCTTGTGACTCATGAACTCTCAGTGCCTACTCTCTGAGCAGCTGAGATAAAAAGGATATGTAGGCATCTCCCTTTCTCAGGCAAAATAGACACTGTGAAGGGAGAAGGAGTACTTGGGGCTGGAGAAAGGAGATTAAAATAGCACAGATCACAGGTATTTACATTCCTGGTGGAAATATTATTCAGACAGCTAAATAGCATCCAAACCTTCATCTATTTGCCCCTATTCCTATTGGTTAACTAAGGAAAGCTGCCAGCATGGTATCTGTCCAACAGCTGCTGGCTCAAAAAACAAGGCAGACTATTGTGAATATAAAGAAGAAAGAAAATACATCAGCATGAGCAACATCATTTTTCATATTCTGCTTTTTGCTTATACCTGTTTGGTATCCGTGGCAGCTAGGTCATTTTGCAAAAGTTAAGTGCATTTCCAGAGCTGCAGTATTTAAAAGCAGGCTTTGCTTTTGCTTCAGACTGCGTGACAAAATTTAAAATGTTCTTTGGTACTATGGCTTTTGACATCAAGGTAATTAACAGCTATTGCATTTTAAAGTTTCGCAGCATCCCACAGTTTTTACAATGTTGGTAACTGGTGACACATCCCGTTTGGGAAGTGGTCTGAGCTGTTGTATCACCTGAGCTATCAGGTGACTGTTTAATAAGCACAAAAAGCTGTAGCAATGTCACTGACTGAAGAGTTATCCCCGGAAAATCCACTGTTTCAAGCTACAGCTATAAAGAAGTCGCAGAACCATCATCTCTGTACCTGAAGGTGGCACTAAAGCCCCAGGGCAGAGACCCATCACACTGATGCCCAGGGGCCAGGTTTTCAAGAGTAAGTCCCAGCACGCATGGCAAGCCTTGGAAAATATGTCTTTCTTACAAGTGTTTAGAAAAGACAGCTGAATGATATTCTGGTATTCCCTAAAGAATGCAACAATCAGTCATATCATTGTATTATTCTTCTTTTCCTTCCCTGACAAATTCTGGGTGAGTGAGCAACTCCATATTTTCGGCAGTTTTAGTTTCTTCACAAATTTATTGCTTGTATTTATTTGTCCACTGTTTTTTTTTCCCAGTTTTGTTGAATAATTTGCATAATCAAAAGTGATTATCAGTTCTCAAATAAGTAAAATGCTCCTGTATTTGCTATTCACAGTTATTGTCATCTGAGGCACACAGAGTTACTCAACAACTTTATGTAGAAAATGAAATTCTCCTCTCACTGCCTATTAAAAAAAAAAAGCAACCAAAAGATATTTTCTGGAAAGACTGTGATATTTAGAGAGGTTAAATTTAGCACAGGAAAAAACCTAGCAAAATCAACAAGAACCTATAACACCATTGATGTGTGAATGGTAAGTATAAATATAAATGCTTTAACAACTTATCATCAATCAGGAAAAAGTATTTTTCCCACATGTTGTACATAAATCATGCTGTATTATCTCTGTTCTGGTTATGCAACCTAGATGCATGGAAATTAGATTAACTTTTCTTGAAACTGCCTAATTTTTCTAAATCAGTTTATCTTGCTTAAAAACCGCTTTTCTTCAAAATATATTTTTTTCTTGATGTGACAGAGAAAATCTATGGAAATGGGTTTTCCTCAGACCTTGGCACAGACCACTGAGCATCTATCTGTATATTCTTCTTAATAATGGTATTAATTGCAGAATAGTTTCAGTATTTAAAATATCATTTAGTTAGTACTAATTGTTTGTTGCTCACAATGAAGTAAATGAAAATATCTATATTAGATCCTTTTTATTGCAGCTTATGCCACAAATGGTTTTATTCATCTGACACCATTTTTACAGGATTAGCCCCAGAATTAGCCTTACTAAAAGTATGCAAACAAAGTGCTTACGGTTTCCAGAACAGCCCTTGAGCCTGAAATTCTCCCAGTTGTAAGCCAACAGCTGAGATGCTTCCTAAAAATACGTGTTGTACCATGTTGGCACACCTTTCACACAGCAGCGGCTGGCTACTGGGAGATGTGAGTCTCCAGCTCTAGCAGTGGTTCATGCAATTCAGCGTTTGCACAAAGAACCAGCACACTCACTGTAAAACAGAAGAAAGTCTCCACAGTGCCTGCGCAGTAAGTCAGTGGTCTTTCTAAAACTTCTGCTAACGAGAACATAACCAAGTTAAACCAACATGGTTCAATGGGAGAGAAACAAGACTGAGAATGCTGTTTAACCATATACAGAGCTCCTGCAGTCCAGCAGCTAGAAAAACTGTCACTCAGGAAGGTGGTTTTTACCCTTGTCTCCTCTCAAAAATTGTTAAACTATCAGTAGCTTGGAGTTTGCTGACTATTCAAAGGCAGTTTTAACATATAGATATTGCCAGCCAACAGCCTTCCCAGAGCTTTTAATACTCAGATTTTCACGATGCCAAAGAGCCTAATAAATACAAACATTGCTTATGCATTTGAATAGGTAAGCACCATAAGCACATCTGTAACATCCAAAGGGTACTTATGCATGTTAATTAGCCCTTGTATTCAGCATCATTTACAATTGATACAGAGAGTGGAAACCAGGGCAACATTCCTTATGACAAGTTATCCAATATTATTTATTGTACAGGGAATAGATCTTCTAAGTGGAATCGAGAAGAACAAGGGTAGATGCACAGATCAGCAAAGAGGCCAAGTATCTACCCAGCACACTGATTTCAAAGAATGGTTGTTACATTGATCCCAAATTTCTGAATTTTCTACCTACACTGATTTTTCTTCCTGTCTGATTATTATCATGCAAATCTCACAGAGAAAATGGTACCACATAAGTACTTGATTTGCAATTGAAAAGATCTGAAAATGGCATTTGATCTCAGATGAAAAGCTCTTTTTGAAACAGCACCTGAAGATGCTGCTGGACATTACTGAAATTTGATAGGCATCCATATGTCTTAACTCCCCTTATTGTCCTTTGGAGTAAATGCACAATGCTTTTAACAATAGTGGTAGACGACTAGGTATTTCTGTAAAACCTGGCCTCAAGAAAACAGAAAGAGTTTATTCTTCTTCCTTTACTATTGCCTAGTTCTGGTCTTTCAGCAGGCAAGAATGCCATTACTTTCCGGTACTTGAATTTTTAAAACTAGTTGATCGCTAAAGAAAAGCTGACTTAAAACTAAGAAACTTTAAGAAGTACATTCCTTAGGGATGCAGAATTCACTGTGCAAGTCACAGTAGCTGGAATGATGAAAAGCATTTAAGATGCTGGAACTCACTCTTGACCTTTTGGAAGGCCACAGGACAGCAAAACAGCATCTTCCTGATTACTACTCTGTTTCGTGACTAGGGACAAAATCCAGAAGGTCTCATATTCATGGATCATATGGCACTCACATACCTCCACCATGTGCCAAACTATATAAAGATAGCTGCTATACAGCTAGTCGTGGGCTGCTCTGAGTTTCAAAGTCAGGGATTTTTTCTTTCCACCTAAAAACTGTATTTGGCACCACAGCAAGCGGAAACCGTTATCAGTTTGTCCGAAACAAACTTCTGAGGCTGATAGGCACAGCACCTACCAATACTGCAGGTCACAGGACAAAAATTAAATGAAGTGATCACATGTTGTTGACTCAGATAAACAGCACAGAGTCCACAGAAATTACAGAACAAGATAAACTTAAATCATAAAGGAGGTGGGCATGGTCTTGGACATCAAGACAACAAAAAAATCCCATCAGAGCTTAACTGTTAGGCAGAAAAACTTTAAGAGTGGAAGATAATAGAGCTAAGTCATTCCTGATTTCTCCATTCTAGGTAACAGTAGAGCCAGGGATGTGTTTAACCCAAGTGTTCCATTCCTGATCTTACACATAAAAGCAAGCACTGTGACAATATACACAGTCCTCAACATAGTTATCGGCGTGCAGGTGAGAACAGGATGTGACCCCTGTGAACTACAAAAGCATAAGATTTATCATAAAGGCAGCTTCCAAATTCCACTAAAATAAACTCACATCTTCTTCAGCTTTCCCTCAGTGGCCAGTGTGGAACACTTTGCAGGGGGTAATAGGACTTCTGAAAGGCATGACGGGGGTAGACATTTCCCAATTCCCCTGCTTACGGCTAATATAATTTCTATAGGTTTTGCTGTGATTGTGGCAGTTAGCAAATAGATTTTTTAAAAAAATGTCCACGCACTAGGTATCTAAATAATTTCCGATCTTCCTTTGAGAAAGAGCTCCATAGTTTCATTACATGATATGGGTATAAGTATTTCCTTTTATCAATTTTATTTGCTTCTTTTCAGTTTACCTGAACATCAACTTATTTTCACCCCTTTTTGTATTGTAAGATGAAAAAAACCCCATGGATTTAATTTCTTTATCTCAAGTTTATATTCCTTACAGTCAATTTCCCATGTTTGAAATTCTCACTATTCATAATGCACCTTAGATAGAAATACATTACTTCATTAATGATGTACTGTTACGAAACAACTACAAACAAATGAAAAAAATCACTTCTCCAGTGATTTTTGAAAGCCAGTTCAAAAAGTTAGACATCATTTTGTGTGCATGGATACTAGAAAGCAAAGTCCTATGACTTACCTGCACAGCCCAGAGGTAGTCCAGACGCAGCTTCAAGTCCACCTGTCTGGAATGCAGTGCCAAAGCACAAGAAAATAGCAAAATGGCTAGTATTGGTTCATAGCCACGCATATAAAAGGAGCCACCCCTTAAAAATAAAAGGAAAATAAATGGGTTATTTCAGGTTCTAATACCTAACACGGCATATTTTTAAATCAGTTCTTTAGTTTAGAATATGTGGGTACCCCCTAATCAGTAGCGTTTTCTGAGGAGGCTCATGTGGGCAGAGAGATAGGTGATAGTAAATCTGATCACTGCATCACACCAACATTCAACTTCTTGAGGATTTTATAATGCTATACATTATTGTAACATGTGTACCTGCTTTTAACTAGGAAATATAAACCACTTAAAAACTCAAAAGCTTAAATGAAATTGGAATTGGTTGAGGACTGCTGAAATACAGAAGTGAAGTTTTTAACTGTTTTTCTCTTTCATGTTAGACTGCAGTGTGTTCAGCTGAGGTATGTTGGCATAAACCGACAGAACAACGGGGTAACAGTTGCTAGTTCCCAAAAGCTGGTCTCTTGTTGATGGATATTACTAGATCCTACAACTGGTGGGGAAAGCATGGCTTAAGTATTTCTTACAGTCTACTGAGTATATAGCCCTAAGCAGCACTGAATGCTACAGGACAATTCACAGATGAGCAGACGATGTCGTGACTATCTACACACAACTTCAACTTTGCAAGGTACCTACCCCACTGCTTTTCTGTAACCACTGAGTTCCAGAATAACTATGTACAAAATAGTAACAAAAAGCAGAAGAATCATTTTTGGCAAGGAAGATACACGTAGAAATATTGCCAAGGTGAGAGTCCCCACTATACAGGAAAGGAAAGCATAGTGGGCTGTGTCACATGGAAGTTCATTCATTGTTTTATTTGTTCCACCAGGAGAAATAATAACTATTGAACTGCTGGAGTTGGTATTCCAAACCCAAGGCATACAGCCAACCTAGAAAAGACAGGAGAGGCAAGAAGGGGACAAAGTTAAATATGAAATAACCAGAAATGCAGCTGCGATAGATGACTGTAGGTTGTTTCTAATTGGAAAATATGGCTGTGGAGTTCCCATCCACCTCACTGCTCTAATAAAATCTCCCTCCTTTTGCTGTAATGCTTTACTTGGTTTTAGGTGTTGGATGCTCTTTGTCCATTAGAGGCCAGTAAGGCCAACCAATTAAAGTCTGGGCTTAGTTGAATAGTTTGCCTCCCGGTACTCAAACCCAAGAAATTCTCAAGCCAACATATTCCAGCAAAATTAAGGAACTTCAGTAAACATTTTACGTGGCCATGTGGGTGAGAAAGGTTCTTGCACAGAGCACAGAAAGAAATGTGTTTGTTTTATTATGTAAATTGTATCAATTCCAATTAATAAAATATAAAATAAAAAATATTTTAAACTTTGATTGAAAAGCTAAACATGAATAATATCTTTTATCCACCTCAGAGCTACTTCTGCTATCACGTGATTCAAATACAAGGCCTCATCTTTAATTATCCCTGCCATTTCAGTTATCCTGAGTTCCATTTCCTCCCTAGACTGAGAAATATGGGAAATTTGAGGACATTTAACCTCCTTCTTCCAAAGGCTATGCCATGTACATATCTCAGAGCTGTTACCCAAGGAAGGGAGGAATTTCTGACAAATAGTGCAAGTCCCTAGAGCTCCGGTTTTAATTGCACTCCAGCCTTTACCCCTTACAAAGGGAGAGAGTAAGAGTTAGCATAAAGTGGGAGAGTGGGATGGTAGTGAGAAATTCATTTTAAGAGGCACTGCCACCTAAGCCCTGCCCTGTACTTAAGCTTCTCTTTTGAAGTGTGTTATTAGACCTTTTTATTTCATCCTAACCACTGATAATGAAATTTTATAGCATGCTGTAAAATAACTGACAACCTGAAAGGTGATTAAGCAATATATTTTACAGGGGGTTGTAGTCATTTAAAAAGATGAGACATAACAGATAAAATGTGAGTTAAAGCATATTGGCTAACATTATGAAATGAAATGAGAAAGAGTGAAGTGAGAAATCTGTTTAATGTGATTTTGTTCAATATCCTTAAAAATGCGGTCATACTAAACTCATCTGAAAACATAGGCATGCATGAGGGCTTCATAAATGATGGACAATCCATCCAGGAGAACACCATCTCCTCTACAACCAAGAGTGAAACTTCAATACCTAGCACCTCTGCTAGCTGAGAATTCTAGAGGTACTACATTGGAGGAACAAATATTTTCTACTGATTAAACATTTCTCCTAAGGATTTCAACGGTTACAGGCTATTTTTGTTTCAATAAAGGATAAAGTTATATTTGTGATCTAAGTTGTAACTGAATGATTACTGCCTTGTTGGAGGCCAGAACTTCTGAATTCTAGTCTGCCTTCTTCCACTGATGTTCAACATTGCCTTACGCCTTATGATGTGTTTCTCATTTTCACCCATCTTTAAGTGTCAACAACAGTCCTTTTTACGGTTGGCCAAAGTGATCTGTGGGGGCTGATCCACAAAGGTTCCAGCTGTCATAATATTAATCTCAATCCCAAAGCCAGAAACACAGGGCTGGCTGAGATCCTAGCTAGCTTGGAGGTACTGCACATCTCTATCCATTTTGTGCTTATACGCACATTAAGAGCCACATGTACGTCTGTGTGCTATTAGGGCTATGCATTACTCACACAGCTTGATGTACAGGAATTCCCAGAAATGTCTGAACATCAGTAATTCTTGGTGCCTCTCAGGACATTGGAATTTGCAGACAAGGGATCCTCTGCCCATTCATTTCATGGGAATCAGCTTGGTAGATGTTCTCAGGGCAGGTCCAGGGACGAGTGAATACACAAAATAAGAGGCTTGGCACCTCAGTTAGCACTGGGAATTGCTCATGAAATCAGTCTTCCTATTGGTCAGAACACATTGCCTAAAGCCCTCAGAGAGGCATGATTTGAGACATCTGCCTCCTCAGCATTTCCAATTGTGTTAGCGTGCTATTTTTTTGTGCGAATTCTTCCCTTTGGGTACTCTAACATGTTTAATTCCTTAGCATTAGCAGTCAAAATGCTGAAATTGACTGCTGGGAATTTGACAAGGCAGCTAAATGCCAGACTTTTAGGTAGAAGTTTAAATCCTATTTGACATTCAAGTGCACCATGTAGCTGTTAATCTATAGTAAAAGAAGCTCAATTTTCAGAAGTATTGAGCAAGTTCACTTCATACGAGAGAAGCTTCCTAGACATTAGATGTGAATGGATCATGTAAGTAGCACAGTGTAAGCACCTCTTGTTATGCAATACTGTCCATCTTTTAGGATCTTGTTATCTTTTCTGATCTGCCTGGACTGAAAATATCCCCCTGTTATTATAAAGAAATGCGTTCTATAAGTTGCCACATAGAAGTAAGCGAAGTTGTTTGATACCATGCCTTGTCTGTCACAAAATATCAGCCACTGAACTCGTAAGCAAGCTGAACATTTAAAAATAGTTTCCCCATAAAGTACACGACATGATCAGACTCTGTGATATTAAGGTATGATATAAAATTTTCTAGAGATGTTGACTAGGTATTATCTATGTAATTTGCTAATAGCTTTGCCATTCCTAATTCAACACCCTGACTCAGGGCAGTGAAAGTTCAAATTATAGCAAAGGGCTTTAATCATGAAGAAACATGCTCTGCAAGTATGAATAATAAAAAGAGTAGAAATTCACCAGCCGAGAATATGGTATGTGTTTAATGGATCCATAACAGGTTGTTCTTTGAACAGAATGCTAAATTAAGTGACACTTGATTTACATACTCACCACACATCCTTGAGCCACAGAGTATATTAAGATCACAATAAAAATACATAAAATGGTACGAATTTGTATTGTCAGGCACCCTGGAAAACACTAAGAAAGAAAAAAAAAAGATTTATAGATAAAGATTTATAGATAAAGATTTAAAAATAGTTTTTAAAGTAGGGTTGTTATTTTTTAGTAGTCTATAAAGAGAAGTGAACAAGGGATACAGAAATTTTGCCTGCACTGCAAATTAAGGAACAAGAATGCAGTTATTACTGTGTATATGTGTTTTAATTGTATTGCATTTTTGGGGGTAATAAATGTGCAATTATTATACATTATTTCTTACTAGAATTAAAACTCTGTGAAAGGTTAGTAGGATGTCTGCTTATAAACAAATAATAAATTAGGATGGCATTTGGTTTTGTTCTTATGAAGAAATACCCAAAGCATTTTTTGTCTTGCAAATTATCAGCTACACATAGTGATTCAAGAGAACGTACTGCAGTAGCATAGAATTTTGGAGTGGTGTTCGTGTCTTCTGCTATGAATAGTCAGGTTAAATGCCAGGATAGTTTTAATTATCAAGACTCATTAAAAATACTGAATTTGACAGAGCAAAAAGAGCAGTAGAGAATAAAAATGTCTGATGGAATGGAGTCTTGTGAATCTCTTGCTCATCTCCACTTTTACTCTGATTCCATCACTGTGAAGTGCTTGCTGCTGTGAGCACATATGAAGCCAGTGACAGCAGGTGAGAGAGGAAGGATAGGTCTGTCAGGCTATAGTACTTCTGCTTGTTCCAGTCATATTGATCCACTTTGGTTTCAGGGAAAGCTGCTTTCCTTCTTTTTCCCTTGCATTAAGAATGTCTGGGGCATCTATTATCAACTGGATCCATGATATGTCTTTCAGACCACAGGACTTCTTCCAGTGACTTCAAGGGGCAAGAATGAACTCCAAGAAACATGCAAATTTAAAGTGAGAACAATCCCACGTCCCTTAAAAGGAGGGGGCTCAAGACTGGATTTGACTTAAGATCCAATAAAGCAAAAAACCACCTAATTTTTGGATGAAAGTCACCAGTCCTGAAGAAAAGCTGTTCACTTCACGGGCATCATCAACATCAGAAGCATAGCTTCAAGCAGGCAGCAAAGTACTCATAAAGAGGGGCTTCTGTGGCCTTGACACAACAGAAATCACGTATTGAAACTCCTCCCCTTCCTTTCACACAGGCAGAGACATTTCCCCTGTATGTGTGACTATGAATTAAAAGTTTGAGATAGTTATAGGTGAATCAACTTCATTTGGGCTGTGAAACATGAGAATACAGCAATTACAGGAAAAATAAAACCCCATGATCTTCAAATACATTCTCGCTTCAGTACGGATTAGTCCATGTAAATGGAGATGGGGAATAACTAACGTACTATCAGTACTGGACTTATATAAGCATATTATGGATCAGAGTTATTTTGCTACTCCAGAAACCAGTTTAACTACCAGTCAGCATCAGTAAAATATATTAGCATACCCAAGGTATATCACTTTTAACAAAACAGTGAGCATATTATAGAACAAAAACCTTGAACTGCAAGAATCTCACATTGAAAAGCCGTGTGTCAAGGGAGGCGATATAGTAGTGTCCAATGACACTGTGAAAAAAGAGAGAAGACTATTTCTGCATTTTTTCACCACTATCATAGTTTAGGTTGGAAGGGACTTCAAGGGGCCCAAAAGTACTGTCTGCCTTGACCCCCAGGGCCATTTTTGCAGAGCTGGTCAGTTCCCACACTCTCATTGCAGGGAGTTCAGGGCCTGGATTTTGCATTTCCATGCTGTATTTCATAAGATTCCTGTTGGCCCATTCTGCCAACCTATCTAGGTCCCCCTCAATGGTCATCCTGCCAGTGTGCCGGCTGTTCCCCTGAAAGTGGAGTCACCTGAAAATCTGACATGAGTACACTCAATATACTTCTCCAGGTCATTGATAAAAACGTTTAACATGACAGGTCCCAGGATAAACTCCTGTGGTGCCCCACTTATTACTGGCTTCCAGGTAGAATACAACCATAAACTGCTATGCTCTGAATGTAATCATCCAGATGGTTTTTTACCCATCAAGTTGTCCACCCAACTACACCAAAATCCTACGCACACACGAGGTGGAACATGTGTGTTTTTATCCATATAAATAAAAGACAAAATTTTTTTTGAAGGAAATATATATATATTCCATTAATTCAGTTTGCAAACAAATAAGTTACTTACTGGTTGTTAAAGAGAGAATCCCCACAGTACGAAGATGATGCTGCATAATTAATAGTGACAAAGCAAAATGCAGATTCAAAGACAATATGTCTTGACACATTGCACAGACATTTTTGTGTGTGTGTGGTACATGTATGTTCTAAATGTTGACATGCTAGGCTATTGGGTTAAAAAGGAAAATAAACCTTTAAAAGGTAAGGTATAAGACATATCTTAATTGAAACTGACTGACACTTAAAAGATTTTTACTTCTGACTTTTGGTCATTCGAAGATTGCGTCTGCTTTTTTATGATAGCATAGCATTTCTGGCTTCATTTTATCTGTTTTCTTTTATTTGTGGAATTTTTATTAGCTAAATAAGTACTGTCAGATCCACAAAATGCTAGGTAACTGCTACAGTAAAACATCAGTATAGTGGTTTTATCAGTGAGGTATTTGATGCTGAAGCATGGAGAAGTTGAGTCACTTGTTCAGTGCAAAATAGCAAATAACTGCCAGAAGAGTGATTAAAATAGGGGAACGATCAGTTTATAATTCTATATTCATTACACATAGGATATTCATTATTTATTACATAAGACAAATTTTCACCACTAAATTCAATATTCTGAGATTTTGTATTTATTTATTTTTCTAATGCTGGATTTGATCCTGTAAGGTACTGCATCTCTAGAGGAACCTGAAATAAATTCAAATTCTCTTGACTGCCAAAACAGCTGGAACAAACCTTAGGTTTGCACTAGCCCCAGGGAAATAGCATAAAGAGGAGCAATTTCCTACAAACTTCATCTGTGTTTCTACCATCCATAGGCAGAAAAACAGATGATAAACTACTGTGCCTTTATGAAACAAAAGAGATCACCAAAATTACTCCCAAATAATTGTGTAAGTTTATAAATAAAGATCTGCTCTGTACCAGATATCTGCTAATAACTATGTTTCCATGAAAACAATTACTTTCCTCCTGCCAAACGGCATTTTTTCTTAACTAAAAATCAGTGTGTGCTAATCAGCAAAGCTGATTAACTGTGTAGGTGTTTTCTCCTGATATTTGGCTGAAAAGACTAAATTTAGATTAAGCCACTACAGATTTCTTTCATCAGAAAATTAATCTGTAGATGCTTTATTCTGATCTGGCAGACCTAGTCCTTTCCTACAACAACCAAATGTCCTTCTGCATCATTAATGTTGTGAAAATGTAATGCAGGAGAATTAATCATTACTAAAGGTTTTGAAAAGGCCAAGGGCTGCGTGTGCAAAACATTGTGCTTTACCATCAGAACAGCTGCTGCTTTGGCAGGAAAAGTTTTGAAAACAGAGAGCAAGATAGCAGGACTTTATACCCAGGCACCAGCTGGAATGAAAGGGAGAATTAGTGTGCTCCATAGTCAGAAAGGAGAAAAATTCAGGTTAAAGCAGCTTTTTATCTGAACACTGGAATGATTTAGTAGCTAGTGGTAGGTGTTCAGCGGAGACGTAGAAAAAAGACAAAAAGCATAACATTAACAGCACTGGATCCTACACCGCTGTAACACTTACTCATGTAAAAAGTCTACTTTCAGGTGAACCATCTTTGTTTTTGAAGGGCCTAACACATTACTTAGCAATGAACTTGAAAGCACATAGATTTCAGACTCTACGAATCCGCGAAGCATGCACTGATGGCTTCATATTCCAAAGGACAAACAACGCATAGCCACCAAAGGAAGAATAGTCATAAAATCTTAAAGCACTTACTTGTACTCGTGTGACATGTAGGTACATAATACAAGCCACTAGGAAGCATATGCAGAACACCAGGAGAACAAGAACTACGGTACTCCTAGAATCAAAGCACAACAGAAGTAAAGCAATGCAACTGAACAAACAGCACAAGGATCCTTCTGAGATTGTATTTTGGAAGAATGGTGGAGGAACGCCCCCTTGCCCTTGCTCTAATACTAACTGTTGCAGAGGAAATTTCACAGTGAAATGCACTCCTCTCAAGAATGAGAAATCAGTAAATGCTCTTGTGTATGGTGCCCACTCTGACCTCAGCAAGGAGATCAAAGCAGCTCAAAAATTCAACTGTATGGTGTGTCAGGGGAGACACTTTCTAATTGTAGGCTGAAAAATGAATATTCAGCATGATGATTCTTACAAGTGGAGTGTGTAACTCAATTACTTGGCCTTGGCAGCTGTGTAACAGTTACCAGATGCTTTCCCTTTCTCATCTCTCCTTCTCAAAGATTCAGGAATCAGAGGTCAGTCAATTCAGCCACTTATCAAGTCAAATAAAATCAGACTAGACTGCAATCCCTTCTTCTAATGAAATAGAGCAACTCCCTCTTTGGAGTCTTCCTCAATGGTTAGAAAAACCCTAGGTTTCACAAAGATGCTGTAATAATTCTTTTAATTCTTAATCTTTCCTATCCTGATATTTCAAAACAGTCCCGTTCTTCATGAGAAGAGGAGTGCAGACCAAGTGGTGCAGATCACACACTTCCCTCCTCCAGAAAACCTGTGTTATTGGAGCAGTACCTTATGGACGTAAGCAAGCTGGCAAAAATTAGTGCACCAGTTCTGGTGCTTTGATTTATGCCGAGGGACAGCCTGGCCCCAAGTAAGCCATGAACCCAGGGCCGTATGACAGCAGCATAACACGATCTTCACACCTTTCTTGTAAGCACAACCCAGCCAGTGCAGAAGATGTGACCCATGGCTGCAGGCGTATGTGTGTCAGTGTCCTTGACCATCACTGTGGAAAGACTGCTTATACAGATTTTCTAACAACAGAAGAGAAGAGTGCAACTCTTCTGCTGTAGAATTTCTCAGTATTGGGCTTTAATTTCAAATTCATGTAACAATTTCCACCAATACACAACAGGGAAAATTCTGTAGTGTAGTGCGTATTCAGAATGGGGATGTGATTTTAGGTGCCATCAGTGTGGATTCTGAATACAAGTATTAATAGACAGCAGGCCTTCCCATGCTTTTAGACAACTGGCTTGTATTCAGGATGGCAGTACGCTAGAAAAAAACAATGCAGGGGACGTGATTGCAACAGTGTCTTTTAAGGCAGAAACAGCCAATCACTGACACTAGTGCTGAGTGGGACCCTGACAGAGATCTGGGTTGGCACCAGTAAAGAAAGGCTACATTGTTTTTTAAAAGTAAACCCAGTATAAGACATCAGAAAGGTCCAGCATCAAGGCTTTCAGTGGGTACGCTGCCTGTATGCCTCCATAATTGGACAGCTGAGGTTGACATGAACATAGCCTTACTTTCACCAACTCCATTTGGGGATATAAAATACGTCTTTAGCTGGGAAGCTGTTTTGCTCAGATGATCATAGGAATTGCGAGAATGCCAAGCCCATTGCTTTCTGTGTATTTATGCATAAACTGGCTTTCTTATAACATCTTCTTGTCTCTGGGTTTTGAACCTCCTCCTTGGAATACTGTGATACATGTCAAATACTATTATCATCACTGCTCCCATTAAAGTAACACATTACACTTCTTGTCCTCGCTTTGCATTCCCTTGTCATACTTATAACCACTTTGGCAATCTAAAGGGCAACTTCAAGCTCCATGTTCTGTGGAGAGGGGAAATTTTCCAATGCTCCCAAACTTTAAGTCTAGCTCATGGTTACATCTGTGTCACAGTGAGGGAAGAGCCTGAAAATTCTAGTAATTTCGTTGTGTAAAGCCACCACCCACAGATGCTGGAAGAGAAAACTTAAGGGGTGGCTTTTCTAACTAATCCAGTGATGAACCAGTCCATCTTCATGGCCTTCAGTGCTCATGTTCTGCTGGAGCTTGTGTGTCTGTAAGATCTGACCTTAAACTGAATCTCTGTCCAACTTGACAGTACTTTTTGGAAAGGTTACCAACTACTGTGCCGTATGATTCTGGAAATTCATTCTAGTTTCAACTACATTAATACTCTTTGTTTCTCCTTATTCTACATTGCCATGTACTGCATCTGGGCTTTACTCCAGAAATAGGTGAAAGAGTTCTTAACTATGCTCCAACTAGTCAGCAGAGGTCATTAGTCTGGAAATTAGATGATCCTTGTGACTTTGAATTCTTCAGATGAAAGGTATTATATGACAAATTTAAATGATGATGATGATTACTATTAAAGTAAAAAATGTGTTTCTCAAACTTTCAATTAGAAATAATAGAATATAGAAGTATTAATCTGATTGGGGATTTGTGAAGAGAAAAGACCAGAATTTAAAATGGGATTTTCAAAAGCATTATCTTGTGGCCAATTTTGTTCCCATTGAAATCCTAATAATTAGTAAAATCGAGTGAAGCTTATTTTGAATGTTTTGACCTTCTCATCCGAAAAAGCTTATCACTAATCATTTTTATACCTTGAACACAATAATAACTACCCACTATAACCCCTAGATTTGAAAGTGAAGTCTAATTGTTTTTTTATTTAGTAAGCATTCACGTAAAATTGACAAAATCTGAAGTAATCAATGAACTATATCACTCAACAATAGGCATCAGACACCCCGCAAATACATTATGAGCATTTGGTTATGTCTGCTTTAGTGCAGACAATGTCTGATTGCAACTCATATGGGAATAGCCAAACTAGGCAGTTTGTGTAGTGACAGCATTGATACCAAAAACCTCAATGCAGGCTATAAATTTGTGTTAAAAAGCTGGATGGATACCTCAGTACTTAGTTCTTGTTAAGCTCTGTATAGTTTTGTCTATGTTGCTATCAATACCTGAAGTACCTTGTCCAAAGCCAGCAGAAATGCATGTCGCAAAGCTGCAGTAAAGCCTTTGTTTGTAGTGCAGAAATGCTTTAAGTTAGTTCAGCAGATTTCAGTGTTTTTGTCTTCTAAGTGCACACTTCTATAACATGCTAACGGTTAGACCGAGGACATACCAACAGAAAGTCTCCTGTTTGAGAAGATACCAACCTGTGTGCTAATTCCCCCTCTAAAGACATTAATGTTTTGACCTGTGCAGGATGCTTGAGGATGTTTAATTATAATGGCAAAAGACAGAAACTTACTGTGGTATTATTAGAAGGTAGACAAGGCCAAATAAGGCAGCTAGAATTAATGAGAGAACTACAGCACTGGTGAAGTACTCATCCTGAAGCTGGTGGTACTGTTAAAGAAAGGAAGAAATGAAGTGAGCGTTTTATGTGCACCCAGCCACCCACGCTTGTCCATTCTCAGTAAGAAGGAACTATAGCCTAAAATAAAACAAGCCCCTACCCATTTTACAAACATACAAACAATCATTGCTAAATTCACACAAAAACCCCCATAAGGCAAGTCTACACAACGTTTTCCCTGACAGCCTTCTGTTTCAGCTGCTCCTATTGGCCTAGATGTTTAGTTTTCACCCTGTAACTAGTCAAATCTGCGCTAGGCTCAGACATAAACTTATCTTTTGGAGCAAAAAGGATTCAGCCAATCTGAACCAGAAGGAGGTGGCACTCCCTCCCCTCTACTTATCCATTGCAAAAAAAGGCCAAAACCTCCTTGATGCTGCCTTCAAGTTCTGTCACCACAGCTGCCTAGGACAGGACACTAACAGATGGGCTAGAGGCAGCTGCTAATGACAGATACGGGCTCAGTTTTGAGCAGTTACTGTCCCTGATTCCACTAAGCCACAGTCCTTACAACAGAACACTTTTCAGGGAGCGTTTTATCTGAAAGATCCACATTTCAATCTCATTTACACCAAAAGACTTTCTTATTTTGAAAGAAAACAATTACAATTAAATAATAAATCACTGTGGAAACTTGAAATCAAAGTTAATGCTCAAGACCTTAAAAAAATTGAGTACTATGTGACACACAGCCTGCTGACTCGGAACAGTAGTGACATGAAATCTTAGACTACGAAGTGACTTACAGTGGAAAAATAAATCCTACTGCCAAATTAATCCAAAATCATATCACTTTTGCTTTTTCAAACACACAAACGAAAGGCTTTTATTTTTTTCCAATTAAAACAAGTTGTATCTACTAACAAAACCCATACAGGGTAGGAATAAACAGCTATACTTTGTTAGCTTATATACATGCTTCTAAACCTGGAGTAAGTCCACTGCTTTCAGCAGTCACACTGGCACAAGATCACAACCTGGCCGAGATATTTAAGATCCTTTTGTATTTTCTAGGATTGATGGGATCAATACTTACTAGGCTACATATGCAGGAGGGAAGCATCCCCTTGTCATTATTTATGCTTCTCCAGAGTGGATGAATGAGCAGGCAGACACATTGCCACAAGACACCATTAAACAGGTGACACAGATCAGGTCAGGCAGTTTGGAGAAGCAAAAGGAAGGCCAAAACACCTCCAAGTGCTTCCACAGAAGGTGGAGATAATGTCTCTCTCTTAACTGAGGCACAATCCAGTGGATTATTTAAAGATAGTGAGCAGAATGTAACTATTGTATAAAAACCAACAAAAACCCACAATGCCAGTCGGCTCACGGTCAGGGAAATCAGTAAAAATAATAATAAAAAATCCCTTACTTTATTTTCACGCTCAATTTGCTTGTACTTCAGGGTAATGAAGTTCAAGTCAGCCATCTCAGACTCAGTTTGCCGGGCCTCTATCAAACGGCTGATGTATCTGTTTACTCGAGTTCCTGGAGTGTTGTATACAACATTGGTAGAAAAAGAGGAACGATTCCTGAGTTTTTCAGAGGCTGTTCTTAATGCTCTCCTCTGTAGCACAGGTGAAGAAAGAAGCAGAGATTTTATTAACATTGAAATTTTTCATTGCCGTTCATATTATCTCAGGCTCACAGCTAGGATGAGGAATTCATTAAGCAGAGCAACTACAAAAGACAGATCTTATCTCTGTGTGATTGCCATCTTTTAAAAACTCCTTAGCTGAAATCCCAGTCTCATTAAAATCAATGAGAAAACCCCCACTGCATTCCAGGATTTCGATCCTCATCCACAGAAATTCTCTTTACATACTGCCCTGACACTTCTCTGCCACTGAGGCAATCAACAATCAGTTTGATCCCAACCACTGTCATTTAACCTAGAAAAATAATTAGAATTTTTTCCTAGATGGAAGACATGGCGCTCTGGACATCTTGAAGACAAGATAACCAGGCTCTTCATGATACAAGGGAAGTCCTACTGTCCAAGACTATGTAGGTAACAACATGTATTTTGAAAAGACAGTTTTCCTCAACCTCTTGCACAATGACCATACGTGACTTCAGAAGGTCTGAAATCTCAAGTGTTCCTATCTTTAATTCACCCAAGCGGCTCTCTCATTAAGACCACTTGGGTATGCCTCAAGTGCACGTGCAGATCCAGATGGAGAAGTCCCATAAATTATCAAAGGTAACCTGTGCCTAACTGGGGCTAATTCCTCCATGGCTGAGACAGCACAACTGACAAAATGATCACTCATAGTCCCTTTTGGTGGAAAAGATTTAGCACAGAGTATATCTGAAAGGGATTTTAGACAACCTGTCTCACTTCTCACAAAGAGCACTTGGAAGACAGTGAACAGCATCTGAGCTGCACTGGTGGTAACCTTCAGTTGAGGGCACTGCAATCTAAACCATTATGGCTCGATCTGCATCAGTATGACTGCCCATGCCCTGGCACACCAAAAGGACCAGGGCCTTCAGAAAATACTCTTGTAGATGCAGCATTTTTTAAAAACAGAGTGAGAAAGATGTAGGCCAAATCCTGTGAAAGAAAAAACAGTCACCTAAAGATCAGCACATTGAGCAGGAAGAGGGAGGCATGAATTGAATACCCTTTTCACCTCAAGATGGGTCAAGTCTTACTTACCAGAAGAGTTTTGACAAGCAAGCTCAGGCAAGTTGTACTATTTTTATACAGTTAAAGGAATACTTTTTTAGCTAACATCTGCAGAGGTCCGGAAGACAATGCAAAACATTACAAAATGACAAGTCTGTTCAGGGATAAGGACAATGTTGGCTCAGGGTATAATCAGAAGATTCTGTCAGCAAGCTGTGACAAAAGCACGCAAAATTTCTCTCTTCAGAGCAGTCAGTACTTAATTGCTCACTCTTTAAAGGCTATACTACAAAATACCCTTTTAAACCAGATGGTAAAAAGAGGTGGTGATTGCTATTTAAGTAATTCTGCAGGAGCAGCAGTTTTCTGTCTTACTCTACAAGCAGTAGCTCTCATGAGATCCTCATCAGTGAAAAAAACAGTGGACTACAGTGGTTCATTAGCTCACACATCTTATGTTATATATGTATTATATCTGAATACTTATGAACAGCGGGAAGGATTAACTGCTGGCTGATACCTTAGTTTTCTGGTGGTTAAAAAAAAAAAAAAAAAAAGACCTTAGCAAAGAGAAACTAATTTTCCAAGTCCTGTTTTTCTGGATTTATATGTAGAAAGCAGATTATATCAGCATTAAACAATTATGAGGCTACTTGAAACATTTTTCTTCAAGTTATCGGATCCCATCACTTGTTAAGATGTCTGTGGTGTAAGAACTGATTGTTTCAACATGAAAAACAATCTTGCGGACGTACATGGATTAGAGCTTTCAAATCCAATCTTCTAGGTTCTGTTAGTCATAATAGAAACCTTAAAATGGCAGCCAAGCAATTGTTTGAAATGTTTCTAAAGTTGTTCTCTTGCAGAAGACATTTGTCCCACAAGTTTGTAGGGAAACTGAGGAGTTTCAGGAATATTTTCAGGAACATATAGTTTTGCTCTTCATAAAGATAAACAACAAGTAGTTAGCATATGTATTGCTAAAGGTGCAGCAGAAAGTACATCTTTGGGGATTTCTTATAATCCAAATTTAAGCCTATAGCATAACAGAAGTGAGAAAAACAGCATTTAAAGAAAGAAAACGTTTCTTTGCTTTAAAATCTGCAATGCGAGTAGATGATAGGAGTTATTCCGATATATGCAATAAATTATATTATCTATTCTGCCATTTTGAAATCAGGTTAAAGTTACTGTGCTTAATCAAAATACCTGTTGCTCACTTACAATTATTTTCACTCGGTCTCTTATTTTTATCTCTATTATTGTTTCGCACAGTAGACTTACATTATCTCTTATTTGTGACCAAGATCCAGTATTTCTATTTCTCAGAAATTAAATAAATAAATACATGCTACAGTAACATGCTGGTTTCAGAGCCTTTATAGCCACAATGTGTTTTACATGATTTGAGGACTGGTATCTCCAAAGAAACACTGCATTGCAACACAGTGTATTTATATTAAAATCATATATCATGTTCCGCAATAAATGTTACATATTAGGTACAAAAGCTCAGAACAACTGGTTCAGTTAAAGACTGTATCATAGAATTTCACTGCAAATGTCCTGACATTTCATCAGATCCCTAGCAAACCCTTATCGAGACTTTCTGTGTATACTACCATATTTATATATACACATATACATGACACACTGTAAGTATTGCATAAGCTTCGAAGAATGTGTGGTTTACTTTTTTTAAATACTCAAAGAACAGTACTAATTCACAATTGGAAGGACTTGTACATAGCCAATTTCAAAATCAAATCTGGAGTTTCTGAAAGGCTTCATTGAAACAATGTTTTAAAGAAACTAACAGACATTTCTCCCCTTTTCCCGCAGAAGAACATAAGCACATGTAAAATCCAAAACACAACAGTTAGAAAGCTTCCTGAAAGTAAGATTTAGACTGAATCATCAATAAATGCATCTTATTTAAAAAAAAAAAAAAAAAAAGCGGAGCAAACAGTCAAGATTAATTACTGATTCCAAGGTACACATCCCCTGCTTTTGAGCACTGGTGGAGTGACCTATGTAATATTGCCACCTGCTGGCACAGAAAATGGAGTGAACAATTCTTTGAAAGTTTTTTCTCCATAAATTTCTGGGGAGATCCACACACAGAAAAGGAAGTAAACAGGCTACTAGTGTGTAAAGCCATTTTGAGTTATGGCACTACAAGCCATTCAAGAAAGTGGTACTCATACCTGTATTAGGGACTAAAGGTTTTTTTGGCTAATCAGATGCCATTATTTTTTTGGAGAACCATCTAGAGATACAGAATTATTCTGTTGTTTTGCATTTGCTGCCATCAGCTTCAGACTGTGACTCACTCATGATGCAAAAGAAAACATCTCTTAGTAATTGCAGAAAAAGCCTCAGAAACTCTAACTCCTGTGAAGGAATCTCTTAATAGAAGCCCCATAGGCCAGCTGTGCTGGCTTGTTCCAGAGGAGCACCAAATTTGAGGCCTGCTATAATTAAGTTTTGCCTATACTATGAGAAGGCTGTGGGCATCAGATAGCTCTAGCTTCAGCAGGGACACCAGAAAATCCTCTATCAGTTGGTCAGGTCACCCCGTACGTTCTCAGAGCAGGTCTACTTGATGGAGCCCCAGAACCAGTGCCCAAGGAGCCCACATGGATTACCTTATCGTCATCCTCACATGTCATGACATTGGAGAAAGGGATCTCTGCTTTGAACATCTTACGACAGTGCATGAGCTGAACGAGCAGGTAGCAGACTGTCTTGAACTTCATTCTTTTGGCAGGCTTAATGTCCGAGAGAATCAGTCCAGGAAATATCTGTTGTTCGGAAAAATAGTATTTGACTGTGTCACTATATTCCCATGCAGACATATGTACCTGCAGACATTTACACCATCCAGTGGTCAGAACAAACCAATATTCTAATCAAGAAGCAATGCATTTTGATAACCATCGTATATTTGCAGATGAAGATTACTTCACTTTTTTTTTAAACCTGAGATATAGAGAATCTATAGAACAGACAGTATTTAGAAACATACCTAACATTTTGGGAACTGTTTTCTACCTAGAAATGTAAACTATAAAAAAAGCATATTAATGACAAACTCATAAAAGAGGCAATATTTGTATTTCTTGAACCTTAAAATAAATTCTGGAAAAACGCAGGAAAAAATAAGGAGGAAATGAGCATTTTAATTAACTGATGTTAAAAAGATCATTTCAGTCTTTTTCTTATTTCCTCATTTTGTTACTTTGGTAAGCCCATCAAAATCAGAAAAGGATATGCTTTCACTTTAAAGATACACTTATAGACATGCCCTAAAAGGAGGCTGTGAGGCACTGAGGCTATATCTTACATCTTATTTCTTCAAAGCAAGAAGTGTTATACCACAGAGAAATATCCTCAAAGGGTTGGGTATAATCTTTTCCTTCTACCATGGAGCTCCCAGTTCAGCATGGACAAGTATTTTCTTGGTTAACTCTTAAGCACGTATTTAACTCTTGCTGACTTTAGTAAACCCCTAGCACATGTTCAGATGCTTTCACAGATCAGAATATGAGTGATCCTTTATTCTACCCTCAGTATTTATACCGATCTCATTCATGCTTCTGGCATGTGGAAGGATCCCATGCCACCACAGTATGGGAATTTAAGCTTGTAAAATTTATCTTTTCTGGAACAGCAAAATAAAGAAGCACAGAGGATTTGGTCCCTAGTGTTCCTAGGTAGAAAAGACAGAGAAATCATCCTCCAAAAACTTTATTCAGATGCTCTAAAACCCACAAATGGCACTGAGGATTCGCTGTCCTATCTTCACAATCCTATGATTTACTAGAGCAGTTTACATCATTACTTCAATGATCAAGGAATGAAGAAGGAAGTAAACTGGAAGGATTTTTTTGATGCATGTTCTCATGGATTCCTAAATTTAGAGGGACAGGGCAAATGACACTGCATATATTCTGAATGGCATCTCAGGTACTGGTTTGCTATGCAGTTTAAGGCTTCCAGCTATGCACTTGCATTTTCTGGAGAAGCAAGGCTATATCTTATTGAGCTCCCAATACCCTGTTTAGTCAGTTACACTGTGGCTACAAAACACAAAAAAGAACTTGTGTATAAAGAATTGCACATTTTTTACTGGCAGATGGCTATGTTATAAATACGTGACGTTTCAAATGTGGAAAGGTGCCTAGTTATGCACACACGCTTTATTGTGCACTGAAAGGCTGACTGAAGCCAGCTAGCATCACCAGTGCTGTACTGCACAGTCAGCAGCTGGAATCTAAAAGGACATCAGTGTTATCTTCTGTGTACTCACTTGTATAAGGGATAGTTTAACAGAAGTCTCCATGAAGAGATTCCCAATACAGACCCTTTATTTTGAGGGCTTTCTTGCAGAAGACTTACTGCTGTGTTGCAATAACTTCATAGAAGATACTGAACAAGGATATTCACATACTAATCATCCTTTTGGTATTCCTAAGGACACCAAGTAGATAGTTGTTAGGCTTGAGTATAGCAGATATGATCAGCTTTTGAGCTGCCATTCTCAACAGCTAAAACATACCTTTTGGACAGGTGGTCCACTTACGAATTTTCCTAATGTAGCCATACTTCCTCTAGAAGTAGTATGTATTTTACTCAGTCTTCCTATCAAGCTTTTAATACATCAAAAATGAGCAACTATCTTGAAACTCCCTCCAGTTTTCCATTTAAGACACAGAGATAAAAAGGGAATACACAGAAGTTTACAGGTGGACCATATCTCAAGAGATCATTAGCTCTTTCTTTGCTCAAACCTTTTACCGCGGACATTGCATTAACTAGGTGAATAACTTTGGTTTTAGGTCTCCGTTAGATTGGCTGGAAAAGATGCTCTTAAATAAATACAGAGAGCTACAGGAGCTGCCTGGCAGCCTTCATTATGGAAATGCCACAGTAAAGGTGCAAGAGAAGCAAAGAATAGGTAGAACATCTTACTAGCAAAAGATTCAAGACATGACTGAAAAAGGTGAGCACATGGGCATGACTATATGCTCCTGCAAGGATTTGAAGCCCTGTGAAAAGAGAAGAATTTAGACTTTCCTCAATGTAGACTTCTTCTAATGTGTCTCTGAGAACAACCTGCAACTTCAAAACTTGGACTGGACACAGTTTGGCTCAGGCAGCGTGGCCCTGCTACAAACATGACTTTTCCTCAAACACGTATCTTCATGTGGTTTCCTGACTATATCTTCAAAGAAGTAGGAAGAACATTTTTAGCTCATACCATCGACTCCTCTTTTTGTTTATAAATCTTATTGGCAGATAACTTATCAATAGTATACACCCTTTGTGTGCTGGAAATACAGGGGAGTTTTCCAGCTGTCTTGCAGTCAAATAGAAGTTTTTCAACTCAAGTCACTAAAAAAAACCAAACAGAGTAGTGTGTCCACTTCTGGGGTCCCCTGTACAAGAAAAACAGTGACAAACTGGAGTGAGTTCAGCAAAGGCTCACCGAAACTATTAGGGTTCTGAAGTATACAATATATGAGAAGAACCTGAGCTAATTCAGTTCATTTAGCTGGAAGAAGAGAAGGCTAAAGAGGGATCTAATCATTGTCTTCAGCCACCTAAGTAGTAGTTAGAGAGAAGACAGAGTCACTCATCCCAAAAATGCTCAGAAAAAGAGCAAAAGGCAATGAACATCGGCTGGACCAGGGGAAATTCCTATTTGGTACAAAGAACAGCAGTTTTAACCGTGAGGATGACCATGTGCTGAAGCAGGATGCCTGGAGAGGCTGCCAAACTTCCAGCTGGGAAAACACTCAGCACTCACTTAGCTGAGTTCTCCTGAGCAACCTGCAATTTGAAAAGTGGATCTAACATGAAGCTGACCCTCCTTTGAGCACAGAGGTCAACTGCATGATCTCCAAAGGCCCCTTCCAAATTCAGATACTGCGTAATGCTACGAAATCACGTGGAACACATATAGCTATGTTCTTCATGGCTGGCGAAGAATCTCACCATGCAAAGGACATTGTAATACACACAAGTTGGGCACACTGTCAGGTCTCAGATCATGTATAATTTTATATATAGCTTTCTTCTTTTTTTTTTTTTTTAAATCTAGTGGTTGCAGGACATATAGAGTCTTCAGTAGGACTGCGGATTTTCCATTCTACTATTATATGCACGCAATACCAAAAATACAAACCAGGGAATTGTCTCCCATTTTCATCTGACAAATCATGTCCCATTTTCATTATTACTTTACAACAGAACAACACTTGACACAGTGAACTTCTGAGTGGAACATTTAAGCAATCTCACCTTCTGCTGTAAGCCCCTGACAATGGCAAGAAATGTAGTACAGTCTGTTAAAACAGATTTAACAAAAAAAGCCCTACCAAACAAAAAACCCAACCCCAGTGTCTTTCACTCTGCCTTTTCTCTGAACTTGCTCCAGGCTAGCATGACAGGAAAGCTGGACTGCAGCATTCTCATTCCAGCTCATTTTGTCAATACATTTTTACTTTCACACTTCTTTTTGATCCTCAGGATCATCTCTGATTCTGTTCATTGTTCATTTTTTTCATAATTTTGGGAAAGGTTGTTTCTTTGCTGCAATATAGCTGGCAAATAAGCTTAAGAGCTGGGATTTTCTAACAGAGCACTCTGAAAGCAGCCAGACTATCCACAGCTTTGTGAGTGTCTTTAAGTACACAGAAAACAAACAAGCACTGATTAAAATTCTGGGAAAACACCCCAGTGCTTGAACCTCACGTAATACTCTGGTAAGGGATTCACTGGTGCTTATCTGGGATTCTCAGAAAGCAGTGGACTGTTGTTCCCCTGACTATATTCAAGCGCAGTGCTTACAATGGCATGGGAAAGAAGATACTAATGACATCCAAAGCGCATTTACAGAAACAGTAAATGCTGTAGTACTACATCTGTTTGTGCTTTCTATCTTCAGGCAGGCAGGACCATGCCTCTTAGAAGTAGTGTTTGTTACTATCTGCAAGCCATTTTGTCCTGAGCTAGGTGGGCAAATCTTGTTTGTTTTGTTTTGTTTTTTTTTTACAGTTAAAATCATCAGACATTTGCTTTTCCATCCTTTTCTACTGCCTTTATGACACATTTTGCTTATCACTCCTCAGCTGTCCATCAGGAAAGTATATTAGTGATTTTACCAGTAAATAATACATCTTCTATAGATGTACTCTTAAATTTCAGAATGGTGTGGCCACTTCCATGACATAGAAGTAGTAAAAGTTTTTAGCAGCTGTGAAGACTAAAACAATCTGTAGGAGATCAATAACAGAGAAAAATCTTATACCAGTGCCTTACGATTCTCCCTTCTACAGACTCCACATTTTTGAAGGAAGAAAAAGAAGAGAGGATAAAGATGTTAGAGCAGATACCTAATTCCACCACCACTGACAGACCAAGATGAGGGCTGTCACGTTGACGATGATGCACTAGCAGCTTCATAGCAACTGCAGAAACAATCCTGAAGATGTAAAGTAGCACAGTCTGCAACACCAGCATCATTCCTCTGCCTGTATTTGCTGGGTGGTAACACAAGCAGTTTGCTTCCAGTGTCGGGGTGTGTATATTCCAACTTGTGCTACACAGTCTCAAGCACAGATCAGCCCCTGTCCAGACACAAGCTAGAGCTTCCATCAAAAGGCTGCGTGTCTATCTGTTAAATTGGATCTGCTAAGGTATTTCTGAGTTGTTAAAACCTGAAATGCCCAAGTTATGCATTCAGATCTCTAGTTCAGTTCCTCAGTAGGAGCTGCCAGCCATTGAAAGCAAAGACCACCCTGGACTCTCCTAGCCCTGACAGCAGTGGTAGCTGCAGGTAGCTGTCAATTTGAAAGCAGAAATCATCAGTGTGTGCCCAACAATGCACTCAGATGCTTAACTTGGGGCATTTCAAATCAGAACAATTTTGTCAAATACATTTTTGCTTGGGGTTGCTAGCAAAGGAGAGAGTTTATCTGAGTAGTTGGAAAAGTTTTCATATGCCTTGCATTAACTGTAAAGCTCTCTTCTTCTGTTACTACTTAGAGTGTAGGAGTCAGAGCTCTAGCATTCCATAAGGGCTGGTGGTCACTTAAGTAAAAATATCCTCAGAACGAATTAGTCCAGAAAGCTCAGAGCTTACAATGACCATGAAAACCTTCTTGAGGCAACGTGGACCAGATATTTTTAGAAAAGTCAGATGCAAAAAAATCCTGGAGAACTGCTAGCCATACGCATGGATTTATTGGTCCATAAGTGCTCTGTGGAAAACACAAATTTTACATCTTTGAAAAAAAAAAAAAGGAGAATCTGAGAACAGCGTGTCATGTTCACGTAGGCCTAACCAGAGCGATTAAATCAAATTAACTTTGCAGAGAAGGAAATTTTCTACAAATATAGACGGAACTTCAATTTGAATGGAAACAATACATGAAAAAGAACTAACTGCAGTAATTTTTGATGTTTCACTCAGTTTACTTTTCTCCTTTTGTAGCCACCTTTTTCTTCCGTTATTGTTCACAGGATGATACCAGGACATCTTTTAATCAGGTCAGAAAAAATCCAACAAACTGCTATCAAAAATCCTAGTAATACATGGATTATATGCCTCAAATTGCTTTAAGTTAGATGAAAGTATTACTAAGACATGATAGAAAGCCTCTCAAGAGCGCATATGAGCTTGTGAAACATGATAGTTGCTAACAATGATTCACGGGTAAAAGTGACTCACCAATAAGGCCAAAAGGCAAGCACATGTAGTTATTATGTGTTTCATCTATACAAAGCAAAAAAGCCACCATGAATCTGTGTTGTTTTCTTTGTGCTACATTGCATGAAGTTTATTTTGTGCTGGGGAAAAAGAAATCAAATCAGCCATGGGAAAGACATAAGCAGACAAAACATGTTAGTTTCTGGCAGAAAGGTATGAAGCCTAGTAATTTATTGTAACATAGAAGGCAGATCAGCCGCTTCATGCAACAAAGCTATGCTGATTAAAAGTAAAGGAGGATGTTGTATTCCAAGTCAAAAAATACTGCCTTTTCAAGCAGCAGAGCGACAGAAAATTTGTTTAATTTCTTGTTACTGCTTGGTGACAGGACTGCAAAGCAGGAAGTTTAAAATCACATCTGTTTATGCTAGATGAAACAACAACATACGAAAGTGATGTGACAGCCTTTGCCGCTTTTCTTGCGGCTGGTGTCATGCAAGTTAGAATGAATCTCAGGTTGCTGAATTTCTGCCTATTTGATCATGAGTCAAAGAAATTAACTGATCAACCTTTTGAGCTGTTAAATCCATCTGCAATCCACAATAAATTATGCCACAGGTAGTGTAGATAATTGCTCTAGGTATTTCTGACATTTGCAAGAGTTTTTAGATTTTAAATAGTATTTTCCAAAGGATGCTCCTGAGCTGTGTTTGCTTATTGAGAGGATTATTGAACCTTCAGGCTTTCAACTGAGTTTTCCTGAAATCATTAAGACTGACAAAAGCAGTTTCTTCTTCCTCAGTTATTGCTTTAACTTCTCTGTTCAAATATACTGCTGGGATTTTGGGTTGTCTATAATTATTTTTTGGACAAAAATAAAATTGAAATTTTAGTCACCTGCATTGGAACATTTAGGGCATGATTCAACACAGCAAACCAGGAGACAGAGTGCCATACCTCTAACCAGCATCTGCTGCCTTCCACCTGGATAACTAAACAAGGATTGAGGAAAAAAAAATTAGACCCTTTCACCTGGGATTTTCAGGAAGGCCGTAGCATCACTCAGAGACTTCAGATAATAGAGTTGGGCTGTCCAAGCTACAGAAAGGATTTTGTGAGAACGCCTGGCATGGCTTTATGTGTTCATGGTAAGGCAGGAAACAGAAATGTCAGCCTTTTCAGAGAAACAGTGAGTTTCCAAAAGGTGAACAGATGCATTACTCACTTGATAGACTTTTCATGAATGTCAGTCACTGTGTGCTATACAAATAGTAGATGCAGATATCATGTGATTTACATGGCCACAAATAAAAGATAACTAACTATCATCTGTGAATACACAGTTAATTGGTGAATAACTCACTAACACATTAGTAGAAATTTTGCAGATGGTGATTAGCAACCTATTGGAAGCTAATTATTGATTACGTTTGAGGTGTGCTGTAACATCCATGAGACACTTATGAATATATAGGAACCATTTATAAGTTGTACGTATAGTGTTTCCCTATGATTTTTATGGCCCCCTTTCCTAGACACAGATCTATTGCTTCCTGTTAGTGGTCTATAGCATTATTTGTCTTTGCCTTAGCTCTGGAGCCAGCAAAGTTACTCAGTGAAGCAGGTTCCCTTAAGGTGGCAATGAGTAACAATGATGGCAGGCTCGCTTCTGTAAATGCAAAAACTAACACATTCTGAGAAATCTTTCCCCTCACAAAAACTTGATCACTTCTGACCACTGCTTGGCTATCTGTCAAAGTACCTTAGGAATTTCGCTAAAGCAACTGTTTTCTCAGCTGGTGAAATTAAGGAGCCTTTCCAAAACTAGAGAGGTGCCATCAGAGAGTGAATTGCAGCAACAAGTACAAAGAAGTAAGCCCACCTACCAAACTGCTCAGTTATCACCGAGGTTGTGGCCAAACCTTAGGAGGTGTTATACTGCAGGAGAATCATACTTTCTAGAGCAACAGAGAAGTGAAGTGGACAACTCAGCTAAGCTCACTACCTCTGCTCTGCTTCTAGCAGCTGTAAAACCGAGGCAAAGATACTTCGATTAACGTCAGTGCTGACAACAAAAGAACAAAGAATTCTGATGAAAGCCAGATCCACTCTATTAAAAAAAATTAAATTAAGTTTTAAGCATACAGTTTGAAAGTTGGAACAAGATTAGTTGGGTAATTTACCATGGAATCATTAATGGAAAAAGTTATTTAGCTGTGTGTAAGCCGAGTTATAAAGCTCTTGTAAGGGGCTCTGAGATTAACAGATCTGGCCTAGATTTTTTTTTTTTTCATGAAGTATCATCCATATACAGTAAGATTTACAATATTTCAGAAAACTAGGACATTTGGAGACTAAGAGAATGTCCATGTGTCTAAAGCATAGAGTATGGAACTTGTGAATATTTAATATATTAGGAACAGATCTGTTTTTCTAACTGGGATCAGTCCTGTTTCAAAAGTCCAAGACATTCATGTATATGGTCAGACTTGTGGCTAGTTACATTAATCAAACTTTCCAAATCTTGTCTCCATGCAATATTTTGGTCACATCACTGTAAGTTTTAGTATCAACATAAAATAGCATGAAGACATAACTAAACTTTACTTAAATGTACTGTGTTTTCAGAACCAGAAACTTTGTCAGGGCATTATAGCATTTTGAATTATATTTAGAAAGCATATTTGCATAAGTTTTTAACTATGATGGCCAGTAAAAAAAATTACTTAAAAAAATTTCTGTATGCCTTTGGAAATCAGATGAATATAAGTCTGTTTAGAAGATGAATGTTATCCAGTGAACCTGCATAATTATTGCTTAATAATAATAATAGACTAATACAATCTCTACCAAAATAAAAACTGTAACAAAACAAAAAGTATTCCCTCAGTGGCCACTTAGAAGTGCGCTCACACCTATTAGCTTATACACCAAACTAGCAACCAGATCAGATCACAAAATTGTGGTTGCTAGTTGATTCAATAAAAGATTAAAAAAATTGTGATTATTTTATAATTTGTTCACATTCAAAATGTAACTGGTACATGAGTCATCTTATACAGTTATTCTCATTCTTGGCTTGGGTGATATTTATGATTAAAGATCTTCCTGTCAAACTAAATATGGAAGAATGTGGGGTATGTGCCTTCTAAATAAATAAATAAGAATTTAAAAAAAAACTAAGGGGGCCTATTTACCTTTCAAATTCAACAGATTCTTGGCCATCTGTTGCTCGTAACATTGATTTTCATTCCTCTTGGCATCATACCTGCTAAAGTCAGTTCACATTAATGTCAGAGATGATGCATAAAGAATAAAAAAATGTGTCTGTACTTTAGCTACTGAGGCTCCAGAGGAAGGAATACAATATTAAACCAGCAGATACCTGTATTCACCTAAAGAAGCTCCATCTTGTCTGTGCTTCATGGGCAGACTTCTGTTTCTGTGTCTCTGATGAGTTAATGACTGAATCAGGGTACAAGGGGACAGCATGTGTTTATTTTGAAGGTAAATATACTATTACATAGCTCATGGTCCAATGATCAGTGTGCAAGTATATGAAGACTGGGGACCACTGTGATGCACTGTGACAAACAGCAAAGTGAATGCTGATTGATTTGCGAGCCCAGTGGAGAAGCCAGTCAATACCAGTAAAATTCATGAAATGTATCTTTCTGCCAGTCTGGCTGACATGCCATCAAGGCATGTCAGAGAGCTCATGTCGTTAGCCAAGCTGCACCGCAGCATCTGCCACTTCCACAAACCCGTCAGTGACACCCATGGGTAAGATGGCATTTGATTTATGTAGCTGATGGCAAACCCGTCAGTCGTTTCTCAGACATCACCAGGAGTTTCTCAGCAATCTTGCAAAGACAAAGAAATATGTGCTTACACAATAGTAGGCTCTTACCCTTGCACATTAAACATGCATTGACCTGGTTTACTTTAACATGTGAACATGAAGCTTCTGTTCCTCAATCAGTGGTTTATGCAACAGAGCTGACACAACAGTTTCTCTATGTAATAGCCATATTTATCCCCTTTTCTCTCTACTTGTCTCTGCGCAACAAATCTATCAAAAATTTCCTGAAATTCAGCTATTTCTTTTCTCAATATGAAATGAAATCTGATACATAATAACACAGGTAATGAAACTATACATAACGCTGCAGGAGTGAAAAACCAAGACACAAAAAAAATCTAGCAGCGATAAGCAACACACCTACCTTAATTAAACCCTCCCTTACATTTTCTTCTTTATTATGATTGATGAATTTAAGAACTAATTCTGGTTTCAAGAAAGCCACCAGAAAACTCTCACACTGACTGCCAAAACAGAATCTAGCCCACTGTTTTTCCACTTGTTTTCTTTCATACTACCTAAACCCGAATCTAATCATATATATACCAGTAGAAGAACAAAATGTGAGCTTGCATGATTTTCACAGTGGATGAGAACACTCCATCTCTCCAATAACAAGGAGTGCATAAAAACTCACCCTTGCAGCAGCCTTTCTGGGATAAAACAATATCAGTTTTCACTTCCAGAATCAAACTCCCCTTGTGACTAGACTCCTAACATTTCCATAAAAACTCCCTGAGTCATCAAATTCAGAACAAGAAACTGACTGCAGGCATGGAATTCAAGATGACCTGTTTTTCCCTGGTTACATTTTTGTCAAACACTCATTGGCTAACACCTTCAAGCATGGAGCTCTGATACTGCTTTAAAATGTCCTCTGTATTGTTTTCATACTTACTTACAGAACTAGATATTATAGTTCTCCCTCTAAAAGGTCAAATCCCTGAATGAAACTTGTTTGGGCAGAGTCTCAGAAGACAAAGGTGCAAAAGTCTGTATCCTGAGTTGACTGGCTGAGATAAAGAGCAATAATATTCCTCTTGGCCTGTAAACATGTTATGGCAGATAACTTCTAAGATAAGCCTCAATCGATGTGGAAAAGGTTGGAACACACTGAATGTGTTTAGATAATGATTATGGACTTTCAAGACTCTTACTGAGGTCACAAAACATTTTGTAGTGGAACAACAGGCTGCCCTGAAGTCAGTAACTGATTGAGGAAGAAAGGTGTCACTATAAATGAACATGGTGAAAAACCACTGTCACCACCTTCACTGCATGCTGGGACTCAAAGTATTACCACCGCACTGCTGGGCCTCTGTTCTTCCCATCCTGAAAATCTAATTAAAACGAGGAGTCACATCCACCTCCATCAGGAGTGGCTAAATCCCGAGCAACATCTAAGGACAAGTTCCTGCTCAAATGAGCTAAAATCTTCTCTTACCTTATTCTTTCCATACTTTCAATTTTCTGTTCTCCACCAAAAAGAAGAAAAGAGCAGAAAACGTTATTGTCCCTCAACAGCACTGCTGACTTACTCCTCTTTCCCCAGGACATCTCCAAGGGTCTGACAAAAGGAAGAAGCTGAGGGGAGCTTAAGAAAATTTGGAGGGAAGGGCAGCTAAGATAAGAAAAGGACAACCAAAAATCATTGTGGGAGTCTGAGGTGGCAGAGCAAGCAAGGAGAACATTGAATTTGTGAGCAGCTCAACATAGCAGGAGAAAAAAACATGCATGTTTTGGACACAGAATATATTATTTGTTGCAATAATCTTAAAAAATTTACTCAGCTTCAGCATAAATACCTGATCTGTAGTACAGAGGTATATATATTCGAAAGCAGGATGGTTCACAGCAGCTTCTTCCTTCCTCTGACCTAGATAAAAGGGCTTTTGTTGTACAGCTTGGCAACATGGCAGCTTTTCCAGACTTCCAGTGGGTATTAGTTCAATCACTGCTGAATTTATTTCACTAACTTTTCTGCTGTGGGCGTGACACGGCTGTAAATATTGATTTTTATGTGTCTATTCATTGGGGAAACCTCTAGGCCCAGCAAAGGAGCCACCAGCATCACAAATGGTTGTAGAAAGGGTTAGGAGAGCATGAGTAAGACGGCTTGGGAATATGGGAACGAAAGAGTAAAGAAAACTGTAAGAAAAAAAGCCAAGCTGTGAGCGTTAATATTCTGAAACAACCTTTTGAAGGGAGGAGGAAGGGTAGAATGAACTAAATTTTTTGGAGTAACATATCATATAATTTCTGATAGAATGATTACCAAATCCAAATAAAACAACAGTTTTCTTTTTTGGGAGGGTAAAGGGAAAAATGGTTTTATTTCTAACCTTCAAAAGTAAATTGATCATCTCCTCTATGTAATAGTCAAGGTTAGATTTCTTAGCATTCCTGCCTCAGTCAAAACAAAAAGATATAAATTCAAGAGTGTTTGAAAAGCTTTTAAAAATAAGAAATACCAGTATTGCCTCTGCTTTCAGAATAGCACAGAGCAGTTGTTAAATTATGAAAATATATCACAGAATAAGCTAGAATTTGTGGAGCTTACCTTCCTACGATGGGATGGCACAATAAAATATGTTTCAATATTATGCTTCTTCAAGAAACTATTCCTTTCATGACCATACCCTGGTTCTACCTCGTAGTCCCCATTTAGGCACTCTAAGGTGGTCTTTGTAATGTGAACTTTCCTGGGGAGAAAAATTGGATATTGTCATTTAAAGCAATTATACATTATGAGCTAGTTGCTGCTGAAACACGCTCCTGTGCAGAGGTTAAAGAGGTTAAATTCCGTGCAAACCCTCATTTTTGATGTACAAAAATTGTTTTGCTTTGTCTTTTCAGCCAAATAGAACACAGAAATATTTCTATTACATGTATTTTCTAAATATTCTAATATAATCTAAATATTTCTAAATTTTCTAATTGAGCAGAGTGAACAGAAAGATAACTGTTAACTGCCCAAACATCTGCAGATCTGTCGATGTGTAGAAAGTGGAAGTCTGCACATCATTTTCCACACTGTGTGGCTTGCTTAAGTGTTTACCTCATTGCCTGCTTGGAAGAACACCCTGCTGTGGCTTCATACTCTGAATCTCTCCTGTGCATAAAGGAGAAACTTTATTTTTTTGTTCCCCTTCACGTCTCTGACTTGTTTCGTTTACTCTGTTGTGTAGGCAGCTTTCTAATTCACTTTGTGTTGGCAGCACAGCCATCTTTGATGCTATTCCTGAGTTTTCTTATCCCAAAAACTATCTTCCCATTTTCTCCCTAAAGATCCCTTATATTTGAAATGTCTTCACAGAAGATATCTGAAAAGCTATTACTGCTTTCCTCAATCAAACATGTTCAGTCTTTTTTCACTGGAAAGCCTTAAGGTAAGGAACATACAAAATACACAAAACTGTCTAAGGCAGACACATGTAACAAACAGAAATTCACTCATCTTAACCACAAAAAAATTAGTGGTTCCATTGTCCCCATGTTCAGCAAATCACGATCTTGTAAAAATCCAACAGAGGATGGTAGGTCCCAGCCCAAATGTGAGTTGCATACAGAAGTGCACCCATGGACCTCAGTCAAAATACACCATGTGCATTTGGAGAATTCCACAGGATAAATCCTTTAATACATTAATTGCTCTTACCAAACACAACCCTTCTTATCGATAGCAATTATATTGCAAATGCCTCAAAGAAGGAAAGAGATACTTCACCTATACAAGTTTCTGTTTCTTTTTCTATGGTTCTTTCTCAGACTCACCCAGGCAGTCCTCCAGCTTCCATTACATTAGCTAAAGTCACATCATTTGACCAGACATCATATTGCCATTTTCGGAGACCCAGGACCCCGCAAAGCACCCTGCCTGTATGCAATCCAACTCTCATGTTGAGATCAACCTCTGTGGCTTCTGCAACAGATCTGGAATAGACAGCATCAGAGTATTAGTCTTTAGACAATGACATTGCTGTTGATTTTCTTTTTCTCTCTTTCCTCCGAAGGTAACATATATAGACATGACTGAATAGACAGGATCTTTCAAAAAATCTCAAATGCTATATTCAGGTACTGTTCTTTTCCTTCTCTAGTTACAGTTGTAATTCCCAAGAAACAATATTCTTGGTCATATTTTAATTACTGTTGAACTAAAATCTCAGTATTTCTAAATTTCTTGACCTAATACATTCACATTTAATTTTCCAGGTTTCAGGGAAAGCTAGAAAAAGGTTATGTTTCATTACATTTAATATCATTTAAAAAAAAGGGAAAAAAGGGACAATAAAGCAAGCGTAGTAACTGGCTTTGTCATGAAACTTCCCTAAGACTATAACTTTTAGGTTTTATTTGCCACATTTGCAGTGTTTGCTATCAAGTTCTTACAGAAACTTAGGTATTTTCCTGGGAGATAAACACAGAACTTTCTGGCTGTAACTCAAATAACTCAGAGACAGCCTGCTTAACTCCTGCACTTGCCTAAGTATCTTGCATCTCACACATATTTACTTTTTTTGTCATAAATGTTCCTTCTTCCCAATGTATATTTATTTCAGCGGGATGACAAGTAACCACAACATGACTGCTGGAATCAAAAGAAAATTTTTGAAACTATCTCAGGCTTAATTTTAACCTGACGTGTAAGTAAGCAAACACGTTTCAATTCTACCATTACTCCAGACTGCTTTCAACTCGGTGTTAAAATGGGCTACCTGGCTCCTTCTTTTTACCTAAAATCTCTCACCAATAATCTTTCTCCTTATCCTAGCCTTCAGTTTACTGGTTGGTGGATTTTTCTCTCTCTTAATTTTTTTACTCACACACCCTCCCCTTCACTCATATAAAGAATATGTTTGATCCTATATGGGCTAACTGAATTTCATCATGAAGGAGTTCTAAACTCTAAGGTTGTTCTTGTGAGTAAAATATAAACTTGAGTTGCTCAAGACTTGCATTTATTTTCTCTCCTCTTTTACCACAGTTCATTGTGACTCAAAGTCATTTTATCCTCTTTCAGTTCTCTGTCTATCATATAAAAATAATACTTTCTTTTCCTTACACCTTTTGTTTGCAGTGGCTTGATCTGAGGCTAATATGTAAAACGTTTAATTTGTAATAAAATTAATATAAAATAATCTGGAAAAAGAGCATAGTATGGACCCGAACACTTCCTCTCTGTGCAGCACAGAGGGTTAAAAATAATTTAATAAAAGTTATTGTCTCATATATGTTGTCAGAGTTTCAATTTGTGATGTTCTCTAAGTTCACTATTTAATTAAAATTCTACCTGAATGAAAACCTACTCAATTAAAAATTAACATTTTTTTTTTCTAAGTGTCTCAGACTGTCAGTCTTCTTAGATGCTACTTATTTAATATTCCATAATTTTTTTTTCAACTGATATTTTCACCCTATGCTACTGCTAGGAAACTGTTGCAACTACTGATAATCACACAGAGTTGGGCTGCGCCTTTACCTTTACAGTATGCTCAGCTCAGCATCACTTCCTATGGTGAGACTGAAAGGACACAAACATATTTAAACACTCTCACGGCTTGCACGAGAAAAGAGGTATGAAGAGGTACTAGTTGAGAAGGCAAATGGATAAGCAACAATCCCACTCTACTATATTCTAACTGGTTTGATTACCCAATTACAGGAGTACAGAACAAGGAAAAGGATGAAACCAATAAATCGATGCCAGAACAGCAGATGAAGAGCGATTATAAACACTAGTATGTTTCCAAAGCTCCTGAGAGAGTGGCACAGAAACCACCTCTAACTATGGGCTTGCACCTGTAAATTAAATCTAACCTTCAGAGATTTTCACTGAGTAGCTGGGAAAACAGGAATTAATTGGCAAAGTCATTATTAAAAAGATTTTTACTTTTGGTGCCTTTTACTTAAGGAAGGACACTTAATTCCTGTGAATGCAGGACATGCTCTAACTCGCACTCTGAACTGGCTTGTGAACACTGAAAAGGAGCCTTGAAGCTAATAGTCTTACACATTACACACAGCGATAACACTGCATAAATCTTTGCAGCTCTTTCTGTTACAGAGACACCTGGCATTCCACAGTTAAGTTGCAGTCGAAAAAGAGATAATATCGGTGAATAATGAATCTGACCAATCAGTGTAAGACTTGATTTTCATCAGGGTATTAAATTTAAATTTTCCAAAGCATTTAATAGGAGAAGACCTTAAACTGAGGCTCTGGTTATCATTTTCCCTTCATCTTCATTGACCAATATATTTGTTAAAGTACTATCCAGCTACACTAGATTTGGCAGAGAGGTCTTTAGGAGGACTTTTCAACTACTTCAGGAGTAGCAGCGTAAGTCAAGATGTGGGGTGAGCAGCACAAGATACCTGGTCTCAATTTAAGTAAGGAACTCTGCAGCCATGAAGTGCCAAAGCATATATCATGTCAGCCATCACTACTATGAGTAACATGGAGATCTCTTTTGTCCCCATAGGGAGTTTGGGCACACCGCATTTTTCAGTCATATTTTATGCAACAGCACAGAAAGGCTGATGCACAGCTTTCTGAAAGACTAAAGATTTCCTTGCCCTCTTTCTACTCACTGCAAGTCAGCTTTCCTTTATTCCATATCTGTTCCCAGTCAAACCTCAAAAATAACTCCAAGGAGTCCTAAAAGTACTCGAGTGTTACAGGGCTTCTTGTGCACACTGTTTGCTTGACAAAGCCTTGAGGAAATGAAAGAAGCTAATAAAATAAGCCACCTAATGGTGACTTAACCTTTATATCTTCACCTGTGCATGTGTATTGTGCCACTAAGAGACTGACCTCACACGAAGACCGTACCCTGGCAAGCCAAAGTCCTTCAGGATTACACCTTGCTTGCCTGTCTATGTTCTCTTGCATAACTAAGTACCTATGTAATTATCTTCATTGGCAAACTTGCAAACGTGTGAGTTTCTCTGTTTGAAAATGAATGGTTTTGTTTTGTTGGGTTTTTGCTTTTCTTTTTTTTTCTTTTTCCCCCCATTTAAAACAGTATATTAAACCTCAGCTAATTGTAAGGGGAAAGACAGTGAAATTCAGACATTGATAAAGACCACTCTAGACCTTTGACCTTGCTTTGTCCCAGAGCTTGAGAGACGGGGAAATTTCATCTGCTTTTAGAAATTTGAACAGCGTAACAAAAAGAAATGAAAAGAAATGAGCAAAGAAATACGACATGGCTGATCATACTCCTTGTTAAATAAGCTAGACTATATAATGTAGCAACGAACCATAAAGCAGAATCTGAAAACACACTGTTTTATACAAAAGATTTCCAAAAGTAGTCACTTAGTAAAAAACCTAAACTAAGAACGCATTTCTAAGTTTTCCCCAGAAACTACAGTGTGTTTCAAGGGTGCTTTCCCCATTATTAAATTTGAGTAGAAAAAAAAGCTTATAAACAGTTCATTAAACTTTCTGAATTTACTTTGAAGACTTGTGTGCCCTTTATGCAGTTAATTTCCATGAATACACCCCACTGAACTATCAAAAATGAGGAATGTGAAGTAATATATAAAGAATAGGCTTCAAATACGAAATCAGAGCAGTACCCCAACCATATTCCCAAACAACATCAACATTTCTGCACTAAAATATCACAAGTGTCCAACAATTAAATTATAAATACCCTTCTGAAAAAATACTAGCACTTCACAAATAAGCCATCAACAGGAAAAATAAAAGAATTTCTCAAATAAATTATTCATTATAAGTTATTCTCTCTTAGGTTCAGATACAATATACTCCAAAGTTTTCCAAATATTAACACAAATGTAGGTCCAGAAACAAATGGAAACCAAAAAATATTTTCTTTTTAAGCTAGAAGCATGCAGAGTTTATATAAGTGACTAGTAAGATTTAACAATCCACCCTGACACCTCAAGTATCCTACCAAGCCTTTAAATTTCAGTTCTCTCCTTAGCTCCAAATACTTCATGTGCTGCTACAAACCATCAAAGTCATTTAGATCACCTGCAGAACAGCTCCAGACCTCTGCTGCATTTGAAGGGGAAGAAAAAACAAAAACAAAACCCAAAAAAACCTCTGCATCTCATTTCTTATAAGTTATTTAGGGCTTTTCTTTAGGTCCAAAAATTTCTGCATGGAAATAGATGTTTCCCAGTTAAAGCATAGACAAGATTTTCATTCAGTTACATACTTTTTCTTTTTATATATGCACGGTTCTAAGATAAGAGTGCCCTTTAATTTTGCACGTCTCTCTAAATACCTTTGTGTCAGTTCCATTTTGACTGCACCAGGAATTGTTGGTTCTTGGCTGTTAATGACAAAGACCATCTTTTTGTGAACTGCTCTGCCAGCCCAGCAGGCTGCAGGAGGAGAGGCTGCTGGCCATGGCCCAGAGTACCAAGCAACGCCTGTGTCCTCTGTCCGATTCCCACATTAGGCCTCTCAGGCAATTAAGTTTTGTTGTTCAAAAGACTTTGCTTCCTGTTTCAGCAGCTGTTTCTCCAGGTCAGGTTTGTTTTTTTGTGACGTTGCTCCCCTGGGGCATGGCAACTGAGAGCCAGGGCAGACAGCCTGGGCTGTGAAGGTCTGATGTCCTCAGCAGCCAAGATGCTCACTCTGACAGAGGTGAAAGCTGACTAAGCTTTCATCAATGGCAGACAGCTTTCTCCACTGCTGAAAATGCAGTTGCTGGTTCTCCCAGAGTTAAAGGTCAACATGCTCCTGCCAGTCCAAACTTTCCCAGGCCCCAGACCTCTGGAGGACCAGGGGGAAAGCATCGACAGTGTTGACATCAGGAAAGTTGGTGCTTCTGTCTTCTCTCTCAGACAAAAGATCACACAGGAAAACTGGATATTTCAGTTGGGCTTCCTCAAACTCACTCCTGTAGCTCCTCCGCCTTCCCCAGTACCTTTGGTTAGCTGATGACCAAACTCATAGGAAGGAGACAGTTCAAGCACCAACCTCCTCAAGTCACACGCAAGCAAGCAGCAACACAGCACATGGGTGCAAAATAAGCCCAACTTCTATCTGTGAGGTCTTACACGGACTGCTGGTGGAGCCATCCATATGGGATATGGGATAACCTTATTAGGTGGAGCCATCCGGATAGGATAAACTCACCTATGCGACAGAGCTGGGCCCCACTGGGGTGCCTGGATTTCAAGAACCAAATGTTCATGGACAATTTCCTTCAGACCTCTTCAAACCCCATATTTAGTAGGAATGTTCAAACCAGGGGCCAAAACAAGACCTATTCTAAAGTCACTCTCCCTCTCCTTCCCCTCTATAATATGTATAGGTTAAACTGAAGTAGTCAGCAGCAGCTGCTGTGATCTATAGATGTGCTCCTGCTGTGCCATGCTACCTGCCACCATAGACATAGTGATGCAGCTAGTGGTGCAATTCCAGCAGAGGCAGTACTAAAATAGCCTCGTAGTAAGACGTCAAGGGAAGGGGTACTGTGAAAATGTACCATTTATGTGACGACATGAATGATTACAGGATCCCATTCCACTTTTGACAAGTTTATGAATGTTAACCCCAGTATTTCAGCCCAGTCCCAAATCTAGAATTTATATCCTGCTCACTCAGATTTGCTCCTCAATTCCCATCGGAAAAATTACAGTTCGCTTCTTGCCCTGTGGTGTTATCAAGTGCATTTAAATAACTCCCTCATTTCATCACATTCCATCTCCTAAGAGGTTATGTTTCTGGACTGAGCCAAACAAGTGTTTAATATAATTTATATCAGATGAAGTGCTCTGTAAGGAAAGACAAATAATTATTAATAAACTATAAAAATTGCATCCCATAGTGCTAGCTTAAACCAGAACTCTAGCCAGTTTATGGGGGAGAGAGGGAAGAGCTTGGGTAGCTGGGCAGAACTTTCCTGTATGGCAGTTAGCTAACACATATATCTATCTAGAAGGTAGAATACTGTAGTAAATAGAGTGGAACCTTCAAACGTGGCAAGCAATTTAAGTAGGGTGAAGAGTGTACTTGGCCTAACACACTGTTCAAAACCAAGGTGAGGACATCTGCCACATTAGAGCAACATCTGGCCCATTAGAGACACTAATGAACATGACTGTTTAAATTACATTACTAAGAAAAACCTGACAGTTAAAACACGCCTGATGAAAGAAACTTTGGTGATATCCAACACTTAACTCCCACTTAAATACTGCCATGATGGTTTAAGTGACTCTGAAGCAGAACAAACACCTGGCCTGTACTGAGGCCCTGACACAGAACTCATTGGCAGCAGAAATTCTTTTGGAATAGAAACAGAATATAACACTATCTGTTTTGTTGGGGTTTTTGAAGAAAATAAAAGATCCTCCCATAATGATTCTGGTCTGACTTTAACTGTGCCCTTGAAAAAAAATACTTTGTAGAAGGCAGATGCAATTGTGAGAACTCTTAAATGTTTTATAATATTCTTTGAAAATTACCTTGAAAATCTCAATCTAAATGTAATGAGGCAACATTCTCAGGTGATACTCACATGCAGCACCATATTCTAGAAAACTTAAATAAGAGTTACACAGAACATGAAGAGAATAGAAGGTATTAATTTATATGAACTCATTATAACATTCAACTTAGTCAAATCACAGATCCATTAACTAGCCACTAGAAGTTTCTATTACTTGAATTTCTAGAAAAAGCACATCTTCGTGGTACATATCTCTGGGACAGGCACTTTTGACAGATCCATCAGCTGAATCACAATTCAAATTTATTTATTTATCTACTTATCCCAGGTAACATGACTGTGTCGGGTTTATGTAGCAGGCTTTTGGTAGCAGGGGAGTGGCTCCAGGGGTGGCTCCTGTGAGAAGCTGCTAGAAGCTTCCCTGGCTCCAAGGTGGACCTGCCGCTGGCCAAGGCTGAGCCAAACAGTGATGGTGGTAGCACCTCTGCAATAACATGTTTAAGAAGGGAAAAAAAGGAAATTGTGGAAGACCTGCAGTAGAGAGAGGAGTGCGATGCGAGAGAAACAACTATGCAGACACCAAGGTCAGTGAAAAAGGAGTCGGGGAGGTGTGCCAGAGCAGAGACCCCCCTGTAGCCTATGGAGATCCATGGCAGAGCAGATGCCCACCTGCAGTCCATGGAGGACCCCACACCACAGCAGGTGGCTGCAGCTGAAGAAGGCCGTGATTCAAAGTGAAGCCTGCACTGGAGCAGTTAGTTGCTGGGCGGATGGCAGCCCGCAGGAGGGACCCATGCTGGAGCAGTTCGTGAAGAACTGCAGCCCACGGGAAGGATGCACATCAAAGGAGTTTGTGAAGGACTGCCTCCCATTGGAGGGACCCCATGCTGGAGCAGGGGAAGAGTGTTAGTAGTCCTCCCCCTGAGGAGGAAGGAATGGCAGAGACAACATGTGATGGACTGACTGCAATATCCATTCCCCATCCCCCTGCGCCACTGGGAGGAGGAGGTAGAGAAATCAGGAGCAGAGCTGAAGAAGGGAGGGGTGGGGGGAAGGTGTTTTTAAGATCTGATTTTATTTCTCACTATTCTACTCTGATTTGATTGGCAAAAAATTAAATTGGTTGTTTTTGCCCATGACCATAATTGGTGAGTGATCCCTCCGTGTCCTTGTTTCGACCTTTGTCATATTTTCTCCTCTCCATCCCATGGGGTGGGAGGAGTGAGCAAGCAGCCGTGCAGTGCTCAGTTGCCAGCTGGGCTTAAACCACAGAAATGACAAACCTGTCACTGGGGATGATAACTTCCAAGCACAAATTTACAGTCCCAAGACCTGATTTCTGCAGCAAAGTGAATAGACTTTTGTAAGACTACCAGCTGGCATCCAACTCTGGATGAAAGGAGGAAGTTTAAAAACAAAAGTGACTCTTCATCTCATGGGACTGATAAACAACACATAATAATCACATAAATAGAAAATAAAATGTTGCATTCCAACTTTACTGTCACAAGCTCTCCACTTCTTTTCATTTGCTCAAAATCTTTTCAAACAAATTAATCTGGGGAATCCACCTTCTAACTTTGATCTCTGTGAAGGAATGAAGAGTTTTTTCCTAGTCTTCAGCAGAATCTGTTTGCCTGGTTTGAAGCTCCTTGTGCTGTTGGCTTAGCCACATGATTCTGTCAACAGAAGAACCTCACCCAGAATCCAAGAATATCGGAAAAGATGATGCTCCAATGCAGTAAAAGAAATGGTACTGCCATCAAGGGCAATTGTACTTGGAATGTACCATCTTCCTGCTTCCTAACATAAGCAGAAGAGGCACACTCATTTAACTAAGAGAAGAAACATGTCTGGATCTTGCCTAGAACTGCGTCCAGCTGGGTTTTAAATCTCTCCAAGGATGCAAGCTCCACAACCTTCCAGTGCAACCTCTTCAGTATCCAAAGACCTCCACAGCAAAGAAGTTTTTTCTTATATTTAAATGGAATTTCTTGTATTTCAGTTTGTATCCATTTCCTCTTGCCCTGACACTGGATACCACTGAGAAAAGTTTGGCTTTGCGCTCTTTACACCCTCCCATCAGGTATTTGTATGCATTGGTAAGATCCTCCCTGAGGCTTCCCTTCTTCAGGCTGAACAGCCCCAGTCCATTCCTTCTTTTTCAACTGAACTTGTTTTTCAAGTTTACATTATCATGACAGCCACCAGTAAATGACAACAAAAAAAGGGAACATGTTTCATTTCTAATATTAGTAAAACTGAAACATTCAAAAAAGGAAAGTTCAGACAGTTATATCACTACCTTATTTGTATATATGAAACACAGCCCAACTAATGAATTAAAGATTAATGCCAGGTTTAAAAGAATGACAGCATCAACTACTGCTTTTTCTTTTTTACAGGTAGGTAAAAGAAAAACCAAACAACTTTGGAAACTGTGTACAAGGCCTGTCTATCTAACTATGCTTCTAAAGGCAAAGGCTTCCTTATAAATGCAGTATCTATATATTGCTGAAAGAATGCACATACACACAATTTGCAGACGTAGGATATTCTTTTAGATTTTATAGTATCATAGACTATGATATATTATCATAGACTACCATATATTATCATAGATTACAGTCTTTTATCAATTTTACAATGTTTACAAAGATAACAAACTTGCATTGAATGAGAGGAAGAATATGAATATATGTACCCAACTCTTCACGCTCAGAGATCTCATAAATGAACACTATAATAAAAACACGTGGATAGAGCTAGAAATGAGAATCAGTTTTCAAGTGCTTTAAGTACTTTTTCTGCAAAGAAAGCTCCATGAATTCAGGTTCATAGAGAAGTTTAAGGTTGATATGAAACCACAAAAATGTGTGGTAATGTCCACATTCCCCTAAGGCATTAGCAAGGTTTGAACAACTAGCCATTACTTTCATAGAGATAAACCCAAATCTCTTACACAAAAATTACAGTGAACTCTGCAAGAAGGTCATAATACATTCTTCTACAACACCAAGACTCTCCAGAAATTAGAACAATTTGGTTTTGGAAAAACAACATCTTTGTGCACACATACGTGCATGAACACCCTCACATACAAATGGAAGACATGAAATATATGATGTGGCAAACGCTTTGTTAGAATAAGAAAGAAGGTGAAATGTTCCAAATCAAAAATGCGTATTTTGAATTCATAAGCCTTATGTTTACTCAGTCTGCTTTGTTTTTTTTTTTCTTTATTTCATAGTTCATTATTCATTTTAAATTGAGACTACACTGGGATCTTTTCGCCTTCACAGAAAAGGCAGGTCTTCTTGGTGTACAGTACAAAAACTTGGGGATTGAGTGAGGGGAAGCAGAACCTTGAGTCAACTCTGTATTCCCAACAGTCCTGCTGACAACAGAGAAAAGAATAACTGGCTACTGGAAACAGTGGCCAAACACTTTTCATCAGAGAACAGGCTAAGGCCCCTGATGACACACTTCTGCAAGCTCATTCCAAATACAATCACACTGTGCTGACCAGTATTTCTTTACACACAGAATTAGTACAGGCATGCACTCCCTCCTACAGCTTTGCTATAAAACACATGCACACACACGCACACAGAGCAATACAGTAGTGAAGAAATTTCCCACATTTACCCCTTCCCTCCTACGTAATGAAATAGACCTCCAGCTCTCGCTAAAAGCTCATTCACAGTTCTCTCACATTTACATTTTTCACCTTGGTAAAATAATGATAAAAGCAGAGCTCGCAAGCATAAAAAAAAAATCTTCCAATTAGCAAAGTGAATTTCACATTACATTTCTGAAAAGCGGAATAAATTAAAGGTTTAAAATGACACACAGAAAGGAGAAGTCAGCAAGCTATCCTTCTGAGAATACAAAACCATGTAACACATGCATACATCAGGACTGGCTTTGAGTTTACATACTGGTGAGCAAAATGAGCAGTGTTTATCGCTGTAAAACAAGACGTTGGACTCCTTTCTTTGTGGCAAATGGCACTACGAATATTTTGTTATTTCCCAGTATCTTCATCCCCTAATCAGTACTTGTATGTGCCTCTACATACTCATACTTGTCCCCTTTTTCCTCACAGTAAGTAAACAAAATGGAAAATCAATGTCTAGAATGACTCTTCCTAAAATCAGCATCCTGGGACCCAACTGTAACAGTGTGAATTGCTAGGTGGGCAGTGCCAGCAGACACTGCTGTTTCTCTGAGAACACCCTTCCTGAACGCCACATGGAAGCTGTAGCACTCCAGTCTGGGTCCCCATGCACAGTACTTACGTGATGGTGTCAATCATATCCAGTCCCATTTCAACACAGCAATGGGCATGATCTGTTTTGGGCTGAGTCAGTCCTGATACACAGTAGTAACAGTCCCCTAGGATTTTTATTCTTCTGCAGTGGTTTTCCTTTAACAAAAAAAGGATGGGAAAACTTTTACTATTCATATAATTATTCCAATATTTACAGGATAACATCTTCTCCAATACTACGCAATCATTCAGGGAATCCTTTTGTGGCCAATGAAGTAATCTACATCTGCACAAAATCTGGGTTCCCTATACAGAACAGCTCACACACACACACACACACTTATTTATTTATAAATACACACATATATACTGGAGATCAGCTCTGCACTGCTCAACACACATGGGTTAACGCCACTTAAAACTATACTTCTGAATAAGTATCATTCCCTTGACCTCACATTAGGTCAGTACGCATTCAAGATTTGCAATTAGACTTCATTTCTGTATGAATCCAAACCAAAGGACTGAATCCAAACCACTACTGAATATCAAATGTTTGTATTTGGAGAAGTTTTTGTTTCAAATCCACTTCCAGCTTACCAGTAAAGATGATATATTTATCTGCAAAGGTATACACATTTGTGCATGTCCAATTCATAAATCATAATTTACAATACAGCTTGATCAGTGTAAATATGACATAATTGGAGATCAGAAGATACAGTCAGTTTGCATTACCATTGAATTTCTCTCCTATTTGCATACAGTTTAATTTCCGCAAAGAGATCTGGCTAAATCCCTCCCATTTCAAAAAAAC